>NW_004955467.1:2827992-2990221 GCF_000276665.1 Chinchilla lanigera
GAGCCAGCCAAGTATGGACCGAAACCTCCACAAACTGTAAGCTAAATAAACCTTTCCTTCCTTCATTTTGGGCGTTGGGTATTTTGTCTCAGCAACGAGGGAAAAGTAACCAAGACATCCTATATTTAAATAATTGGACTGATAAGGGGTTAGTGTGGCATCTCACATTATTGGCTTCCATGTATTGAAGTATTCTTGCATTTCAAGGATAAACTTCATGGTACTAGGATGAAAATAAGCAAAGAGATCAATGGAATAGACCAGAAAACTCAGAAATAAACCATGCATTTGTGCTCAACTGATTTTCAACCAGGATAACAAGTATACCCAATGGAGAAAGAGTAGTCTTCAAAAATAAGCTAAGAGAAACTGCACATCCACAAGAATTAAATTTGGCCCTAATTTTTATATATATGAGAATTAACTCAAAATGGGTTAAGATTTGAATTTAAAATCTGAAACTCTAAAACTCCTGCATGAAAACATATAGGAGAATTTTCTTGACATTGATCTCAGCAATGATTTCTTGGATATGATATCAAAATCAAGCAACAATAAAAATACATGTAATATATGTCATTACATCAAACTAAAAACATTTTATACAGCAAAGGAAATGATCAATAGAAGAAAAAAATGTAACCTGTGGAATAAAAGGAGATAGTTGCAAACCATGTATGTAATAAGAGAGTAGTTTCCAAAATACTTAGGAAAAAAAAAAACCTCTTGAAACTCAATAGCAAAAACAAAACAAACAAAAACCAAAAATACTAACCTGATTTAAAAACAAAGGACCTGAAAAGACATTTCTCCAAAGAAGTCATACTAATGGCTCAGACACATATGAAGACATTCAGTATTTCTAGCCATTGAAGAAATACAGATCAAAACCATGATACATTATCATCTCACATCTACTAGGATGATTGTTACCTAACAAATAAATGTTAGCAAATGTTGACAGTTTGTGGAGAAATTGAAATCTGTGTACACTTTTGTATGGAATATAAAATGATGAACCATTTTGGAAAATATTGTGGAGATTCCTTGAAAGTTAAAAATAGAACTACCATATAATTGGGCAAGTCCACTTATGGGGATAAATGTAGATATAGATATAGGTACAGGTATAGCTAGAAACATAGAAATAGATACAAAGGATTTATACCATTATCTTGAAATGATGTCTGCACTGTTATATTCTTTAGTTGGGTCCTTCAGCCTATGATAACAATGAGTTATTTCATTGATACATGAACATGCACAAAAGATTATTCTGAATTTTTAAGGTGGTCACACTGTAATTATAAAGGCTCTTATGAAGGAAAAAGGATGGCAGGGGAGTCATCACAAGAGATATTGGGATGGGAACAGAGATAAAAGTAATGCAGCCACAAGTCAAGGTATGTGGACAGCTCCTAAATGCTGAGAAAAAGTAAAAGGAATTGGATTTTACTTTGGAGGCCCCTTAAGAAATACAGACCTGATAACCTATTTTAGACTTCTGACCTCCAGAATTATAAAAGAATAAATGTGCACTGCTTGAAGCCACTAAATTTGTGGTAATACATTGTAGCAGCAATAGAAAATATAATTATTAAAAATTTTACATCAGAAGCTAAAAGATGAATAATTTCTAATAATGTTGAAGAATATGTTAACCATATAGAAAAAAGAGAAAGTAAATCTTTATGATGATCTTATTCCTTAAACAAAAATACACTTCACCTATTTTAACTATTAAAGGTGGTTTTTATAAGCTATAGGCACAGAGTAAGAGATAAAAATCTTTAGAAAAACTTTTAAAGTTGTATATATAACAAGTAATGTTTATTTTAAAAGTTATCATAGACAAAATAATACAATCAACTCCTGGAAAAAATTTGCCTCACCAAATTATCATGAAGAAAGATTTAATTTCCTAAATTATAAAGAGATCTTAGGAAACACTGAAAAGTTATCAACCATTCACACAAACAGAATACATAAAGAAGAAATAAACAAAATCCTAAAGATCAATAAGCAGATAAAAGACAATGAACACCAGTCTTTTTTTAAATTTAAAGATAGTAGTAACAAAAGGAAAAATAGGAAAATGCCAACATCACAGACATAAACAAAACAAAGCAAGAACATTAAAAATGATACAGGGTTTCAAAACAAAGATAGGAATTAACCGTGATTGCTATATTGCCTATTGTTATCTTCAACGAAGTTGCTCAGATTACCGGATGTAAGAATGGAAGACTATTCAAACCATTAAAGAGAATACAAAAATAACTATTAAAAAAAATTAGAGATGATACAGAGTTTCACTAGACAAAATGGTAGGAATTCACCGATGGTTGTTCTATTGCATATTGTTGTCTTCAAATCAGTTGCTTAGATTACCAGGTATAAGCATACAAAATTGGTCAGAATGTAAAAAATTTTAAGCATTAACTATTCCTTTCAATTAAACACCAAACATTAGCAGTACAGTTATCCCAGCTATCCTTCTATGTATGTATATATATGTATATATATATATACATACATATATATACACAATAATCTGTATGTATATATGTATATATACACATGTATATACATATATACACACATATATGTATATATACATACATATATGTATGTATATATATACACATATATATACACACAATAATCTTCTAATTTTCTAATCTTCTAATCTATTGATCTTCAGGTCTGTTTTTGTGCCCGTACCATGCTGATTTTATCACAGTAGTTTTGTAGAACAATTTCAAGTCGGGGATTGTAATGCCTTTCTGCCTTCCTTCTTTCATTCTTTTTCTTCTTTCCCTCATCCCAGTTGTTCCTTTCTTTGAGGAATTTCTTTCCCTTCCATATTATCTATTGTACTTTTGGGGTTTTGTTTACTCCTTCAGTTTCGTATGTTAGGGAGACAGTATGATGGTTACACATGTGGGTCTGATTTATTTCACTTATGCGTATGGTCTCTAATTGCATCCATTTGTTTATAAAAGCCTTGAGTTTATCTTTTTTTATAGCTGAGTTCATTGTATAAAAATACCACATCGTTTTTATCCATTCCTCAGTGGATGGGCATTTGGGTTGTTTTCAGGATTTAGCTATGACAAATTGTGCTGCTATAAACATGGGTGAACATGTATCGCTGTGGTATGATGTCTTTAATTCTTCTGGGAAAATACTCAGAAGGGGAATAGCTGGGTTAAATGGAACTTCCAATCCTAGTTTTGTGAGGAATCCCCAAATTGATTTCCACAGTGGTTTCACCAGTCTACACTCCCACCAACAGTGGAGTAGGTTCCTTTTTCCCCACAGCACCTCCAGCATTTGTTATGGGTTGATTTCTTGATGATAGCCATTCTTTCTGGGTGAGATGGAATCTCAGTGGTGTTTTAATTTGTGTTTCTCCAATGACTAATGATGTTGAACATTTTTTCATATATTTATTCGCCATTAGTATTTGTTCAACTGAGAAGTGTGTATTCATCTGAGGTGCCCATTTTTGGATTGGGTCTTTGATTTGCGGGGGGGGGGGTTGATTTTTTTGAATTATTTATATGTTCTGGATAGAAGTCCTTTGAGGGCAGTTGGCTAAAATTTTTTCCCAATTCATGGGTTTTCTTTTTAGTCTGTTGGTGATTTTTTTTTTGATGTGAATAAAATTTTCAATAAGATGAGATTCTTTTGATTCTTTGAAGAATTTCCCCTGCAGTTTGGTTTTTGTTCATGAACCCTCTGCCTACCCTTATGTCTTCAAGATTTCTACCTGCTTTGTCTTCCCATAGATTTAGTGTTTGTGTTTTAATATGTAGATCTTTGATTCATTTTGACTTCAGTTTAGTGCATTGTGATAGGCATGGGTCTATTTTTAGTCTTTGGCATGTGGAAAGCCACTCTTTCCAGCACCATTTATTAAAGAGGCTATCTTTCTTTTAGTGAACATGTTTGGCTCCTTTGTCAAAGATAAGGTGGCTGAATGCATTTGTAGTTGTGTCTGCATCTTGTAATCTGTTCTATTGATCTTCAGGTCTGTTTTTGTGCCAGCACCATGCTGATTTTATCACAGTAGTTTTGTAGTACAATTTCAAGTAGGGGATTGTAATGCCTTCTGCCTTGCCTTTGTTGCCCAGGATTGCTTTTGCTATTTTGGGCGTCTTCTGGTTCCAGATGAATTTTAGTAATGTTTTCTTTAGACCTGTGAAGTATACTAATAGCATTTTAATTGGGATGCATTGAATCTGTATAACAATTTTGGGACTATGGCCATTTTCACAATGTTAGTTCTTCCTATCCATGAGTAAGGAATATCTTTTTCATTTTCTGAAATCCTTTTTGATCTCTTTTTTTTCTAATATGTACATTTTAAATTATGAGATGCAGAATTTCAGGGTCAACAATTGTGTCCATTTTCTATTTATACATGACAAATTTTAAATATAATTTTCACTGTATAGGTCTTTAACTTCTTTTGTTAGATTGATTCCTCAGTATTTCATTTTTTGAGATGCTATTATGAAAAGTGTGGTTTCCTTAATTTCTCTCTCAGTCTGTTTGTTGTTTGTGAACAGGAATGTTATTGATTTTTTAGATGAACACCAGTTTTAATTTGATATAATTTAACAATTCATGATTTTAAGCATGAGGAACTAGGTTGCATGTATTATAATTAGTTTGGTGACAAATTTGTCAGTATGTGTAAATAGAAAATGGACAAAATGGTTGACCCAGAAATTCTGCATCTCATAATTTAAACTGTACATTTTAGAATGTTCATATCAAATTACAAAAGGCAATTTAGTTGTCTATTATTAGAGGTCTAGATAAATAAGTTATTTTATACTTTTGTCTGGCCATGCAAAAAAGGAGGTTGATATTTGTGAAGTGATATATTTTTAAAAATCCCCAAATAATTATGTAAATATTACCATCAAACTGTAGTACAGCATATACAGCATATTCTCACCTGTAGAAGCTGGATAACAATATAGAAAATATTATGAAAATCACTAACATACAACCATTTAGTAAATGGATAATAATGCATTAGGCTTAACTATCAGTAGATAATAAGACATGTTTGCTTTACTGTATAGAAAAACATTTGAGCAGGCTAAATTAGTCACAGTGGTTACTTCTGGGAGAAGTAAGGAAGTCCACATACAAGAGAGATTTGATTTCCTTTATATAAACTTTGTGCTCAGATGTCTTTCTCTAAATGCAATATTAATTTTTCTATTAAAATCAGTGAATTAAAGAAATACTTATAGGGGGCTGGGGATTTAGCTTAGCGGCAAAAGCGCCTGCCTGGCAAGCGCAAAGTCGTGAGTTCGGTTCCCGGTACCGGAGAAAAACCAAAAAAAAAGAAATACTTATAAAATAATGAGTCACTTTAAACAATGGATGAGTCGTAAACCTCTAAAGGCAGATATTATCTCTTATTAAAGTATTCATTATGTGCTTTCTCTCTAGGAACTATCATTGCTCCTGTTATCTGTATAAATTAATATATACAACATGATCTTGACTAGCAAAACAATGCACACACACACACCATCACCCTTGACAAAAAGGAGACTGTGTAAATGTACAAAAATGCCACTTACATAATTTTTTTTTAGACATGTAGGAATATTATTTCTTTGTATTTTTTATTTTCTTATTTGACAATTAGCTTGCAATACTTTTATGAAGATAAAATATAATTTCCTAAATCTATATATGTGTATATGATGATCTAACTTATGTTTGAAAAATGTACAGAAAAATACATGAAAGTGAAAGAAAATATACCCAAAGTATTAAAGTGCATAGGGCTTTTTATTCAAAATTTGTTTATTTTCAACAATAAAAATTATTGTACTTTCAATGGAAAAGTATTTTAATGCTACAATAGGCAGAAAAATGAAAAAAGTTCCTGTAAGGTATCATGCTTTTAAGGAACTTTTGATTCTTACCGGCGTCTCATAATTAAAGCAAGTGAAAGCTCTTACTTTTTCAGTGGACGTTTTTTTCCAGAAATGACAAGGAAAATATGTTGAGTGAATGAGCAACTTTTAAAAATTCCTCATTGGACAGTCATCACTGGAAAAAAAATTTAGAGCATAAATCTGTTGGAAGGAGCCTGGCCAAGGGGAGGGAGGGAAAGCAGCGTTAATTTTCTGCACTTTGCCTTCACAGTGACCGGAATTGCGTAGGTGACGCGGTACACATTTATGGACGAGAGAGCGAAGCTCCAGTCGTCTCTAAGAGAAGACCGAGTAAAGACAACTGATTCCACGGAAAGCTCCAGGAAGGGCTCGTCAGATGGGGTACGGGATGGTGGGAGAAATGGCAAGAAAAGAGCCATTCCGAAGCCGAGTAACGGAAAGCATGCGAGAGACTGGGAGTGGGGTGGGCATAGCGGACAAACATAACTCAACAAGTTTTTTTTTTTTTTTTTTTTTTTCAACAAAAGTTAAAATGCCGTGAAACGAGATGCTGCTCTGAGATGCCTTTGTTTCTTTCACCTTTGCTTAGCAGTGCATACCTCTAAATATGCATACTGATTAGGGAACTCAGAGATGCGCCTGGGCAGCCGGTGCCAGCCTGCTCAGCAACTCTGCACTGCAAGTTTTCTCAGGGCCCCATTAGCATTTGTTGATTTTCCCTCCTTGAGGGACTCACTTGGTAATCACGAGAATACTGCATCTTAATGAGACACAGGGGAAGGCATAGACATACACAAAGAGGAGGTTCTACAAACTATTCTACACGTTGTGAAGAGATAAGAATTAAACTGTAACGCTTCAGGGGAAAACGGAAAATAATGGCACCATTTTGTGGCAAATTTTTTTTTTTTTATTATGCAATATGGGAAAGAGCGAAGAGTGGTATAGCAAACACACACACATCCAACTCCCAAGTTTAGTGTCAACATTTTGTCACATTTATTTCTTGCTAGTACTCGAAGGAACTAAGATGTAACTACAGGCAAAGCCCCACCGTGCTTCTCTCCTACACCATTTCTCACTACTTCCTTACCTGACAGTGACTCTTTTTCTCAATTATGTTACTATACATATAAAAATCTATAAACAGTATATACTCTTGCTGTGTGTGAATTTGCAATATTTATAAAAATGTCATCTTGTATTTATCCTCCCACAAATGGGTTTCCTCATCCCACATCATGTGGATGGGATTTAATCTGGTCACTATAGGAAGATCCAGTTCATTCATTTCAAGAGCTTTGAAGCAATGTGTAGAAGTAACAGTGTTTATGAGACCCTCCATGGATGCACATTTAGGTCCTTTTGCCATTTTGCTCTGAAAAGCAACACTGTGTGAATATTTCTTTGTGTATCTCCACTTCACCTGTTCTTGAGAGTCTCAGTAAAATTATTAATGAGTTTTAGGAATTGGGTAACTTCAGTCTTAATTAACATGGCCAAATTGTGCTTCAGAATAATTTTACAAATTTATGAAGGATTTTCATGAGCAAGGTATAAGGGTTTCCATTTTCCCACACTCTACTCAATTTAACATTTCGCATTTGTAATGTTCTCATTGGGAATGAAATGATGTGATGTAATACTTGCTTGTCTTTGCTTCCATTCTCCTGGTTCAAAGTAACGTGATGTTTTATTTGAATGTTTATTGGCCATTCAGATTCCTTCTTATGTTAAATGTTCATTTATGTGCTTTTGGAGTCTTTGCAAGTTTTTTTTTTTGATTTGTAGAATTTTTCAAAATATTTATTGGGAACTATTTTTTTGTCCATTACGTAGGTTAAAATACATCTGCCAAATCAATAAACAACATAAATTTATTCACATTGTATTTCTTTTGTCTATTATCATAGGAAAATATTTGAATTTAAATCTACCTAGTCTTATAAAATTATTTCTGTTTAAAAAATTTTTTCTGCTTATGGTTTGCACTATTTTCTCTCCGTTAAGAAATCCTACTCTACCTTAAATCATAATGATATTCCCTCACATTTCTTTCTAAAAGTTTTATCGTTTAGATTTTCATATTCTGTTCATCTCTTCAATTGAAATTTAATTCTGTGCATGGTGTGAAGTAGGGAGCTGACTTCATTTTCAGTTTGTGAAAATCAGTCTTTTTGGTGCTCTGCTTGTTAAAGAGTATAGCATTTCTTTGCCACTTTGTTATACCACCTTGACCTTACCACATTTTCATATGTGGGTTAGTTGATATCTAAGGCCTCTATTCTACCTACTTCATCAATAGAATATTAGGTTGCTACCATGACTTTGTCATTACGGTTTCACAGTAAAGCTTAATAAATGGAAGGAAAACTCTCTCCCATACCTTTTATTTGTTCTTTCATATGGATCTTATGATCAATTTTTCAATTTTAGTGAAAGACTGCATTTGAAATTTGGTATGAATTGTATTCAAATTATGGATTAATTTGAAGAAGCAATTGCTGTATCTGAACATATGTCATAAAATGTATACCCATTTTGATTCATTTATTTAATATTTACTACTGAGTGCTTATCAAAGACTAGGCATTTCTCTAGGCATTAGCTATAGACAAAAAAGATTAAAATCTTATGTATGTGAAACATATATAAATAAATGACTTAATGAGGGTATAAATAAGTCAGCTGTAAATTGGTCCAGTGCTAGGTTGAAGAAGGTGTAATTTTAATTTGGTTTGTTTATTTGCCAGCATTTAATCAAGAAAAAGAAAACCATTCTAAGTATACAACATACAAAATTTATTTACCAAATACTATAGGGCAGCTGAGGAGTCATATAAGAGACTAGAAGGCAACCGAGAAATCAGCAATAGTTAGAAATTGCTGTCCCCCCACAGGAAATACATAAAATGTGTCCAACACACCTTTTTGCTCCCTGTAAGTCAGTGTCATAAGGAACCCAAAGAGTTTCAGTTAGTATTTTGATAGAGCCATTTTTGTGTCACCTGTGGATGCAGTTTTCCATTATAAAATAAGAACTTTAAACCAGAAGATCCCCCATTTGAGGGAACTAAAACGCAAAATATTTGTTAGAGGGTCATTATGTTTAATCATGACTTCAATCTTTTGGTTCCTAGACTTCTCACTCTAGCTATTGGAAAAATGACACAGTGTACTGGTTGTTATTTCAAAATATATATCCTGAAACTATTGAGATGAAAAAAAATATCACTAGTTGCCTGGGACTATAGGGGAGAAATAGGCAGAGCAGAAAGGACAGTCAAAATACTGTCTGTGCTACTCTGCTACTGAACATGTGCTATTCTGTATTTGTCTAAACCCACAGAATACATGCTATCAAAAGTGAACCCTAATGTAAGCGCAAACATGGGTGATAATGTGTGGATGTAGACTCATCAGTGACTACAAATGTAACTTCTGCTGGGGGATGTTGACAAGAGGGAGGACCTGGGGGATGGGGGGATATGGGAAATCTGTGCTCTCCTTTTCTATTTTACTTTGACTCTAATATTGTGCTAAAAAATAAAGTTTTGAAAATTTTAGAAAGTTTTTGCAATGCTGTAGGCAATGCTCTATTTACTCAAGGTGCTATTGTATAGACGGCATCATAAAGGAGGTTCCAGTCAGGGTCTGATCAGAAGAAACAATTTGATCATTTGAATAGGGAAAGTTGCCTATAAAGAAGTATTAACTACAGCAGGGAACTAGAATAATGGAGAATCTAGTAAGAAGAACTGAGAACTCTGAATAATATAGAAATAGAATACTGAAGGCATAGCCTTTAGCTATTCCTACAAAAACCAAGGAAAATACCTCTCTCCCCTAGAGCTGAGCTCCATGTGGTTCTGGGAAGAACAAAGGTGTGACTAAATGGGAGAGAAATGTCTTAGTGCAGACCTTGCTGGAAAGCTGCCCTCCGGAATTTGCCAGAAATTCTGTCTAGGATACTAGAATGAGCCACTGAAAAGAAAGCCAGGGAAGCTTCCAGCTACTCCTGCTGCTGTCCCCTGTGCACTGTAGGGGGCCTGGTGTGGGCAGCTGCTCACACTGTCCACAGTAAGCGCTAGGGAGCCATGTGCACTGTGGAATCCACTTAGAGAACACTCCAGAAGCAAGAAGGAACCCTCCTCTTCCTGTAGTGCCCCTCCGATGCACTCCACTGGCAAAGGAAAAGCTGCTGGCAAAGGAAAAGCTGCTGGCAAAGGAAAAGGCAGAGCAGGAAACGAAAGGTGAATTTGGAGTTCAGAGGCACCACTCTGATAACTGGCACAAGGAGGATTCCAGAAGCAAGCCTCAATTTCTCCAGGCCAGCTACTTCCTGGAGATGGAGAGCACAGTGTGACGCCTTCCTGGACTTCTTCTCCACGCAGTGACAGAAACACATGGGAGGAAGAGACTGAATCACTGAAGAGGAAGCCAGAGAAACTAGTGTCCCCCAGATCCTTCCCGGGCGCTTCCCCAGTGACCTGATGACTTCCCACTGGCCTCCTCTGAAAACTTCACCCCTTTTCACACTGTCACACGGAAACCAAGCTTCCAACACAGAACCTCAAACACACTCAAAGCCCATCCAAACCTTGGCAGCGGTGTTTAGCCATGATGTGGTCTTGGAGGCTGAAGAATGCACATTCTGAGACATGTTTCAGGGACAGAAAATCCTTCCCTTAAGCCTTGCTTTGGGGCTATAGAAACCAGACACAAATATTCCTGCTGAGGAGCTCACAATCCATGAGGGGCAGACAGGAAATGCAGTTAACAAAGCCAGGGCACACCTCAGACACAGGTTTTGTGTCAGCTGAAGATGTCTCATCAACATGGCCTGACAGGTTCCCACAGACACCCTAGTGGTTGCATAAGAATTTTGACATGGGGCAAAGAAAAACCTATCTCTTCCTGAATAACTAAGTTTACCCACAGAGGTAGCTGCAGCCTTCTTGTTTCCTTTAAAAGCTGTTTTAAACCAGATGTGATGGGGCTGGGGATTTAGCTCAGCGGCAAAAGCGCCTGCCTGGCAAGCACAAGGTCGTGAGTTAGGTTCCCGGTACTGGAGAAAAAAAAAACAAAAAATAAATAAATAAATAATAAAAAAAAAATAAACCAGATGTGATGGTGCTTGCCTGTAATCCCAGCTACTAGGGAAGTTGAGGCAGACAATCACAAGTTACAGTCCTTCCTCCTGGGCAACTTGGAGAGACCCTATCTCAAAATAAAAAAAAACAAAAGGGACTGTGAAGATAGCACAGTGGTAGAACATTTCCCTAGTGCGCGGAAAGCCTTGGGATTAATCCTCACCAGAAGAAGAAAACAGATTGTTTTAAGCCTTACCCTGTTGAATGCAGAGACATGGAAACTACATCTGTATTCACCAATATACAGTTCATGTTACTTACATGCATATGATCTGTGTATGATATAATCTGTTATATCTATTTTATATATAACAATCAGTAGTTTAGCCCTTATTAGATGACTGATTTCCATTCTTCTAGGGGACTAATTTTTTCAAGGCAGAAAGATTTTTTGTTTCTGTGGATCAAAAATATCCCATCATTGCTTTCCCCATACTCACAATTACGATGCATAAAAAGGAAAAGTTTGAGAGAGACTGAGAGCCACCTTATGCAGGCTTCTCTCTGTGGGGTGCTTTGTTTATAAGCATCCTTGGGCTTTATTAGGTCCCAGAATTTCAGGAATGCAGCAGCGAACTGTTCCTCTCGGAGCAGGCTGCCTCCTTCAGGTTTCCTGCTAACTGAACTTTTTCTTGATATTTAGCCTAAATATTTCTTTATTAAATTCCTTCTGGAAACTTGGAACTACACCCTTGACACCACCCACAGATGTGTTTCTCCCTCAGTTGTTTATTCTATTAGCAGTTATTGCCCCATCAGTCCCTTTCTTTCAGTTGGTGTCCGGGAAAGAAATATGGTTTGTATTAATATCTTTGCTTGTCCTCCATAAATCAATACTCAGAGTCACTTAATTATCTTTATTGCTTTTCTTTCAACTGGGTTCTATTTACTATGTTTGTCACATGCTTCTCAAAACAAACATTTTCAGATCCGTGGAGGTGTCAAATGAAATGGCCACTGGCATTTCATAGGGTTCTCCAAGAAAATCTTTATCAATAAACTTGACTATTGTGGTGTCAGAACAGAAAAACTTCTCATTAGATCAGGGAATTGAGCCTGCTTGCACAGAGTCAGCAATGAATGAGCGCTTCCTGCAGCTTCTCTAGATAGCTGAACGCATGTAAGTACACAAAAGCTAGAAGATAATTTAAGGAAAATGTCAAGGCACATTCCCCTATCTTGACCAAAAGGAGAAAAAATTAGCAAAATTGATGTGGAGGCAAGGTGGTAATCTTATGTCAAAAGGAAATTCTGCCAAATACTATAAAAATTGAATCAGCATTAAGAATAGTAAAAACAGATGAGTAGATATTATAAACTATGGTAAAGTTAAATTTGCCATTCTAACCTTCTGCAGATAGTATTTTTTATGCTCGGTCCGTGAGAGTGTGGCTACCCCAGGTTCACTAAGATTTTCTCTTTTGGTTTTTTTCCTAGAGGTTTTTACAGTTTTGACTTCTGTGTTTGTGTTCAGGTGGCAAAGATCCATCTCAAGTTTATTTTTGTGAGAGGAATGATAAAAGGATTAATGTTGGTTTTTTCTCTCATTCCGTATCTAGTTGCTCTAGCATAATTTGTTTAAAAAGTGCTTTGCACTCACCATTACTTTAGCCTGGCGTGCTGGGAAAGAAAAGCGATTGACTGTAGGTGTGATCAATTTCCATGTACTCTGCTCTTCTATTTGCCTATATGCATGGTGATACTATACCTGATAACCACCACTTCATAGCAAGTTTTGAAATTAGGTTATGCACATCCTCCAGTTTTGCTTTTCATTTTAAAGACTGTAGGCTATTCTAGACCCATCTATATGATGTTTAAAGCCATCAGAGTTTGAGAGAAACTTTCCCAAGCTAGAGAGAGGAAGTATGTTAATATTATTGTCTTGCAGTCAGTGATCATAATACGTCTCTCCACTGACTATCTTAGCTCTCTAAAGCATCACTAAATTTTGAGTACATTTATCATTTGCCAATTGTTGATGCTAAAATAAAAGGACAGACTTCATTTTTTATCCATTGATTCTGTAGGTTATACTCTTACTAAATTCATTTACTAGTTTTAGTAGATTTACTCACAGATTTTATAAAGTTTTCAGCAAATATTACAATAAACATACTTTTTCCTCGCTGTCTTGCTTTTCTTTCTTTTTTATCCCCCTGTTTCCTTCAGTAGCTAGTGTCCATTACAGTGGTGATAATAGTGAGAATGATAACCTTGCCTTCTTTTGTCTTAGAAAAAAACCACTTCATGTTTCACAATGAAGTGTTATGGTAACATTGTATTCCTTGTTTGCACAGGTAATTTTTAAAATCATTAGTGGATGTTAAATCCTAAATGCAATTTCTGTCTCAAAAGAAATGATATTATGATTTCATTCTGTGACTATGATGTTACACTGATCAGCATGCATCGCAATGATGCATTCTTGAAATTAGTTCCTACTTGTACATGTGTCATTGCTTTGATATTATATTTGATACTACTAATATTTGCTTTGAATTATATTTGATACTATTTTGTTAAGTCACCTTTAATCTATGTTTATGAAGGATTGTTTCAAATTGCCTTTTCTTGTACTGTTTGTGAGGTTTTCATAGCAGACAAATGCTGTGCAAGGAAAATGATTTTGAAATTACTCTCCTCTATTTTCTAAAAATGTTTGCATATGGTTGGTGCTATTTCTTGAAAATTTGAAGTAGCATAAAATTTGAACCCATAAATTTAGCTCTGAAGCTTCTTTGGTGAAAGTTTTCTTTTTATCCTCATTACTGAATTCAGTTCCTTTCACAGTTATGGAGTTATTTTGATTTTCTATTTCTTTGTGTGTCAGCTTTATAGTAGTTTGTCAATTTTATCAAATTTGTTCAATTTAGTGGAATAACTATGTTAATGCCCAATTATTTTCTCTGTGGTGTAGTAGGATCTACAATAGTATGCCTTCATTCCTAGTCTAGGTAATTTGTATTTTCATAGATAAGTACTATCTTATCTATGTTCCATGAATTTGATATCATGTTTTGATTATCATTCATTTGAAAACATTTACTAAGACCTCTGGAAATTACTTTTTAGACTCTGCAGTTATTTAAAAGTGTATTGTTTATTTCTAAATAATTTGGATTTAGGGACTATTTTAACATTGTTCATTTTTCTTTTGACACACTGTGATCAGACAATATACTATATATGCAACTCGATCCATGGCCCAACACATGGTCTCTGGGGACAGATATATTCTGTGGATAGAGTGCCTTAGAGTTCTAATTTATCATGTAGTCATAATACTTGTTAAGAGGAGTTAATATTTTGAGTTAGACTCCATTACTCTCTGGGTGGAAACTTCTATAACTGTTACGACAGGCAGGAGAGTAACCATGGATCTCTTTTCCTGTGAAAAAATTTCCTGAAATTTAGTTAAGTTTTTCAATTCAAGTATTGGTTCAGGAAAAAGACCCTCTACACTAAGTAGTTTACGTGACACATTTTGATTATTAAATGAGACAAAGTTTCTTGTAACCTTGTACAACTTAACTGAAATTGAAATTCCCACAGAAGGAATTTTTTTCGCTATTGGTGGGGTTTTGTGTGTGTTTTATTATGATACAATATAGATGTCACAAAATTTTGACTTTAAAATACTTTAGCTCAGTGACATTAAATGAATTCATATTGTTAAGCAACCATCACTACAGTCTATCTCCAGAGCTTTTTCACCTTCCTAAATGGATACTCTGTACCCATGAAATAGTAACACCCCACGTCTTCTACACCAGTCCCAGAAATCATCACTGTACTTTCAGTACCATGAATCTGAGTATACAATGTATTTGACATAAGTAGAATCACTTATTTGTATCTGTCATTTTGTAACTTACTTATTTCACTCAGCATGCAATAATATCTTCAAGATTCATTCATGCTATTGCATGCTTTATAATTTCTTCCCTTTTTAAGGTTGAATAATTTTCTTTTTTTTTTTTTTTTTGGTTTTTCTCAGGTACCGGGAACCGAACTCACGACCTTGTGCTTGCCAGGCAGGCGCTTTTGCCGCTGAGCTAAATCCCCAGCCCAATTTTCTTTTATTGTATGCATATGCCACATATTGCTTATCCATTTACCTGTCAATGGACACATGCAGTGTATCCACCTGTTCGGTATTGCAAATAATGCCACTGTGAGGATAGATATATAATACATAGGTACATAAATATCTGCACATATTCTTACTTTCAGTTTTGGCTGGTATACACCTAAACCTGGAACTCCTGAGTTGCATGCTAGTTGCCTCTTAAGTTTTTGAGGAAAGTACATATTTTTTATAGAAGCTATACATCAAAGTCTTCCAAAAATAATATAAGTTTAATTTCTTTCAAAAAATCTTAATTGTGGAATAGAAAGAATAGATATTTAGATATCCAGAGATTGCAATTTACCTGAAACTTTTCTGTATACCTAGATGTGGAATTCTGGATTATATGGTAATTACATTTAAAGGTTCTGAGGAATTTCCATATTGTTTTTATAGAAGTTGTACATCAAAGTCTTCTAAAAAGTAATATAAAGTTTAATTTAGTTGGACAGTCTTAAGTATGCAATAGAAAGAATAGACATTTGGATATCCAGAGACCCCAGTTTACTAGAAACTTTTCTGCTTCAAAGGCAAGAGACAAATATATGGCTGGATTTTCTAAGCAGCATGTTGCTAATGAAGTTTTTTATAAATCTGCAGTGCACTTGTGTTATCAAAGAGGATGGTTATCTGGGACAGAGCAGTCTCTCAGAGAATGGAGACAGGAGCTCATGGCGTGGTGGCATAGATGTGTGAGTCAGCTTTGCGCTGCTATGACAAAACACCCTAGGAAAACAATTTAAAGAGTGAAAGATTTATGCTGGCTCAGAGTTTCAAAGGTTTCAGTCCATAGCTGGTTGATTCCATTGTTTCGAGACCTGTGGAGAGGCAGTACACCACAGCAGGAAGATGTGGTAGCATAATAGCATAAAGCTGCTCCTGGCAGCCAAAAGAGGCAAGGGCACCAAGGGACAGAAGGCACACCTCTGGGTGACCTGCTCCCATCAATCAGGCCCCATCTTTTAGTACAGCACCCCCCACTGCAGCACCAGCAGTAGAGCAAGCTTTTAACACATAAGATGTTGCAAGACCTTCCATATCCAGACTATAGAATATAGACGAAACAGTGCTCAATAGCCAGTTTTCCCAACTTCTAAACCCTCTCCCACTTTGAAGTTCTAGCTACGTGGATAAATAGAAGCCAGTCTTTTCTCTCTGTCCTCTGTGGACTACACTCAATTGGAGCCCAGGTAACAACAAGCGAGTGTAAAGTAAGTCTGTCCACACTATTTTATGACACATAGCGAGACTAGATAAATGAGTCTCTGTTAAAGCACCGCAAATGAAGAGTATAAAAGAAAACATAGCATAGGGGGAGTGCAAAATTCTCCAACAAACAGCAAAGAAATAAACAGAGGCAGTTAGGGGTTGAGAGTATAGCTCAGTAGTGGAGCACTTGCGCAGCATGCGTCAAGCCCTGGGTTTGAAACCCAGCACCTTCCCCCAAATAAAAATAAAACTAAGCAGTTGGATACAAAGATGAGGGCTATGCTTCTGAAGAATACTTATTTAATGACTATGAGAAATATTGGAAAAATAAGAGTTTTCCTTTCCAATAAAATTAAAATTGACGGGTTCCATAAAACAAAATGAGAGAGATGGGAAAGGCGCACTCCACAGAGGTGGAAACCGACGGTGCTAAGAAAGCCAAGGCAGGGGTAAATGCGACTTCTATGCCACATAAAAAACAACCGTAAACAATATAAATTAAGTAACATAAGAAATGGAATCACAGATGATATGACTCAGAATTCAGAAGAAAACAGTACAGAAGCAATTAGCAGAATGTTTTCTTCTGAATAATCATCCATAAGCCTTAATAAGGAAGAGGCTAACTGTTGATAAATGATGAAAAGTGAAACATTTATTGATGCATTTATTGAATTTTAAGAATGAATTTCCATGCATTTACATCAGAGTTTCTCACCTTCAGCACTACTAACATTTTTAATCAGACAGTTCTTTGACTTGGAGTAAGGCCGGGGATATAGCTCAGCAACATAAACGCCTGCCTGACTTGGAGGAACTGTCCTGTGCATTACTGAGGGTTCAATGGCATCTCAGAGTCCTGCCAGTAGCACTCTCTTTTTCCCAAGTCGTGACAGCCAAAAATGTTCCTGCAAGACAAAATCAGCCCGAGTTGAGAAATGCTGAAGTAGAGTAAGTACCGTCATCAAGAGACGCAAAGTAGACTATTTACAATATTTACAACATTATGCACAAAGGACCTGGGAAGTAAGGTCAGGTCACAGAGGGTTGAAGGAACCAGAATGCGTCCAAGAATTTGCTACTCGGTCGAGGTGTCATTCATCAACTTTTGTAGAGTCTTTAAAAATCAGTATGAAAATATGGGCATTCCAAAAACAAAAGGGGACAAAAACCTAAGCAGAAAATGTACAAGACAAATAAGTGAAGCCAATAAACATGAAAAAGTCCAGCCTACTAAATGAACATAAGTAAACAGGCATTTTATTTTTTAAAAAAATCAAAGAAACCAATGGAATAAAATAGGGGAACTTCTGCAGTTCAGGCAGGGAGTCCTCAAACATTTCTTCTACTATCTAGTGGGTGTTGCGGCCTTGTGTATCAAAATGTCTAAACTGTATGTTTTATTAGCTCAGCTACTTACAGTTTGTTTTAAAGTAATCATGAATAAAGGATAGCTTCACCTAAAAATGTTTAATTGACTGTTACTGGTAACAGAGAAAACCTAAACAGAATATACAAGTATTACATTATTACTGGATAATAGAGTTCTTGTTTTAATTTTGATCATTTTAATTTTTTTACCTCTGTGTGATATGTTTGAATTTTCCATTTTATGTTAATATTTAATATTATTTTTATATAATATTAATATTATTTTTATAATTTGTAAAAACACATTTTGAAATAAAGATACAAACTGAAGCAAAATTTTTACGGAGCACTTGTTGTGAATTTGGGGATTAAAAATGAACTCATTTCAATCACTGAAAGCCCTGTGAGAGTGAACAATGATTCTCCTGCCTGGACCCTTGTCTGCCAGCCTCCTCATTCTCATTTGGGCTGACACCAAGCATCCAATATTTCAGATTCCAGAAAATCACCCCTGTCAGGTTATCATAACGATTATGATAGTTATCAGCTGCATCCAGACACCAAAACTTGCCATGGAATTCCGCTAACAGTTACTGCTGCTCGCTTTTAAGAATGGAGGACTGTGATCTCCACAGGCCCCACAGTTCACCATTTGATTCAAAGACTCCCTTGAAAAAAGTTTCTCAGTTACATGAGGATATCTAAAGTACTGCAATATGACTTACAAAAATTAAATTGGCAAAGAATGTGGCCATAAAATTGTCTAATGTGTTCCAGGGGGCTGGTGGGGAGATGATTTAAAATAGCCAAGGGCAAGAGCAATTTAAAATCAGATGCTGAGCAGTGGCCATTTGCAAAGCTGTCTCAATCTTGGGTTGGGTGTGCAACATTTGGGTTCAAAGGCTGTAGTCCACTTCAGGATTCGACAGTGTGAAGTAAAAGGCTAACCGAGTCTTTGCCAGAGGACATAACAAAGAAGTGGGATCTCATGCCCAGCCCAGCTCTCTCCACACACACAAAACAATGGTTCTTTTTGCCCTAGAAAGGCAAACCAGTCACTTTCCTGTGCTTGTCACATGAAATTATCTTTTGCAGAGCTCTTACAATACCTTTCCTTCTGTCTCTGGAGCAGTTTTCCTATTATCCTTGGTTCCTCTTTCCTCTAGAACTCAACTCTAAGACAGGTGGAGTAGCTGTTGAGAAAACATACCCGGGATGCACTGCTCTTGGTTAAGGGGATTCCTGGAGTGAGATGGTAAAGACAGCAGTTTCAGAACAGATACCATGAGTCAGAAATGAAATCTTTGCATTTTCAGCCACAGGTATTGGTACTCATTTGCTGTAGCAGCATAATCTACTCAAACTGACTGATATATAGGCAGGGCTTCTACTACAGACATTAAGGGATGTGGATACAAGGGGCTGGGAATTTAGCTCAGGGGCACAGTGCCTGCCTGGCAAGCGCAAGGTTGTGAGTTCGATTCCCGGTCCCGGAAAAACAACAACAAAACAAACGCAAAAAAGCCCAAAAGGATATGGATACAAATGTGCTTCCAGTGTAGTACCTGGCATGAAGCTGATACTTAAAAGCGTTTGAACAAATATGTGCAGGAAAGAGATCTAGTTTGTAATGCCAGCTTTTCCATTTTCTAGCCGAAAGGTCATCACCTTATTTCACCCACAAGTAAGCATACAATTAGACACTTGATTTGTCATAGGTCTTGTGATATAAATATCTGTGAAAGCACAGAAATGTTATAAAATATTGGGTAAATAAATATACCTACTTAAATCAGTGAGGACAAATGTTATTTTCACCCTATTTGGGAGATTTTCTCATCATTTATTTTCAGTTGAAACACAAACTGTAAGGTTTTCTCTTACAGCCAAACAAAGCAGAAAGTGGAGAAATGGAAGTATATAGGTCAAGATGACCAGAGTTTAAACTGGATAAGTTACCAAATGGATATTTGCCTTTAACTAAGACGCATTCCTTCTCTGGACCTCAGTTTATTTATGTGTGAAAGGAAAGAATCATACCACATTGCACATGACTTCCTTTTCAAATTTAGTGTTCTAAAATGATTTCATTTGTTCCAAGATATCATGAATTTGGGCCCACAAAGCTGTAATGGTGAACTGGTCTGTGACTGCTCAAAGTCTTCAGTTGGTACAATCTCTGCCAACATTTCTAGATGAAAAGTGAACAGTGGTTGACTGTCCTGCTGCTTCCAAATATCCAGCTATTTGGCATGGAGGCCCAGCTCATGAGGGATTGACCAAATGGCTTCACTTTTCATCCAGATATTTGGGCTTCATTCTAATTCAGCCTCTCTTGCAGACCTGGAAGAGAATCTACAGTATTATGCAAACCAAGGGCAAATGTAGACTTGGAGCTGCTTTCCACACACGGTCCTTGTGTAGACGAGAGGGTCAATGATGCTTTCATGATATCCCTTCAATTGCTCATCTCTGATCTTTCAGTGTGAGTCAGAGATCCATGACTCTGAATGCTTTAAGCCCTAAAAAGATGTGGTGATAAATGATATCAGCAATCACTTTCACCCTTGCCCGACACATGTCTGAGTCAAAGTGACAGATAAAAGGGGTGAACATCTGGAGACCCTCTCCAGTTTGGCTGTTCTTCTTTCTCCTCTGTTTATGCCCAGCTCTGGGAACGCCTCTCAGTTCATTTCCTGACCTTTAGCTTATTTTATTTATCACCTTCAGAAAATTTGTTTATTTTATAACTTCAGTGATTATCTTACTCATAAATGCAAAGGGAGAATGGGAACAAATCTAAACTGGTCCAATACCCCAAAGCAATGTTTTCACAGCCAGTGGGGAAACACATTGCAATCTCTGAAAATATAGTATAGTATTCAAATATCCACAAAATGGTTACATGTGTTGTTAAGTATAATATCTTTGCATTTATTTGCTTATATGCAATATTAGTGAATTGTGTCAAGATAGGAAATAAAGAAATAAAGACTATTCACTTATTTTAACAAGTATTCTTTGAGCACTGTGTCATGGTCCATACTAATGAGGTAATACCATAATGTGGAATGACAAGCAGTCCCCAAACTCAGTGCTTTAAAGAAATAAACATTTATTCATTACTTAAATATAAAACCCAATAATTTGAGCTGGGCTCAACTGGGCACATTTTCTAGCCTTGCCTGGATCACTAGTGTATGTAAGCAGCTGTGTTAGCTGATGACTGCCTTCTGTGTTGGCTACCAATGGAATGCTTATGTCTGTTTCACCTTCTCTTGTCTTCCAGGAAGTTATCAAAGGTAGATATGAAAGTGGCAGGCCATGTTCCAGGAGGATATGCAGGGAGGTGTAAGGCCGCTTGAGGCCTGGGTTCGAAAACAGAACAACCTGGTTCCCATCATGTCCCATTGATCAAACAAGTCAAACTCAGCCCAGATTAGAGCAATATGGACATAGACTTATAGATGTAAAATTACACTGGCAATATTAGAGAGATAGAAAACTGAGACCATTCCTACAAGAAATTCACCCCTCCCCTGCAGAGCACTCTCCCTTTCTCCACTCTGATTCATGCCCAAGGAACTGAGTTTTACGGGCCCTCACAGTGATATCCCGTTTCCACTCTTGTCTGGTTAGGTATAACCGAGGAGGTGCTGGAGAGCTGCATGACTGCACCAGGAAGGAAGACAGTGAGTTTGTGCCCTGTGGTCTTCAGGCTGTTGTTTTTTGTACTTTTCTTACAGCCACCAGAGGTAGATGGCAGATATTAAACAGAGTCAGGAGTGGGGGGAAATGTGAAGTTGGGTATATTCTTTGGCTGCACGGGTAGAGGAGACTTTTCTGTGGAGGAGCGTTTTGAACATGGAACTGAAGGCTGTGAAGGAAAGAATTATGCAGGGAAACAAGGAGGGCAAATGGTGCTGCGCAGAAGGAACGGCCTGTGCCTGTGCCCTGGAGACAGACCCGCATTGGTCACCAGCTCCAGATTTCCAGGAGCTGGCAGGACAGCTAATGAGTTTCTTCCCAACCTCTGACTCAATATCTTCCCAAGTAAAATGATCGTATTTTTATTCTCTTCTTAGTCTAACTGGCGCATTATCATTCTCAGTATGTTCTGCATTATAACCCTCAGAATCATTCTGGGCCCACTCTTAGTCAATATTTGTTTATATTTACACTGGATGACTTAGAAATGGAAGTTTCCTGCAGTTTTCACAAAGATTCTCTCTGCTGTGTGTACTTTATCTGAAAGAGAGAAACAGTTGATTTATTGCAACAGGAATATAATATGGATGAAATGAAACCGCATAAATGAATTTGTTTGGTGTAGTTTCTGGTCCAGGATTGATGTCCAGTAAATGTTCATGGCCCTTTGCAGACACACGTACTATTGTAAAATGTATCTTATTTTAGTGGTCTTGTATGAAGGTAGCACACTGGAAGTAGTAACTGGAGCAGATGCTGTCAGGACTGCACTCTACCTTCTGCGTCCTTTCTGTTCCTTGTGGTCTTCATCGCTGCTGACCAGCACTCCCTCCTCTCTCTGCTGGTGATTTTCTCTAGAGCCTCGGTGAGCTGCTCCTCTGTCTACGGAACAGGGTTCTGTAAACCTGGGAAACTGGCAACACTCTGGGAGTAGCCCTCGGCCAGTGACTGATAAGGATGAGTATATAAATTCTCCAGTTCTCTTGCTTCGTGGGACGTGGGATGAGTATGAGATCTTAGCGTTATGCTATTTGCCAGTTTCCCCTTGGAATTAGACTTAGTTGCCCACTATACTATCTGACTGAACAGCTACAGTGAAGAACAAATTTGAGTCATTTGTAGTAAAGTGGATGTATCTTGATGTCATAATACTAAGTGAAATAAATTAGACACAGAAGGTTAAATATGATGTGCTTTCTCTTATATAATAAACTCAAAACATAAATAATTTAAAAAGCAAAATATGTAAAAGATAAATGATAGTGAGCGGAGAGGTAGCCTTTGTGGAGAGGAGAAGGGGAAAATGGGAAGGTGGGAAGGAGAAGGTGAAGTAAAAATGATTAAGTGGGATATGTCTGTGTACCGATTCCCCAAGGTGAATGATGTATTGATATATTGTGTCAACCAGAGAAATTTAAGAGTGTAACTCAGCAGGGGGCCAGGGCTCTCACTTTGTAAATATCCTCATTCTCTCAGGAGGAGGCACTGGGGATGGTGTGAGTGCTACGGCCCCCTGGGGGGGGGGCAGCCTGCTTACAATATAAGGAAGGAAAAGAAACACGCCCCCTTTTTGCTCTTGCTGCTTTTGCTGTCTTCAGCCTCCTTGAAGTGTTGCCCCCCTGCTTTGGAGCCAAGTGATTACAGACTGAAACCTCCACAAACTGTGAGCTAAATAAACCCTTCCTTCCTTAACTTTGGGTGTTGGGTATTTTGTCTCAGCAATGAGAAAAGAGTAATCAAGACAAATGTGATAGTATACACTGAAAACATATACTTTCAAAAATAATAATAATGATGATGATAATAATAATTAATAAATAACTTCATCTTTGTTATTCCTCCCATTCTGTACCATTTCCTCTGCTTCCTTGTGGGTATTCCCTTGTATCTCTCCACACACATCAAGTCTCCAAACCCCGGCTTACAGTCTACTTCTAGGGAAGCCAAACTAAGATAGTGACAGCTAAATGATATGCAATATCCTGTGATAAAAACTAAAGATTCCCTTCCTCTTTCTAAATCTTACTCCAGAGGGACAAATTTTATTCACTTCTGCTTTTAGTTCTTTTCATGGTACTTTCATACCTGTAGATAAAATGGTTTCATAACTGTCTTCCAATTTATAGTTATTTTAGACCATATCTGTGGACACCCCCACATGAAACAAGATTAAGTCACTTATGATACTACCTTTACTCTTCAGCATTTGACATATACATTTCAAGATGTGGTTGTTATTGTCTACATTTGCTTTAAAAATATATTTCCATGTCTCTTTCTCAATAAATCAACCTTAGACAGTCTGTACTGATTTCCCACTTAGTCCCATCGCATTTTCCACCCATCCTTCCATTTCCTGTTCCTTGTCAACTGCAGCTTTGTTATGTCCAGGTTGTTAGTATCTTCTATGGTCTTAACAGAGCTTTCCATGCTGTCCATAAACATGTGTGATGATAGGAGAGAAAACAAATGTCAATAACCTTAACACAGAAAAGTGTACTTGGCAGAAACTAAGCAAATATATAAAATTATGTGGGATTATGTTTTCCATTTCTGTAAGTCCCAAATTATAATATCTAATCACTAAAAATACTGCTAAAATGAAATACACTCTTTTATCTTGGATTCCATCAATTGCTTAAAATCATACTGTATTTTTCATTTGCTTCACTGTTGGGTCATTGTGTTTTGGTAGTTGTGTGTGTGTGCCTTTTTTTTTTTTTTTTGCATTGTTTCTCTGGAGAAACTCATTGCCTTTCATTTTGTTGATTTGATTGCCTTTACCGTGCCCTCATTATTTTTCTCAGAAGCTCAGTCAGAATCCTTTTTTCCTGCAAATTTTTCTCTTGTGCTTCAATCTGTATCCTTAGGACATATTTCTAAACTCTGGAAACCTGACAGTGATGATAGCAGCATAGGTGGTAAGCTTTCTAAAACATTCTCATAAAAATAAATAGAACAGCTGGGTAGCAAAATTGAAAGCACATGGACAACATTTACAACAAATCTAAATGATAAAATATTCCACAAATTCCAACATACAAACTGGAGGAGGAGCAGCAATAGTCCCCAAACTGATGCTGGATTTTTATCCCCACTGAGAGGTATTGGGATGGAAACTTAATCTATTATAGTGATGGAGACCACTATGAAGCAGCTCCAAGCAGGACTTAAATTAACCAACTGGTTTTCCATGCTTACTTGTGAGTCTGTTGAAGGCCTAGGCCCATTGCCTGGATGTGTACAGTGGACTCATAGTAAGTGAACCTCTGTGAGTCACTGGTACTTTCTGAGGCCTGTAAGGGTGGGTGAAGCCCTGAAGCCTCAAAGGATAAGACAAGATCACAGCCAAGGACACCTGGATCTGATCTCAACTAGATAAGGACTATAGCCTCAAGCATCTCCCTCTTGGGTGGATTAATTCAATACTTTACTTGGAGAAGTCCTTGAGTGGTTTCACCCTTCTTGAGTATTCTCATCCCATCCTCTGATAACTAAATAAATAAGGGCCACTCAGAGAAGGTCTTGGTTTCAACCCTGAGAGAATCTCAAATTCTGTGAGAGGGCTTTGATCCTCCTGGAACCCTGAAATCATTCCATTTGCCTCTTTTATTTAGCCTTCTTTGTACACTCATTCAGGAGATTGTAGACCTGATCAGCCTGCAATAACTAAGGGATACTATTAACTCAATATTATAGTGTTTAGGGGTAAGGTCTTTGAGATGTGATTATGACTGCTTAAGTTATCAGGGTGCGGACCTATGATTGAATACTCATGGCTTTATAAGAAAAGGGAGCCAGGTGTGGTGATATATGCCTGTAATCCTAGCATTCTGGGAGGCTGAGGCAGGAGATCATTAATTTGAATTTAGCCTGGGAAACTTAATGAGTTTCTGAGATCCTGAATTTTAAAAAAGAAGTAACAAGGTTTAGGGATATAACTCAGTGGAAATGTCTCAGGTTATCCCAATACACCAGGAATTTTCCAATACTCCAGGAGACAAAAGAAGGAGAGAGACCTTAAGATATTCATATACACACCCCTTTTCTTTCTAACTAGCTGGACTTATGATATTGTGCTATTGACAACAGAAAGGAAACTAAAACAGACCCCACATTGAAGGGAAATTTATGAAGGTTGAATCAGCTTGAGCAACTTCAGGACACAAGAGAAGAAGAAAGGAGCAGATCTAAGTAAAAGTAAGGCAGGGAGAAGGGCAGACTATATATTTAACACAACTGGAAAACAGTTATGCAGAAAACACTATGAAGTTAGAAAATGTATCTGAGTGAACATGCCTCTAAAAAATTCAGGAAGAATTATTTTAACTTAAATTAGGTACCAGACAAGTATCATGATCAAATTTCATAAACAGTAAGGTTTTGAGAAGAAGAAAGAGAAAAAACAAGAATAGTTCCTATAGACAATGAAAGCACTCTAAAAAGAAATATAAATTACAATTACAGAAGCCATAAAGAGGTGCCAAAACTCATGAAAAGATTAGAAATAAGGGGAGAGAGACTAAACTAGAAATAACACCAAAGCAAATGAACATTAATGATACTATTATAAGGAAACACAGGTTGAAAAGATGATTGTTTTAGTAAAAAACAAACTGACAGAAATTTGAAAGTGGCAATTTTTAAAGGTAAGCAAGGAAGACTTCCCCTACAGAGAAAATTATTCCAGTTAATAAATGATGACTAAATGAAAGAATTGGAATCTCACTGCTCTACAACCCCTGGTGAAAAATAGACTTTAAACACCGAATACTTTTATTTGGGCTATGAAATGGACAAAAGGAGACCTTGTATGCCCCCTGAAGGGAGAACACAACACCACCTGGAATCTTGCCAAAGCCATGGAACTCAGGCATGATCAGAGCTCTGAATCCAGCCAATGGTGTGCTAGAGGGATAGAGGACAGAGAAGAACATGTGAAACCACATCATAGATCATAATACACAGCACCCACACTGTGAGACATTCTGCAGGTCAAATGGTTTCTTTAACAGATACATTGTAATGAAAGAAAGTATCTAATGATTTTGTTTTGTTTTTAATGGGCAAAACTAAATTCTAGTGTTGGGACATATGCTGTTGTGATAAACCATAAGTAAGAGTAACATCAAGATAGTGGCTGTTTCTATAGGGAGGCAGGATGCCATGAGTAGGAAGGTATATAGACAGAGTAGCTTGGGGGTCACTAGCAAATCTTTGTTCTGACTTGGGTGACGGTTAGAGAGATATGCACCTTCCAACAATTCAGAAAAAAAAAAAGTGTGTTTTTTCATGTTTTTCTGGGCCTGCGCATTTTATTCAGTAAAACTTGTTTTGGAAAAAGAATCTCCCCACAAAAGAGGTTAATATGGAAAAGAAAATATTTTTAGCAGAAAATGGTAAGGAGGCTTTGAATAAAGTTATTTAATCACGATGAGAATAAATTAAATGTGAATATAAATTACCTTTCTTATCAAGGACTCAGTGATTCTTTCAGGAAAGAGTCGCTGTTTTAAATGCCTTTTTCTTTTCTAGACTCAAGGGGATAAAGACCGGGGGAGCATGTATTTTCTTTGCTAGACCTTTTATAGGCAACACAAAGTCATTGTTTTTGTGTGTGTGGTCTTTGTTCTCTGTTTTCTTTTTCTCTCCTTGTTTGTAAACGGGATGAAGAGAAGAAAAAGATGATATTACAAAGGTTTGGGAAGATTTTCTCTATCAGCGTAGTGGAATGAAGAGAATTATGAAATATTTGTTGGTTGGTACTTTGGACAAGAAGATTAAGAGACAGTAGCATATTCAAGACTCAGCTGTGCTGTAAGCTAAGAGGTACTTTTGCTTGGGTTCTTTATCCTGTCTGACGCCTAATAGTCTCATTTGTAAATGGAAATTGTCCTGGCTGGTTGAGAGCAAGGAGGGAGCCCTTAGTCAGCCTTTCAGGGGCTTGAGGAACAGCCGCCCCCAGTTCAGGCATTCTCACCCCTGCTTCCCTGAGCAGCATACAAGAGGAAGTGGAAGAGGCCTTGTTGCTGAGAATGCTGTCACCCCATTAGCAGGCTCGGAGACCTTCTCCCACTTCCTTACGGCAAAACTGCCCTGTGTGTGTGCCATGGTAAGTGCACTGTGGCCAGAGATCCCCACAGGCTACGGGTTAGAAGCTCTGGCCTAACAGCAGAAACTGTAGTGTATTCAAACTCAAGCAAATGACGGAAAAACAAGGACCTGATTCTTTAAGAGAAACTCTCTGCTTCCCAGGAAATGATCTACTGGGTTTTTCAGAAACAGTGATATCTGGAGCCAACTTTAGAGCACCGAGTGTGTGAGCCTCTTCCTGACTGACCGTCACATGGCGGAGGGGACACAGGTGTGCGGGGTCTTCAATCTCCAGCAGTGGGAGTAATCACACCACAGAGAAGTAGATGCCACGCCCACCACTCCTGCAGCCCTCCCCCTCTCTCTTTTCTTGCTTTCTTGCTCTCCCTTTCTTTTGAAGATGACTATTATTGGTGCATAGAACAGCGCACCAAAAACCAACACAGAACTCAACGCAGGGGCAAAGCCATCATCGTATCCTTTTACTTCATGCACTTAAAAATCAGTGTAATCAGGTTGGTAATGATAACTCCTACTTCCAAATGCTGCTTTTATTTGTTGTATAAATAATTATTAAACACTTACCATTTGCCAGCTGCAGCTAAGGTAATGACAATACGGTGGTGAACAAAAGGTTCCCTGTTCCTGGCTCCAAATGAACAGATAGGGAAGGTAAAACCAAGCAAACAAAGAATTATAAAAAGATCTGTTCTCTAAAGGAGGACTTTGGGTACTTGGAGAGTTTACAATGAAGAAACCTGACTCAGAAAGGAAGGTCAGGCAAGGTCTCTTTTCAGAGAGCGATCAGACGTGAAGACGAGAAGGTATATGTTTGTGTGTGTTTAGTGGGAGAGGGAAGAGCAGACATGAAGGCCTGAGCAGGGAAAAACGCCACATCATGAACTTAGTACGGTACTTCGGGGACCATGGTAAGGACTTTTTCTCTGAGCAGAGGGAAACCAAAATGAGAAGGAAATGTTAAGTGCATTTCTGAAAACCAAAGGAAAGGCAAGGACGTTCCTTCTCACTGCTGATACCACCGTGGTGGATGCAAGGAAGCCGAGGAAGAGAACTCAAGACATTAATGGTAGGACCACCACGGACCATTTGGTGGCTAATAAGTGAGATCCCGGACATTAAGTTCTTAGCACAGTGTATAGAAAATTTTTGATACGTACTAAACATTACTACTGTTAATTATAATTGCTTGGGAAATGTTTTAGCACTGAGTTTCCACTGCCTGTCTTGTGAAATAAGGATAATAGCCACTCCAAAGTATAAATACAAAACAGGAACCATACACAAAACTATAAAGCACGAACAATTTTCGTTAGCAGAGGGATATGGCCAGTGAAGTGGCCTCGTTTCCCTTTTATCCCGAGGATATTTTCATGGGTGTGGAAATTGTTCTTGGCTCCCAGAAAAAAAATACAGCCGGCGCATATGGCTTACTTAGCTCTGGAAGTACAACTGGCTTCCCTCGTGTTGACACAAGACTTTTCTTCCTTAACACTCACCAGACCTTGTGCATAGGAAGAAGGGTGTCCGCTAGGAATCGCCTGTGAATATCCAGCCCAGGCACATGTGCCTTGGCCAGATTCCACGCCACAACTGCCAAGACATCCAAGCCTAAAAGTAGCGGCACTGCTGGTTTAACAATGTACTGATGGAAGCTTTCAGAAATGTGTGCTTTCTATTTGTGCCATGGAGGTGTTCTTCCTTTGCTCCCCGTTTTCTGCAGGTGGCCCATTTATGTGAACTCCTAGCCACTTCTTTCTATTTTGATTCCGGGAAGTTCCTTGTCTTCCCCATACATTTCAGATTCAAGAGTCCTTTAGATTTCCTGTGTCTCTCCTTATCCTCACTGTCTGCGTGGTGCAAAGGGAAAACATTTGTTTTTCTAAAAAAGCCTATGGAACAAAGCATTTCCATGAGCCGGAAACAAATCTGGCAACATTTATACCTGGGCAATGAACGATTTGACTGTGTGACCGGAAATGGTTTGTTTCAACGCCTGAGTTTTTTGTTTTCTTTTTATGACCTTATTTTAATGGTTTGCTTTTGACAAATCATGAACTTCCGCTGAAAGGAATACGAGTGACACCTCATTCTTCTGACTGGTGACAGCAGCTTATGAAGTCTGGGGAAAGTGAGGGGAAGTGAAAGGCAATTGTGAGAAATGCAGAGGCGGCCCAAGTCTGAATGAACCCCGATCCCTGCCAGAGGTGGAGGTCAGTGTGGGAACATCCTCCCTGTGACAGGGACAGGAAGGCTCCGGGGGAAGGATGGCACCTTGAGGCTGCAACCGGACCAGACAGAGAAGAGAAGCAGCCAGGAGGACCTGCCAGGTGCAAAACTACAGACAAAGGAGCCTTTAAGTAGATGTAGCTGAGAGATGGAAAACACTCCAGGTAAAAAGACATAAACAGCGTGGTGGACTCGGGGTTTGGTGCAGAACTGTCAGCTCCAGGGCCAGAATCCAACAACAGGCAGCAGGTTGTGTGTTTGCAGGAAGACACGTAAGATGGGTATACACACATGCACAGATGCACAGGAGCAAAGTAAGCCTGTGCTCCTGAGGGTGTCTTTTACAGAGTCAAAGCAGGTGTTAGGCAGCCGCACGAATTTAATTATTCACTTTGGAGATATGAAGGGCTCAGTGATAGGTCTTTCTGGAGGTTATTGTGAAGAAGAAAAGAAATAAATGAGTAAACAGGATAAATGAATAAGGTAATGGAAACCTTCTGAGCCATCTGACACAACCCGTCCACTAAGGGATCTCTGTTCTCCTGAGAAGCAGCATTTTGTAATGATGGAGCCAGATAGACCCGTGACTGGGAACACACACACACACACACACACACACACACACACACCCTCTGTGCCTTATTTTCTTTACCTGTTAAGTGAATACTGGGTTGTCTTCCATCAGAATGGAAGCACCTGACTCCTCACTCAAGCTGAAAGAGTCTGAACTCATATCATTTCTCAAATAAGCAAATCAAATGCTACATCATGTGCCTTTGCTTGTCTGGTATTTGAGATCACAGAACACCAATTTGTCTCCCTCTGATCTGACCCAGCATACCCTCCCTTTTTGTGAAGTTTGCCTGTAGACTCAGTATGATGTGAAAGGTTTTTCTGCTGAGCTTCCTGTACTGAACATGTGACAGTTGTGTCTCATAAAAAAGGCGGGAACCCTGAGTTTGTGTGGCTAGGGCTTCAGAACACACCACAGGCTCATAGGAAGGCAGGTGCATTCTCAGAGACAAAGGGTGAGATTTGTTTCTGGTGATGTGCTGGCGGTTTGAAAAAGAGATACTGCGTAAAACTGTGCTGGGGGAGGTTTTCTGCTTTATTTTGTTGTATCTTTAGGTCATATGAGTCATAGTCAACAATGTAAACCATTGACACAGTTTAAGGTATCATATGGCTTATTTTTTGCATAACTACAAAATTTTCCAGAAATAATAAAAGTTGGAGTTCATTCGGCTAAGTGTTCTTTGCCTTCTTTCAATCACACTCCTATCTCAAAGGGCCATTCATGCTACAGAGAGCTTTGCATTGGTAAGAATCCTGGATGACTGAAACCACAGTGGTATTTGGAGGATTAAATTAAATGTGATAGGACATAGAAAGTGTTTACATAGAAAAGACACAAACAATAGTTGGGGTTTTTTTCTTGCACCATCCCTGGCTTGAATCTAACCTCTTCTTCCCTCAACCCTAGCAGTATGTCCCCTGAATCTCTAGTATGGATTATTTCCTTCCACTTTGTTCTGTGTCAGCCTTCCAGCTGGACCGTATACCCCTGGAGAGTATGGGTCAGGTCTTATTTATTTTTACAACCTTCCTAACCAAATTTAACCAAAACATCTGGAAGAAAAAGGTTCCCAATATTAAAGCTGTCTCTATCTTGACCCGAATTCTTAATAACTCTAAGGGCTTTGACAATTCCTTGTTGCTTCTGTGGTTTTTGAACCTTACCTCATTTCTAAACTTCATCTCTACTCTTCCAAGTAATAGAAAGTGTAGTCTATGTCTTAATTTAAATTAAAATTAACTTGGTTTTGAAAATGCTGTGAACTCTTGGTGATAGGCTCCAGGGGAAAGGAATGGTGGTTTGTCAGAGGAACTTGGACAAGGGGAAGGGAAATACCCTTCAGTAGGGATACTGGGGTCTCCTTCTTACATTAGGGTCTCCTTCTTGATTGCAGACGGGTTTGCCCTCTAAGACACAGCTAGTATTTCACCTATGCCTTCTCTAGAAGAGAGCTTCTCAGAGTGGTCCCTGGGCAAGAAACATCACCGTCACCTTGAAACTTGTGACATGTTCTCCATCCTCAATTCAGACCTGAATCAGCAGTCTGCGTGTCACCAAGCATCTCAGGAGCCTTGAAGCACTCTCGGTTGAGAAGCACCAATCTTTTAACAATATTTGGGCCGGAATCAGATTTCCCGAACTATAGTTTGTTCTTCTATGAGACAGCAAGAAAGAGGGGGGTGCAGGTTTGGCATTCTATTTTTGCTAGCTGAACTCCACATAAGTAAGACTAACCAGGCCTCTCTCTTGCCATCTCTAGATTCAATGGGATTTTTTTCTAAATTCATTTCTTAAACCTCTATTTCTATAAACCTCAGTGAAATTTCAGTAGCACAAGACTAGAGAAATAGCAATGTAAACCTCATACATTCTCTGTGGAAAAGAGGTTCATACCTCCTTTTTAGGTGAGAGGAAATCTGTTTTCTTATCATTCCTTGCAAGATCTATCTGAAAAACAGAGCACTCTGAAGTACCAAATCATGACAGAAAATCTACTTTCTTCTCAGCACATAAGTGCTAAGAAAATTTTAAGTGTTAGAAATCTGAGGCAATCAGGAAGTAGGGGGAATAATTACAGTGATCATGATCTTAATTTGTTCTAGGATTTTGGAAAAGATGGCCATGTTTTTGTTTGTTTGGGAAAGATAGCTGCAGTTGTGTGTGTCCCCTCATGCAGGATTTGCAAACAAAAACAAAATTTTGCCAAACGCTTCTGTTTTCAAACCAAATGTTGGTAAGCAAAAGCATTTGCGAACCAAGACACTTTATGTAAGTATTCATACTCCAGCTGGGCAAGTTTAGGTAGGCAGGCTCTTGCTTTAACAATCGTTTAGTCCCAATCAGGCTCCTTATTTCTCAGCAGGTCATCAACATGAACTCATGTGCTCAGGGTAGAGGAGCAGTGGCTCTGAGCACAGGCTGCACACATACTCCACAGTCTTGGGCTGAAGAACTGGTCTAGGTGCACCCTGCACTGGTCCTGGGAAAGCTGTCCCTGCCGTCTTACATTTGACAGTGTGGCAAAGACATGGAAAAGTAGACAGAAAATTACAAACAGCAGGGTATGTCTTGCAACTGTTGTATGTGGGGGTATCCAGAGACACCTGATCTGGTAAGAGAGTTGGTAAAAAGTTTCCAAAGGAGGTGACTGAAATCTAAAAGATAAACACAAGTTTGCCAGTGAATATGTGAATGGGAGTGTTAAACTGAATTAGGTTTGGCCTAAAGCTGCCTCTACACACATTTTAAATTTGGTAGAAGGATTTCCCCATACATAATGAACCATAACCTAAGTTGATGCATAGACAGACTGTAATCTAACCATGAGTAGACTCTTGCAACAAGGATCAGAGTCTCAGCCAATCATTGCAGCTGAGACTTCAGTCAGTCAGAAACTGACAGCCACCAAAACATAACCATATAAGGTAAACGCTGACTGCAGCCAATCAGGTTGTTTCCATATGTTACTTCCTTTTCTTTGGCTATAGATATAATCTACTTATGTGGAGTATTCCCAGCTATTTAGTTTGAATTGCTACTGGATTTTTGAAGCATTTCGGTGCTTAATCGAACAGTAAAATTTAATGTGTGCAAAGTTTTTCTTGTGGCAAGAGGATGAAATAGGAAGGGAGTGGGGATGATGCGAAATAAGACAGACAACAGCAAAGGCAGCAACACATGGAAGGTGGTGCATTAGGCCTAGAGGTAAGAGGAAGACGGGAAAGTGAAAGACGGGACTTATGTGCAGACATTATTATGGAGCTGTAGACAGAGGGATGCTGTAGGTTTTAGGAGGTCTGAATATAAGAAAGCATGGATAGCAGCAAGGAAATTCTTAGCTTTCAGCTTTTTCAAAGCTATCACAGATAAACTTTTAGAGGGTAAATTTAGCAAGAAATATATTAAAACTTTGTGGGAAAAATCTCAAAACTCTCCTAAAAGGCATCAACATAGACTTAGACAAATAGACATCTTAGGTTCTTAGCATGTCTCCACATTAGCAATTTGTCTGTTCTCCCCAAGTTAACCTATATTTTATATCATTCCTGTAAAAATACCAAAACTATTTTCCACATACATATAAGCCTCCCCTTCTAGCCTCCTGTCTTTTTTGTGAACTAAAGAAAATGATTACAGTTTTTTATAAAAAAGAAAACATAAATAATCAAGAGTAGTCAAGAAGATCCTAAATGAGAACATCACCAACAGTGAAGGATATTTATCAAATTTAGAAAATATTATATGGAATTATTTTTATAGCATAATATTGGAAATAACCCCAAATATCAGCAGCAGCAGCAGACTGACTGAATAAACTATGGGATGTGTACTACATGAATTACTAGGTAGTCATGTGAAAGAATAGGGAAGATTTATATGTAATAAAAAGAGATATTCTTGGAATGTTATTCAGTGAAAAAGGAAGGTGCAGATTAGAACACTTAGTATGCTAATTCTTACATATATAATAGAAGTGGGAAAATAATAAGGACAACTGCAAAGAAATGTTGAATTCCATGCAATAATTTTGACAGCATTATAAATTAAGTCAGTTCATGTTTAATATACAAAGGAAATAAGTGTATATCTCAATGTTAATAGAAACCAAGGGTTTTCGTGTAAAAGAAAAGAGATACTGATATAAAATAAAGGAGGAAAACACCTGCACTGTTAAACTTCAATTTGAAATATTGAAGTGAACTAATTTTTTAAGTGTATATATTTTGTATTTGTTCACACACAAAACCTAAGAGCAAAAATACCTTCTTAACAATGAGCACCACTAACACCTAAATTTTGCTTTCTAAATACCTTCTTGAAGAGATGTAAATAAGGCTCCTCTATGAAACTGCTAATCCAGATCTAGATCAGGGAAAGTACCTATGATATCTTTTTGTTTGGTTGTTTTTTTTCCGATACCGGGAATTGAACTCATGACCTTGTGCTTGCCAGGCAGGCAAAATCCCCAGCCCCGAGCCTGGGATATCTTGATTAACTAGAAAGAAGGTTTTTCTTTTTCAGAGATAGTACGGCCTGTTAACATGAAAGCCAGGTTGAGGTGGGGCCCACGGGCCAAGTTCAATTCACAATAAGTTTTAAAGGGAGCACTAGCTGTAACTGATAAGAACACGCTGAATAAGATAGGAAATTGAGAGGGAGAGAAAAATTAAAACTCATTTGCTGCTACTACAGGTAATATTATGCCAAATTCTTACTCTAAAAATTAATAACTAAAAGGAAAACTTAAGCATGTGCCTTGCTTTTAAAAGAAGAAGCTACAGTTATAGCTAAAGAACCATATTTTGTTAATGATGGAAATCTCTTCTCTTTTGAAAAATATTTATTATAAATGTGGAAGGAATAATAGAATTTAGAAATCGTCACTTGGAAACCCCCAGTAAAATAATAAATGCAGGCTCATATAAACAGTAACTGATAAAACTATTAGGTGCAAGTTGATATGGAGCAGGAGGATGTTCACGTGGTACCAAAATTCACCCCACAGATAACATGCTAATTCCAAAGAGGAGAAGGAATTTTAATCAATGATCAGCTTAGCGGTACTAAGAGGAGGACAAGTTACCTATTTTACATGTCTTCTGATATAATGTGTTATGAAATATGAAGTCACCTATGAAATATTCTTGCAAAAAATGTTTGAACTTGAACCTAGCTAATCCTTCAGAAATAACTTTAGGTCTGAAGAAAGGAAATGGCTAAAGGAAGAGTTAAATGATACCACAATGAAACAGGATGACAAAGCCAGAATTTGACATAGTCTATGAGGCAGTGGGCTTGATCTCTTTTTAAAAGGCAAAATTTAAAACTAAAATGTTTAAAGTAGGGGGATGATTTGGATTAAAAAGAGACCAAAAAATATAGAAACTAACTCTAAATACTGATGAGGTCCCGAATCACTGAAAACAAAAAGACATTTGGAGGAATTTGCAAATTGACTAGTATTAGGATATCTGAAAAAATGTATGTTAATTTTCTTAAGTAGGATGATCATGTCGCAGAATGGAAAGGAATGTCTGTGCTTAGGGGACTCTTGCTGAGGAATTTAAATGTAAAAGGGCTGTCCGCAAATGCCTTTAAAATGTTCCAGCCAAAACTAAGAGGGCAGAAAAAGCAAATACTGTACAATTTTAAAATGCTTCTGTTCCAATCCATTGACATCTGCATATATCTGAAAATTTTAAGACTAGAATTTGAAAATAGAAAGACTTATCAGATGGACAAATGTTTTGACAACACACTCAGAAAGCACAACAAAACCTGGGAGAGAAGGTAGGGTTGGTAGACTGAAGCAGCAGGTCTTAGCTGAGGAAGAAGGGCTTTTCTCTTCCATGGTTTCCCCTTTGCTTAAATCTCTCTGGGAACTGCTACTCCATGTGGGAGACTGTGGAAAGCCACCTTAGGATGTGGAGGTAGAGGAGAAGGTCAGGATGGCACCGAGAGGCCTTTTGGCCTTGAACTTAGGCTTGTGATTTAACTTAGCTGTCCAGAACCACCAGTTTGAATCTTTGCTTATTAGACAGATCCGATACAGGGGAAATAAATGGAACTCCCACCCTGCTAGATGTCAGATACCCCCAGTTTGTATTCCCCAAAATTAGAAAATGAATTCTAAAGAACAACAGAGGTTAAGAGTAGGAAAATTTCATTGAGAGAGATAGGTATCTTCTGACAGACGGGAGGGGACCTGAAAGTGGGTTGCCACTGAGCCCACTTCTCAAAGGAAGTTTTATAGAGCAAAATCCAGAGATGAGTACAATGTGGGTGAAAACTACGATCAGCCAAGAAGATTGTAAGTGTAGCCACTTAGGTAATATTGATCCACCGATGAAGCCGGTCACATAACAAGCATACATGGAAAGAACAAGGACATTTTTTAGGAAAGGATGAATCAGGAGGTCCCAAACAGTCCTGGGTCACTTAGGCCTATCTAGACTTTATTGGACCAGGTAACACCAATTATGGCACATGGCTTACCCCTTGGGGAAGCACGTAGGCTTGGTCGTTCTGTCTTTATCTTGAGGGCTGGCCTTCCACAGATATACCTCCAGCCACACCTGTAATGTGTTTTCATCCTCTGCACCAAGTCCTTTGAAGGCCAAGCTCTGCCTGACTGCCTATAATATTTCCACCTAACTTAGCTGTCTATGATAGATTAAAGGGCAAAGTCTTTAAAACTTGTTAATGTGCTGAGGAAGGAAGTGTCAACAACAATCTCAGTTTTCTGAAGTATTCAATTGGGTAAACTGTGGTGTCATCTGCATGTACCTTAACCCTCTAGGAGCATAAATAAATAAATAAATAAATAAATAAATAAATAAATAAGCTCAACAAACAAACACGTGAACTAAAGAGATCTAAACTGAGCTCTGAAACTGAATATTACATTTCCTGAAACTAGATAAGATTCTATTCCATACACAAAGATAAAAGTTTAAAGTGCAACATCACTCGAAATTAAGGAAATACAAATTAAAACCATAATAAGACATCACTGCACCCCTATTAGATTGATTAAAAATTAATGATAACATGAAGAGAAGGCAATGCTCACTAGATTGTGAAGCACCCGAAACTCCTATGTGTTGCCAGTAGGAATGGTGCAGACACTTGGGAAGATAATTTGATTGGGAAAGCACTTGGCTGTGGCCTATGCAGTTAAACCGCACCACACCCGAGTGATCCCTTCCTGGGCATCTCTCTAAAAGAAACAAAAAGTATTTGCACAAAATCCATATGCATATGTGTATAGAGATTTTTGTTCTAAATTTCCCAACACTGGAAATAGCCCAAGGCTCTTTCAGCTGAGGAATGGCTAAACACAATGCAATGTGCCTATGCAGTGGGGGTGAACCTACGGGCACGTGTGTGTTTGTTTCTCTTTTAGGACAAAAGATGTTAATGTAGGAGTTGTTTTCTTCTAAACCAAAACCTCAGGATTCAGGTTTAACTGCAGTGTTGGCACTTTGCGATAAATCAGTGGGTTTTGGGCTGCAGTTTGTGGCTCCTCTCTAAGAGGTTTGCCATCACCGTTACAATGTAACACTGCTAAGCAATAAAAAGAGACAAAGCACTCATCTGTACAACTTGAATAAACACGTGTCCAAATGATAGAATACTATTTTTTTATTTTAAAAATAAAAGGAGGAAAACATTAACAGACAGACAACCTTTTACAAAATAGCAAAAGAACAGTACAGACAATACAGAGTTACAAACAAAGGGGTAGGAAATTAACAATGCTTGTTCTGTTACCTACTGATATCTTCAAAGTGGTTTCTCATGAAAAAATAGAGACATGCAATATTGATCAACCAAGGACTCACTGACAGTTTCTTTCAGCAAAGAAATAGAAGACAATAGAACAACTATGTTAACTATCCTATATATACACGCATACATACAAAATTTCTCCTGCTTTCCCTTCTCTTTTCTCACATCCTACTTGCCCTTTACCCTTGAGCATTTTCCTATCATTTCACAATGTAATAGAATACTATTAACCAATAAAAAGGAATTAAATATTCATTCACATACCAATATGCTTTGTACAACATTACACAAAGTATAAAAAGCCAAACCGTTTCAAAAGTCTACATAAGTTTAACTTCATCTTTATGACACTCCAGAAAAGAGAAAACTGTAAGGCCAGTGGGTAGGGCGGGAGGGAATTTATTTTTGTGGGGGTTGAGGGTAATAGGGCGAGTGGTGGGACTGTTCAGTACCTTGATTATGATTGCGCTCACCACACTACATACATTTATCAAAACTCATAGAACTGTCCATTTTTAAAGAGCGGGCTTCCCATGTGTAAATTATATTCAATACTTTTAAAAAAGCTTAAAATGCAAATAACTATGACAGACCACACTGGACTAGTGCCCAGTGATAAGAAAATGAGGTCACTTGGCTAACAGCCCCTGGGGGCTGGTTTCAGGACCCTTCCTGACTTTGGAGAACAAATGCTAAGAACTGCAGAGTGCTAGGGCTTATGGAGAAGGAAGACAAAGGCTGTAAAGTTCACAGACAGAGCAGTTGCTGAAGCTTGTTCCGGTGGTGAAGGCAAGCTCTTCCAGTTCATTGGGGAACAAGTCAACAAAACTATTCATTTGCTAATGTTTCTTAGGGTGCAGTTTCTCAGCAGTACCATTGTCAAGCCCAGCTGGGATCTTTAGGTTTTGTTTACCTCAAGTTTTCAATAAATTCTTTTCCTTATTTGCCAGTGGAATATTCTAAGACAGAGATTAAATGCCATAGGTACTATATGCTGAAGCTTTTATCTAAGTGGAGTGGAAAGCTTTCTTTTTTTGGGGGGGGGGTTTTGGTTTTTCTCCGGTACCAGGAACCGAACTCATGACCTTGCGCTTGCCAGGCAAGCGCTTTTGCCGCTGAGCTAAATCCCCAGCCCCTGAGTGGAAAGCTTTCTGAGACCTTGCCCAAAACTACTGTCCATGAGGTCCCTGCACACAGGGAGCTAGGACACTGTGGGAGGACCTGGGACAGAGTCTGAATTCTGGAATGGTTTCTTCCCGGCCACACCACTGATCTGCTATGTCCCTTCAGTGTCCTATTGGCTAGGCTCACTTTTCCCACTTGTCCAATGGATATCAGGTGTTCCAAGCAATAGAGAATACTCTGCATGTTTCTGAACAATGTCATTTATGCCGCGAAGCCAAGTCCCAGGCACAAATTCCCTGAGATGCATTGCCGGGCTCCCTCAGCCCTTGCTAGATTGCTCTGATTCTTTGTTCTGCCACTTTATGTCTGCGACATGATACTGCTCCTCCTCTGAGAGTACGCAGTTCCCACTCATGCAGCCCTAACAAGGACTTGAATGAAGGAGGTAAGAGAAGAGGCCAGAGGGTCTCTGGGAAGAAAGGAAGCTTGTAGCTTTTCAAGTTCAATGAGGCTTAGGAGGTTGGAAGGCTCTCCAAATAAAAGCCTGTTTAAAAGAAGGCTGAGGACTCAAAGCCTGATCTTTTCCCAGACCCCTGACCACTTTCAGCCGTCCCTGGCAAGCGCACTTTTACCCGTGTCTCTAGCTCCCTTCTCCAGTCATTATTCCGCTCTCGAGTCTGGATCCCTGAGTCTGTGATGACACAAATGGAATTACTTGGAAGGTCTGCTGGGTCAGTCCTCGGAACTCCCAGCAGCAGGTGCAGCCCCAGCCTCTGTTCCCAGCTCCTGGGACTTGATAAATGCAAATGCTGGGGCCATCGGGCTGGGAACAATAGAGAAGCTTAATCCCCCCAGGCACTGGGAGGGAGAGAACCCTCATCCACAGCCCTCCCCGCTGGCAGCAACTCCAGGCAGAGCATCGCAGAATAGAGATCTTCCTGCACAAGCCAGGGATTCTTTCCTCTTCAAGTGCGGGCACAAAGGGAGCAAGGCCCAGAGGCCTGGGAGGAACCCGCCTGGCAGTGTTGGCTCAGCCTGGGGCTACAAAGGCTGCTCAGAAGTGTTCACTTTCTGGCGGGTGTTTCTACTAATAGGTGAAAACAAGAGAGAGCCATGGGGGCTGATAAGAGATGCCAAAGTTTGATTTGGCTGTGCCTTGGAGATGCACCAAAAGTTGCCAACAATCTAAACACAGGTCTACACACACGCAGGCCTTGCTAACCCCTAGTTCTTATGGTACTGTATTTGGCTTTGAGCTCTTGGGGCTTGTCACTTCCCCATTAGTCATGGAACTAGTGCTTGTAACCCCTCAGAGGGCCCAGAATGGGAGGGAAATGGCTTCTTTCTGTTTCCAAGTCTGGGGGTAAGTTTCCACCTATGTCATCTATGGGATCAGAGAGGTTATGGAAACCCCTCTCGTTTTTAAAATTCACTTTTCACTAAGTGAATCCTGTGGGCAGGTCACTGCAGGAGACGCTGAGGTACAAAGGTAGAAACACATGGTCCAAGATATCCAAATCTATGCTCCCCTCCCAGGCCTCTCTTTTGCCCGACATAGCCCCCAAACCTTCAAAAACATACACTTCACTTTCATGGGAGAAAAAGTGAAATGCAGCCAGCATACAAATTAGGAATTTTACAAAGTACAGTGCTGGGACCAACATTTCCCTGGATTCAATTCCCCCCTTTGTGAGTATGCAGCTCCCTTTACCTAAGAAGTAGTCTTAGTTCATTGCTGAGGTTCTGAGATTTGGGTTCTGGAGTAGTGGGATGGTCTTGTTTAACCCCATGGTATGTATTTCAGGTTTTGTCTGTGATTTTGTTCTACCCAGGCATAGATACAGAACTCCTTAGACATCGCAGAATTTGAGCTATGCCTTCTGTGCTATAAACCTAAGAAATACTTCCTTATGCTCTCTCTCCCTTGCTTCCTTTCTCATCTCTGGAATGTCTTCATTCTTAACCATGACTGGTCTAATCTTGGCCAGAGAAAGCTCTGGGCTTGCCACGGCCTCTGGTGCTTGCCCTGGGACATGCTGACTCCCTTCTGGACTACCTCTGTTCAGATTTTAGGTAGTCCAGTCACCTCCGGCCCGAGGCATGAGACAGACAGGACTGTGAAACTGCACCAAACTCCTCTTCCCTCCACAGGAAGCTGTAGAAAGCTGCCAGGAGTGACGGCCCATGTGCTATCCTGCTATTGGGTGAATGTGGTTCATTATCTTGTAATGTTTCCTGATTTGAATTATCATGTAAATTAGAGATAGGAAATCCATTAGGTCATTTTTCCAATTCTCTGAGGGGCTGAAGTGGGATCAATGTATGTTCTCCAGTTCTTTGTTCTCCCTTGTGTTAAATAATGTAAGGAATGGGGCTTCTATTCTTGAGAGAGTATTACATATTCTAATAGATTTTCACAGCTAAGAAGGCCTTTCATCCTTGGCCCAAAGTTTCTCTTCTTTAAATTTATTTCATGACTTCATTCCTTGGATCTCCCTTTACAACAGCCTCTCCTTTTTGAGGTTTAGGCCATGAAGATATATTTCTTAGAACTGGTCTCCGAGCACGACTTGTGAGCCCAGCTTGCCTGAAAAGGGATTTAAGTACAACCTGACCAAATCTATTCCTCCTGGTGCAAATGGAAGATATTATATAGAATGAGGAGCCATACTGACCCAGTTCCCTGTGGCACTGAGTGTCAGAGATTCCATTCACATTTTTCTCTAGCTCTTTTATGCTTCAAACAATATAAATTGTTCAGTTCTGTTCCAGTGAGCTTGACATAGCACTCAGCAATGCCTCTTCTCCTTTCTACATTCCACAGTCACATTTTCTGCTCCAGCAACCCCTGTCTCCGTCTGGGAGTAGAGGTGGCCATGGGGCCACCTGAAAGCTCTTGGAGGTTGGTTTCTTAAGCTGTAAAGAGAAAGTTTCCCACAGAGGTCTCACAATCTGTGGTCATTTCTGTCCTGGTCCAGAGACAGTGCTAGAAAATGGTGACAATTCTAATTTTACAGCTTTTACTTGGCTTTTATTTGCAATTCTAGAGCCAAGCAGCAGTCTGAACCAAAAGTAGTTCAGGATGCTTCACGCCACCACATGCACATGTTACGTTTACAGGCAGGGGAAAGGAAAGCTCTCTGTGCCCCCCAGGAAAGCTACCTTCTGCCCTATAGAAAGCAGAAGTGAGGGGCAGATAGGTCTGGGGTCAAACTTGGCCTTGGATGTATCTGAACCTGTTTTGAACAGTTTGCCACCTGGTTGACCAGAGTTCTGCTGCTGTGATTGGCTGAGACTCAGCTCTTGTTACTGCAGTAGGTTGCAGCTAACATTAAGTTAGGTTCACTACGTATGGAAAAGTCTTTAGCCCAGACTTAAAAAAAAAATCTACTGAGATAGTTTTAGGCTAAACTAAACTGACCACCTGAACGTGACAGGGTTCTTGCTGACAGTCCTGAGGCAGAGTAGAATGGAGACACCCAGTATGGGTGTATATCTGCATCTATGTGGTCCCTCTCCCTCTTTTTCTACAGTCACAAGATTCAATCATGGGGCTCCATCACAGTGACATTATCTATTCTCATCTCATCAGAGCCCCACCTCTAAGCATGAGGAGTTGGATTAAGTTTCCACCCTCTTAAGGCCTGACAATGGAGATTAAATGTGAACACCTGCAGCCTTGTAGGAAACTCCAACCATAGCAAGGTGGGGCTAATTGTGTCAACGTAAGGTGTTGTGAGCCACAATCAGGATGAACTTTATTGAGAAAGCTAATTCTTTACCTCTATCATTTCGGATGTGGCATAAAACATTTGGGGGCATTTTAGTAGTCATGTAGAGCTCTGTCCCAAATTTAGTGCCTTAAAAGCACAATAGTCGCATACGATCTCATAGTTTCTATGGGTCCGCAATTCAGGGGTGCCCTACCTGGGCAGTATGCCACAGGGTCTCTTGTGAAATCTCACAGTGCGTTCATGTGAAAGTTTGACTGGGGTATGAAAAATCTGCTTCCAAGGTGGCTCTCTCCTGTGGTTGATGGGTTGGTTGGCGCTGCCTTTGTTAAGAGGCAACAATCTCTCTCTACTCTATAGGGTTGTTTCAATATCCCTGTGACATGTGGCTGGTTTCCTCCAGAGCCAGTGATCCTGGAGAGCAACACAAAGCCATAATAACATCCTTTGCAACTAAACCTCAAACATCACACACCATTATTTCTGTAATATCCTATTACATGAATCAGCTTTATTTATGGTGGGAAGGTTTACAAAGGGCAGGGATACCAGGGGGTAAGGATCATGGAGGATCATCTTTGAGACTACCAGCTACAGGTACGTTTGCCTCTCTGTGCTTAAAGTAATTTCAAGTGAGTAATTTCTGAGCCGAGTAGTTCATGATGATAGATTTCATGGATATCCAAGTTATAATAAGGATTCTGAATTTAACTTTGTCATGACTCTGCTATGAGTTTTAGGCACAAAAAGATAGGTAAAAGGAGTAGCATGTGTCTCCTGGTCCCTTGAGTCAGATCACAAATGATGTTGTAGGTTTACATTTAAGTAACACAATCCTGATTGTATAAAGGCGTGGGTGAGGAGTCTGTAGACCTTTATGATGGACTTCGCAAGACAGAGCTAGCTGCTATTCTGACATGCCAATGTTGTCTTTTGTACTGCTTCTGGGACTTCTCCAAGCCACACACATACCAATGCTATCTACAGGAAAATGTTATGCAGGGGTAGCCTGACAATGCCACACTGTCCTGTGGGATTTATGACTGGGTTCCAGCAAATGACATTTTATCTCCTTTGTTTTCCCTGGGACTGTGGATATGCCACAACACAGATTCACGGGAGACGTCAGGAACACCTGCTCTCAGATTGCTTTTCAGTCGTGTCTCCAAGATTTCTGTGTGCCTCTTTCCACCTTTGATTGGCACGGTCCTGGCAGTGTCCTGCAGATGGAATGTTGTTTTAGGGAAGTCCTCAGAGGGGTTGACCGTGGAAGTCCTTGTGAGCAGCTGTGATTTGTGGCAAAGAATGTTTTATAGTTGAATCTGCCCCAGTACACCTCCTTCTGCAACTCAGCATGAGATGGAATAATGTTGTAAAAACCCAGAGAAAAGAAAAAAAGGATACTGTATGTCAGCCAAGGTTGAGGGAAAAAGATTTTTCAAAGTTACAAAAACATTCTTAAGAACATACGTCATTGGATCATACATGATTTTTCAGAAAACCTGGGTTCAAACCCTGATGTTTTACTCTGTAAGTAACTTTGGCAGCAACACAAAATCTTCCTGTTTTTTCAACTATTAAATAGAAATTAATATCATTCTTTGCATGGCAATGTTGCTGTGAGAGTCAGATGAGGTTTTAGCTATTCTCACACACATTAACAGATGCAGGGTCTCCAGTGCTGGTGAACCTATGGCACACATGCTGCAGGGGGATATTTGTTATCTTTGAAAGCTCTAAGAAATTTGCAATCACTAGTACAGGCGATGTAGTTAGAGACATGGGGTTGAAATACCAGGTGTGGATTCAAATCCAGGCTCTGTAGTTTGGCTGTGCTTTAGTCCCATGTTTCTCAGACTCTGATGTGCACAGAGGTCACTCGGGGATTGGGTTAAGATGCAGGTTCTAGTGCAGTAGGTCCAGGGACAGGCCCGGAATGCAGCACTTACAGGTGACGCCTATGTTCCTCATCCACACTTTCAGAAACAAGGAGTTCCGCTCCAAGCCAATCGTGCGCCATCCAGGTTGCCCAGCAGAATTACCTGGAAGTGTTAAGTTGCCTTATCTATGCAACTTAGATCATTTAAACCAAAATCTCTAGGAATGGAACACAGTATCAGTAGTTTTATGTTAAGACTTAATTGATTAATCTGCAAAATGGGAAATAATAGCTGGTTCTTTGTATCTGTGAGTGCTGAATATGTTTAACCAACCAGCAATCTAAAATAGGTGGGGGAAAATTGTGTCTCTATTGAACATACTCAGACTTTGTTTTTCTTGACATTATTCCTTAAATTATACAGTATAGTGACTATTTAAATAGCATTTATTTTGTATTATAAATTGTAAATAATCTAGAAATTATTTCAAGAATAAAGGGGAGATATCATTTACTGTAAAATACTTAAGCACCTGAAGATTTTGATATTCAAAGGGGCCCTGGAACCAATCCCTTTCGGCACCAAAGCGGATCATAATCATCTTTCATAGACCTATATTGGTATTTAAGCTTTTTAGGGTTCTTCATATAATGTCTGTTTGATCAAAAAGCTGTCAAGAATTTTATTGTGGATGTTATTCTTTTGAGGTTATGGGATGTTTGCACATATATAATCTTACAGTTCACAGAGTATTTATACATGTAGTACCTATTTAATTCTCAAACCCCCCTATAAAGTAGTTATATTTTCTGGTCTCTGGCGCATAGCTTGACAGAGTCCCTAGATAGGAGATGAAGTCTGGGACAGGAGCTGAAGTCGCCTCACTTGCTTCAGTGAACAACTCTGTGACCTGTTATGGTTGATACATTGTGTCAACTTGGGGAGTCTAGAGGTTTGGCTAAGTGACTCAGCAGGAAGCCAGGGTGCTTACTTTGTATACATCCTGAGCCTCCGGAAGAGGAGGGCATGGAGCTTATGTGAGAGCTACATGCCCCTTAGGTGGGGGTAGCCTGTTTACAATGTAAGGGAGGGAAAGAGGCTGTTTGCCACCATTCCTCCTTTTGCTCTGGCTGTTTGCTGTTCGGCTGCCATTACCCCCTTGCTCTTGTTGCTTTGCTACCTTCTGCCTCGGAGCCTGCCAAGTATGGACTGAAACCTCCACAAACTGTGAGCCAAATAAACCTTTCCTTCCTTCATTTTGGGCATTGGGTATTTTGTCTCAGCAACGAGAGCAAAGTAACCAAGACATGACCTCTACAGTGTAAGGTATGACTTGAAACCCTCTTTCCTGGGCTATATGCTGCCTACATACACCCTTGCCATAAAGGCACCATCTGCTACTGGATATTATTCACTTTGCATCACTCTGTGCCCAGGTACTGAAGAATGGGCCACATATGGAGTTTATTTCCTTCAGTCTATAAAGAGGTGAGAGGACTCTGGGTATACAAAGAGTGTGTACCCCTCCAGTTCTGGGCACTGGATCTAATTTTATTTCTCATTTTTCTCATTGAGCACCAATATAGGGACCAATGTAGGATAAAGCAAAAAGAAATGACCCTTTGCAGAGGGGGTGGGCCTCCCTGTTGCTCCTCAGTTTTAAAATAACACAGCTATTTATAAAATCTATAAAATTGTCAGTTTTAAAATGGGTAAAGAGCCATTTTGGGCAAACTGAGCACCCCTGTGTTCCCTCAGACTCGATCCTTTCCCTGTCTTCATCTTTCCCTTTTGGGAGAAGAGTTAAAGACAAGAAAGGTGGGCCTTACATGGATAGTCATCCCTCTCTGCTGTAGCACTAAAGGGTTTTTTTTTTATTCCTAAAGGAGTATGTGGTCCCCGTTTGTTCCAGGGCTGAGGTTAGCCATGGAATTAGTGATTAGAGATTTTTACATTGTAAAAATCATAAAAGCAGGCTACTCAAATGGATAATTTCAATTTATATTTTTAAAAGTGCCTGAATGTGGCAGGTAAAGATCTCATCGGCTGTCACCAAAGCCTAGTATGGGCCACTTTAAAATGCTCTCAAAGGATTTAAGGATTGCCACACTGGAATGTCACCCTTTCCTGTTTCCAGCCTGATGACTGAGTGAAATGGCTCTGGGGGAAAAATATCCTCTGTTTGGCAACTGCACCAAGTAGTGGATAGAAAACAGTATTTTGAATGTAATGGATGCTTTTCAAGAATTAATAGAGACAAGAGAGTTCTTAGTTATTTGAAAAAAAAAAAAAGAATTAAATGGAAATATTTGTGTTATTTAAGAAGCCACTGGAGCACACAGTGGAATTTATCTTCTCGTTGCTGACATCCTAATGTGTGTTTACTTTCCTGTCATAGGCTTAGGATAATGAATCCAGGGTTGAAGAGGCTGCTAATTTCTTCTTGGAGATCATCCTTATTATGAAAATGACAGCTCTTCTTTCTAAGTGTGGAGAGATATTAAGAAACTTTGGATATTCTCCTTTGTTTTCGCTAGGTCGCCAGAGTAGCCATGTGATCAATTACTGGATATTTTAATTCTATCAGGAATAGATTCTCCATCTTTATACAGAGGTAGAACAATTCCTTTTCCCCTGGTAGCAAAACCTTCTGAGAAAGGAGAGACAATTCTTACCCCTTTGATGTATGGCTTCAGTCATTACAACATCTGATGGGGTGACGTTGCCCAGCTGAGGTCAGTTGTCAGAAAATGAGTGTTTTGGTCCCAGAGAGGAAATTATCATAACAGTCAGGGTGTTGTCGGCTGCTGATACCTAGCTTAATGGTAGGAACTCAGTTACGAGAAGGATGGTTCTGGACTCATAGGAAATAACTTCTGCCAAGAAGTTAGTACGTCTTTGGGAAAATGCATGCATTCTTTCTCCACTTGCTTGCGTTTGTGGATTTGTTTTAAAAGTGCTGTAGAGTTGGGAGCCCAGATTTGCTTTATCAAGGTCGTCCAGAGCGGATGTAGCTCCTCTTCAAAACCCTAGGGTGGCCTCTGCTATGGCGTGAATGTCCCCACCAAAAGTCATGTTGAAATTTAAGGAACACTGTAATGGTTTTAGGAGATGGAACCTTTAAGAGAAGTTGAGGTCATGGGGGCTCTGCCCTCGTAAATAGATTAATGGTGTTGCTGCGGAGTGGCTGGGGAGACACCTTCTGCTGCCTTGCTTGCCATCATTTTCCTATTCCTTCCCCATTTCACTCACCGTGTGATGCCTTCTGCCATGTTAGGATGCAGCAGAAATGTTCTGGCTGGATACAGTTCTTTAATCTTTTGCTTCTCAGCATACAGAACTGTGAGAAATACATTTATTTTCTTTATAAATCACCAAGTCTCAAGTACTGTATTATAGATGCAGGAATTGAACTAAGACATATCTTAACATTAATCTAACACAGGCTTTTTGGTGAACTTGTAGGCAATGTAGTTTTCACTGGTGAGGCAACTCTGAGCCCACAAACTCTTTTGTAGTGGACAAGATTCCTCATGGACATTTGGACGCACTTTTAATTTGTGTGATAAGGCCTGGGAGTCATAATGTGTACACTAACAAATACTATCTGCAGTTGTACCTTAAGCTGGGAAAGTGGGACATATCAATTATCCTCAGCCGGAGTGGCCAGATTTCCCAAAGGCATGGTTAATCAAGGCAGCATACTTTCTCACTAGTCCTTCAGCATATTTTTCTTTGCAGTTTTCCAACAGCAGTGGCTTTCAAGTATTTACCAACACCAAATATTAATTGTGTACAAGGCATATTGGAGTCTGGAACATGTCAGTGTAAGAAAACAAAATCCAAAAACCTATAACTCTTGCCTCTGGAGATTATGCTGTAATAGGAAAAAAGATATAATAAACAATAAGAATAATAAATAAGTGAATTTACATCCTGTCTAGTAATTCCCCTGTGGAGACATCCCAAAACACACAGTAGACCCCAGAAACTGAATTCACTAAGCTTCATTCAGTACTTTATAAAGTAGTACTGCTCCTTGTGTATATCATGTTTTTATGTACACACATTTCTGCGATAAAATTTAATTTATAAATTAGGGACACTAAGAGATCAATAATAACTTATAATAAAATAAAACAACCACAACAATATACTACAATAAAAGCTATGTGAATGTAGTCTCTCTCAGAATATATACGAGATGCTACCGTGCTTGTGTGATGACATGAAGTGGGGTAAGTAAAGTATGCTGTCTGACATAGTGCTAGCTTACTATACAAGAGTTACTTGGACACATGCACTGCAGTATCTCAACAGTCATTCTGATAACTGAGAGGGATGCTAAGTGACTAACAGGTAGGTGATATATGTAAGGAGGACGTGCTGGACAGAGGGATGATTCACGTCCTCAGCTGCCATGCAGGGCTCCCCATTCAGGTGGACTTCATTCTTGTTCCAATACAAGACAGCAAAGTAAGACCTCAGAAGACTACATCATGCCACTCACAATGGCAGGTCATTTAAAACTTAATTGTGAGCATTTTCAGACTACAGCTGACCTTAGGTAACTGAAACCACAGAAAGTAAAAGCTCAGATAAGGGGGGAGTACTGTAGCGTGTTGGAGGTGGACAGTGCTGCAGACTGATAGAACTCAGCTCAAGGCAGGGAGTTAACACACTGCAGGTTTTAAAGGGGATGAGGCCTCGTAGATAAGGTAAGCAGAGGCTTCAAAGAGGTGTGTGAAGACTGGAAAAGTGGGTTTAGGGAGAAAACTCAAGCAAAAGTCCTTGGCCAAGGTGTTAAAAATATTTAATGAACAACATCTTGGTGGCCAGTGTGGCTGGACTAAAGGAAAGGCGAGAAGTAGCAGGAGATGAATGATGAGGTCAAGAACAGGGATGGGGTCAGGGGAGACAGACCAGGCAAGACTTTGAGGATCATGGCACAGCCTTGGGTTTTCTTTGCCTGAAGTACCCACTGGACAATTTTGAACAGAGGGGTGACGTACTTTGACATAATGTAACACCATCCTGTGTCACTCACCTATGATGCTGTAAGATTACTGGGCTCGTAATGAACTATGCAGGGTGGTGGGGAGCAGGGGGGAGCCAGGAGACCGGGTAGGTTATTACAATCAGGTTACTGCAGTGACCTATGAGAGGTGGTGGTGGCTCGGACTGAGTGCATGCAAGGGAGGTGGTGAGAATCTTGTTCTGAATATGTGTGCACAGGCTGCCAGCACCTCACCTGTTCCTCAGACCCTACCTGCAGGTGCAGAAGATGATTTCTAACTACTCACATCAACGTCCTTGTGCCTGAGAGCTTTCCAAGGATTCATGGAGTACTGATTGATTGTACTGGGACCCTGCCCGGCATGGCTGAACTTAACAGAGAAAGGTGAGTGAGGTGGGCACAGATCCATAGAATTTTTACGACCTCACCAGGCCTGAGGGAAATGGGCATCCCAGCTGAGAGGTGACACTTGTCCACCCTCATGTTTTTTAACTGTCCTGTACTTTCCCCCCTAATTCTGGCCATTTCTAACACTCTTCCTCCTTGATAGTGGAGTTCTGAGTGATGTCTGGGTCCAGGGGTTCAGAGTAAGAACCAAGACAGCTTCACTGAATGATCTGCACTGCCATGCAGGGCTTCCCATTCGGGTGGACCTCATTCTTGGTCCAATGTTTGGCTGTGATCTCGTATTAAAATTCTCAATGTTATCTTTGAATCTGAATGTTATCTTAATGTTATCTTCAGAGTGAGCTCCAGTGAAACAATGAAGCACGCTCATGAGCAGAGGAAGTACGAGGCAACTATCTCCATATTTACGTGGAGCATTTGTAACACCCTGTGAGCGCAGGATTCTGGTCCACTCACGGTACACTAGGCACCACAAAACTAAAGGTGCGCACAAGGTAAGTGTGTTTCATTTACCCGTGAGTGGTCAAGAAAGCTAACGGCCTTGGGAGACCACACTTTCCATTCCAGCCAGAACTTGCTGAGCACATAGAAGGAAGACAGTGATCTATAAAGAAATCTGGACAACCGAGGAATCCTGTCAGAGCCCTTCTTGCCTATGTTACTTCTCAGTGTTGGCCAACCACATATGCCAAAAATGATGATACAGAATGAAACAAACACTTCCTTTCCTTCTCAGTCCTTTCTTACTTATTAAAAATAAAGAGTGTCAGTAGAAACATGCAGATATCAAGATGTGAAATAAAAGCAGCTGAGTCACTGGGTACAGTGACACATGCCTATAATCCCAGCTACTTGGGAGGCTGAGGTGGGGGGGTCAAAATCTGAGGCCAGCCTGGGCAATTTAGGGAGACCCTGTCTCAAAATAAAAATTAAAATATTGGGATGTGGCTCAGGGCTTAGCATGTACAGGACCCTGGTACTAAAACAACAATAATAACAGTAAAAACAGCAGAGTTATTTTTGAGCAGCGCATCCAGTCTGCACGCATGTGCACGGACAGGCTATGACAATGATGTAATTTTGGTGCTTTCACGTAGGAGCCAAATGCCTTTACATTTGCATTTGAAATTGATATTGTACAGTATAAAGATGGATGTTAAAGATTATGCTCATCATTTAAAAGCTTAAATAGCAAATTAAAAAAATGACATAATGATGAATTGAAAGAGACTTCAGGAGACAAGAAAGTCACTCTTTTCCTGATTTTTGAATAGGAAAACACAGCTAGAGCTTTAGTAGACCTTCAGTTGAAGACAGCTTTCCATCTTCTCCTTCCCTTCCATGGGGTTACCTTGGCAGCATTTGCCACCCTGCTGGATGTAGGGGACAGGGGTGACCAGGTCAAGGGAAGCATTGCCTGGACTCTCCTGCCACACTGGCCCCCTCAAATGGGACCTGGAATCCTGCTGTCTCACGGTGCTGATGGGTTTTGGTGATGTGGTGGGGCTGGGCACCACATCTTTTCACTTTGTACTACATCCTGAAAATTAGTAGCTGGCCCTGGCAGGGCTGTAGAAAATCAGCTATGAACAAAATTAGCCCCTCCAGGGCCCCACCTACTCACCCTCCACCCCAAGCTCCAAGGAGTCTGGCTCAGGGCTCATAAGCACAGAGTCTCCCAACTGCTAATCGCTGCTGCTAGTGGAGATAGGACGCAGGGGAAGATGCCAGGGCTTTAACTCCACTGTCCCGGAATCCGGCCCGCCTGACTGTTTCCAGACCAGCCAGGCTGCAGTCGGAGGATGATAATGAGCAGTTCCCTTCTGAGGATGAGCTAACTACGGGCAGGAAGAGTAGTCATTAGCAGCTCTCTTGTGGATACGTGGAGGCCAGTGAAAATGTCTGCAGACGAGTAATTTGGCTGGGCGTGTTTTGACAATAAACTCAAACCAGACAGAAGGCAGCGAGGAGGGGTGGAGGGGAGAATGTGGAGGGAGAAGCCGTGAACCTGACAGGAGAAAGCAACTGGGCTCCTTTGTGCTCACTGCCCGGACTGCAAAGAGCAGACGTCTCCACGGAGATGTGTGGACACATGTGAGAAGCGCCTGCCCACCAGACTATTCCAGGTAGTCCTACGGCCTTGCCGAGTCTTTGTGAGCACCTTCAGAAAATTTTCTTGAGCCTGAATGTATCCTTATGCTTAGGATAGAGGGGTTCAAAGGGACAGTCAAACTTCAGCTATCCCTTTTCTGCCTTACCTCAAATTGGAAAGTTCTGAGGGTAACATCCTGAGGTTGGGCATCAGTGGGGGAACGTGTCAATGGGCAGGTGAGGAAAGGAGATGAATGGTCCCAGAGGCAAGGACACGAGTGGGTGAGGTCTAAACTGTGGGCTCCTTGGACACCACCATAATTCTCGAAGACTTCAAGCTCACTCCATTTTTTGCTGTTGTTTTTTTTAGACAGGGTCTCACTATGCAGTTCAGGCAGGACTACAGCTCACTTTGTAGGCCAGGCTGGTCTTGAACTTGCAACAATCCTCCTGCCTCAGCCTCCTGAGTGCTGGGATTACAGGCATGCGCCACCACACCCAGCTGAGGTCATTCCATTTTGACCTCTAGCTGTCTGGAGTAATTATCTACTTTTGAAAATCCAGAGTTTAGCAAGGGTGATAAGACATGTTACTCTGGAGCAAAAATGTCAGTCCACATGGAACCGAGGAATGTAAGCTTATGTTTTCCATCCTGGCTACAACATGACAGGCAACCTCATCCTTTACAAACATTATTTACAGAGGTGTCTCTGCCATCAGCCTTTGCAGAGGTTTTCTATGGAGCCTGGGTCATCCTCTAGCTTGTGTTCTTTATTTCTGTAAGCATCATTTTCAAAGCAGAGATTTTAAGCTCATAGATCAGAGTCTATCAGTCTAACAGTGTTCACTAAACTTCTGCTCTTCAGGACAAACTTTTTTTCAAGACTGTGAATCACAAAGCATTCTGATAGTCTTTCTCCTAGAGCAATTTTGACCATTTTTTTCATTATTGCTCCTTTAAGAAGAAAAATTCAATTTAATTTAAGTTCTTCCTAATAAGATAAATTGAGTAATGGGTAAAATTTTGTCAGGTGGGGTTAGACTAGAATAGACCAGAAACCATTGTACATCTAAGACTTTTTTCATACCCCACAAAAACTAATTTTTACCTTCTTGGGGACAATAGCATCCCCAGGGAGATGGCATGCCATGAAGGACCACTGCATGATCCAACTGGGAGAGATGCCCAAGGAAGCAGAATAGTATGATGACAACAGCCTGAAGTGTGGGATCAAATTGGTTGGGCTCTATTTGGCTTGTGTTTGGCTTATGTGCTTCTAATGTTCAGTTTCCTTGCTTCCAAAACTGTCTAATAATGGTTCTTTCCTCATAGTGTTACATGAGAATCGAATAGGATAATGGCATGAAAGAAGCACTACATAGATAGTTTTTCATAAATAGTTTGGGACCAAATCTGTATTAGTAATCTGTTGCTACATGCTAGGTTACCCAAATTTCACTGCTGAAAACAGCAGACCTCGTCTCAGTCATTTTTCAGGATAAGGTACCTGGAACCAGCTTAGCCTGTGGTTCTGGCTCAGAGTCTTTCATGAGTGAGAGCCTAGTGTCACGGCCTCAGAGAACATTGCCTGGTACTGCTGGTGTACAGTCTAAGTTATATAACTGGAAGTATATTGAAAATTCAATCTCACTTCTGTAGCAACATTATTGAGGAACTTACTATAATTATGTTATGCTGTTTGTCTTATTTTTGAGAACCTGCTAGAGAAGAGTATAAGAAACAGCTATTTTTTTTGGAGTGCTGGCCACTGAAGGATGCTCTGAATCATATAATAAGCAGCTGTCACTTTATTTTTGTTTATTTATTTACTCACTTATTTTTTGTACCAGGAATCAAAGTCACCACCTCGAGCTTGCCAGGCAGGTGCTATGCTGCTGAGCGACATCCCCAGCCCGTAGCTGTGACTTTATACATTGACATCCAGAAAGGAGATGACAAGGGCTGTATGAAATGAATGTATGTTAGTTTCATGCGTTGTCACATGGGGTGTCCATTTGCTTTTCTTTTCCCTTGTCTTCTTCCTCTAATTTCTAGTTTTATTTTATATATTTTATATGCTTTGTTAAAGGTTTTTGGAACAAGATCATTTTAAGTAAGCAAGACAGCATCTATACTTATGTATACATAGGTAAAATATTACAATCTAAGAAGAATGCATTTCAAAAATATGCAGGCCAATTTGAAATTAAAATAAAAAATAATTCCATTTAAATAGTGTAAAAATATGAAAAAGATAGAGTAAGTTTAACAAAATGTGTGCAAGATCTGTACATTAAAAAATACGAACCATTTAGCTGGGGATGGTAGCACTTGCCTATGGTCCCAGCTCCTCTGGACACTGAGGCCAGTGGATCACAAGTTTAAAGCCAGAATGGACAATTTAGCAGGACTCTGTATCAAAATAAAAGATATGAACGGCTGGGATGTAGGTCAGTGCTAAAATGATTCTGGGTTCTAGACCCAGTGCTGAAACAAATAAGCCAACAAACACAACAGGTAAATGCTGAAAGAAAGTAAAGAAGACAAGGTTAGAGTGTTTGATATTATTAAGACAGAAGTTATCCCAAAGTTGGCATAAGACTCCACACAATCCCCATCAAAATACCACCAGGCAATTTTTAAAAAAAGATTATATATATCTTCTTTTGATTTTGTCATTTTTCAAAATTCATTTTGTTATTCCAGGTTCTCTGCAGTTTAATGTAAAATATGAAATCATCATATTTCAATTTTAATATTTACTCTAGACTTATAGTGATCAAGACAGGTGGAATGGCATAAAGGTAGAAGCATGGGTCAATGAAATAGAGCATGGAGTCCACATACATAGGTAGTCAGCAGATTTGAAGTGAAATTACCGAGAAAGCTATCACTGGGGAAAGATAGTATTTTCAGTAAATGGTGCTGAACCAATTGTCTACGTATATGCCATTAGACAGATAAATAGACAGACAATAGATGATAGGTGATACATGATAGATGATAGATTGATAGATAGAGAGGTAGGTAGATAGATAGGCAGACCAGTCTCAACAGTACTTCAAACCACATTTGAAAATTAAATTTAAAATAAATCAAAGAATAAATAAAAGATCTAAAACTAAAAGTTTCAGGGAAAAGAGGAGAAAATATTTGTGACTATGTTGAGCATAGAGTTTTTAGAGAACAAAAAATACAAATCATACAAAATCGCACACAAATAAGTTGACTTCATCATAACTGAAGCATTAGTATCTATAAACACATGTGGTAAAAGACAAGCCGTAGACTTGCTTTTCATTTTTGTAACATGTAGATGTTCGTACACTGCTGGTGGGAATATAAAATGGAATAGCTACTTTGGAAAACTGGGTTTCTTATCAAGTTTAGTGTATCCACAGTTCCACTCAGCAACTCCTCCTCTAGATCTCCCTCAAGAGAAATGAAACATGTTTACACACAGGGATATGAATGTTTAAAGCAGCTTCCGTAGTACTAGTCCAAAGTGGAAAATGATCAAATGTACACCAGTTAATCAGGGAAAGGGGTGAGTGAGATGCAGTTGTGAGAATAAGCACCCCAAATTGGGTAAACCTGAGGTGGGGTCCACATCCTTGTCCTCTCGGGGCTCTCAGAGGGATGAAGCCCCAGCTCCCTGCAGTAGCAGAGTATTTATCAGCCTGCTTCACATGGGTCCTTTCCCTTTCCAGCTTCCTGCCTCTCACCTCTGCCCCTCATTCTGGGTCACCCACAAAACAACCACTTGCACTTAGACCCTTCTCTCAGGATCTGGAGCCCAGACAGATTTGCTTGGCTTGGAGTCTTGGTTTAGTTCCAAAGTATGGGTGCAGCAGCACCCACCTGAAATCCCAGCACTCTGGAAGACTGAACAGGAGGATCAGAGATTCAAGACCAAGGTGGCTAACTTAGAGAAATTCTACCTCAAAATAAATAATGTCTTAGAAAATCTGGGGGTGTAGCTCAGTGTGAAGACCTTGGGTTCTATCTCCAGTACTGTAAAGAAGAAACCAAAAAGAAACACAAAACACCCACAAAATTCTCTCCTCTGACTGTTCCTAAGGGAAATTTGTGTCTGAAATTCCCTGGTGGCTCTTTAACTGGTGTGTGGTTTTGTGCACAATAAAGACTGAAATGCCAAGGTGACATGCAGGAGTGGTAATTTCTAGATTTTACGCTAAACAGAAGTCTGCCATTCTAACTAGGATCGTAGCTCCATTCCTTTTACCCTTCTGCATGTGGCAATTAGACAGATTAAGGCTAAAATTGGGAGGGAGGCAAGCTGCAGACTTCACTCTCCCTTGAGAAACACAATTTTGTTTTCCTTGCACATAAGTATAGGTAGATTTCATCATCAAAAAAATTAAGTGTTAAAAGTTGTTGGGCACCTACTGTGTGTCTGACTCTCTACTGGCCCCTTAGTGATAAGAGAAGGGGAATGAAGAAGATGGAAGGGATGAGTCAAAGGAAGAAAATCAAAATGGCGGTGCACAGAGAGGAAGGAAGTACAGTAAGGGCCAAAGTGTGAGAGAGGGTCAGAGGATCTTAAGAGATACGTATGAGGGGTTTTGGAGGACTGACATGTGGTCCTCAGGGAGAGAAAGAGAAGAAAGAACAGGCTGAGGGAACCTGTGTACAAAGGCACAGGATGTTTGAGAACGTGACAGATTCAGCCACACAGGCTCTGTGGAATGGCTGAGGGAATTTTGTTAGGACCAGCACAGGGAGAGGAGAATGAGGTACAGAAGGGCACCGGCAGCCTTTGTTCAGAGGCAGTCCTGTGCAGAGGGTGGCAGGCATGCTCACCAAAGAAACCATGTAAACACTTCAATTTCCTCAAACTGAAAAGACAGCTCAACACATACACCCAGCAGAGGTAAGGTAAAAGTACCTCATCTAACATTACTTTTCCGTGGGAGATGTGTTTCAAGATCTGGGTGGATATCTGAAATTGCTGATAGTACAGAACCCTATAGATGCTATGCTTTTTCCCATGTGTATACACCTATGAATGTGTTCAATTTATAAATTAGGCACAGAAAGAGATTAGTAACAATAATTTATCATAGATATTAGCAACTTCAGCATACACTATTTTCTTTCTTTATTAAACTAATAACTTACCTTTTCACTTAAAAGAAACACTTTACAGCTTCTCTTTGGCATAGTTGAATTACCAGCACTACTATTCTTATATTTTAGGACCGTTATTAATAAAATAAGAATTACTTGAACACAGGCATCATGATATTGTGACAGTCAGCCTTATAACTAAAATGGCTTCAACTAACAGGAAAGTAACATATGCAGTGTGAATACAGTGGAAGTAACTAACAGGGAAGTAACATATACAGTGTGAATACAGTGGAAAAAAGGATGATTCATATTCCTCACATTCTCAGCACTACAGAGCAGGAAAGAGAGAGATTTCATCACACTACTCATAATGCTAGGCAATTTAAAACTTATGAATTGATTATCTATCATCTTCTCAGATGCAGTTAACCACAGGCACCTGAAACTGGAAAGAAAAACTAGAGATAAGGAGGGACTACTGTAATAGCCATGAGTACTGTAAGAAGAAAGGGAGCCCTGCCTTTGGAACTGAAGCAGCTTGGATACATACAATTCTGTTGCCACCTGCTGTTCCCAGTCTCACCTGTACCTGCACAGCTGCCACTCAAGTGGCTCTGGCTCGCTTTTCCTCCTGCACAGCGGGGGAAACTCTCTAGGTTTTTAAGGATTTCCAATGAGTGACAGGGTCTTGATACTCCATTTCCTGGCATGGAGAAGATTTTAAAATTGACTTGTGCATTACTGTCCACCTCCCCTTTCCTTCTGACAATGTCACTACCTTCTGCCAGCTATCTGTGACATGGTTTATGAGACTATGGACAGCTCTGCCTGCTAAAGCACACATTTAGATTTATGTAGTGTTTATGCTGTTCAGGAGATTATTTCCCAAATGCTAATGCTAGGCAGACACAAGAGCTGTCCAGTCAGATTCCTTGGTATTAGAACAGCTTCTTAAAGGGATTCCACTGAGGTTTAGAGGCCTCAAACCTGACAGTGCCTCCATATTAAAAGGTGTCCACACACACATGTCTTGCTCATTGAGACAGTGTGGCAGGTAGAAGCCAGAGTTTTGGCAACAATGAACCTCTCCACAGTCCACATCTGTGTGGACTTTGAAGATTATAAAAGTGCCACAGGGTTTGTTTTGTGTGTGTATGGGGTGTGTTTGTCTGTTGTTTTATTTTTGTGTGTTTGTTGAGCACACTGAGGTAGGAATGAGTTGAAAATGTTGGACAGGGGCAGCTTCTTTCTTATGTCTCTGCTCTAAATGGTGGATATCAATGGAAAATATGCTTTGCTTCCCTCTTTATTCTTTGTGTCTCTCTCTTGAGCTAACCCTTATTCCCAGGAATGTAAAGTTAAATGATAGTTGAGTCTTCTCTCAAGGAACTTGCAGGTTCTTCAGGGGAAAAGTGCAAATTGAAACACCTAAGGGTCCTACCAACCTGTTATCCAAAGCATGGAGACCAAGAGCATCACCTGGATTTACCAGAAACACAGAGCCGCAGCCCCAACCAGCCCCGCTGGAGCACAGCCTGCATCTGAACCTGACCCCAGAGGATGCATGTGAGTGAGAGGCCTTGGTTTGTGGCTAAAGACTGAGAGGCCTTGGTTTGTGGCTTCAAAGCAACAGAAGATGCTTCCCAAAGCATATGCGATGGAAATAAAAGGAAGAGTCTAGAATTGGGGAACCCAAAGTAGCCAGCTTTGACAAAAACTCAACGTAAACCAAGTACGTAAAGGAGTGATTGGAGAGAAGGTGTAGAGAGAGCGGGCGGGGCTGCAAAATCAAGTGAAAAGGGAGTTCTTGGACACAAGTCTTAATAAAACCCAGGTTCAGGTCTCAGAACTTCTCTTACCCATTAGATATGGGAGGAAAATCTGTTTTTCATCAGTACAATGAGGATCATGACAAACTGAGCTCATAAGCTACTCAGAAACATCAAACATATAAATATTCCTAAACAGGAATCATTAATGGCAGAATGCCTGCAAGCACAAGATTTAATTGAGAGACTAGACAAATGGACAGAGGTTGATGATAAAGCCTTTTTCAAGAGATGCTCTGAAGCACTTTCTCAGCTTGGACATTGTTCACACTCTTGGAACAGAGGTTCACCCTTCCCATTATTCAGAAACCTGAAGCTAAGTCCAGCATCTGGGCTGGGCCCAACAATATACGTTTCTATCTTGCTTTGAATTACTCTTTCTAGGCCTGTTCTGTGAACCATATTTGAGAACCATGTCTCTAGAATACATAAAGATGAAAGAAAACAAAAAGACATTTGCTGGGGCTCCATGACAGCAAATATTTCTTCCAGTAGCTCATTACATTATGACTATGGCCACGGAAGGCGGCTGCTACTGCTTCAAGGTAGACATGTGGTTTCCTATAGGTCAGGGAAGTTCTGTGTGGGGAGCGGAGCAGAGGCTAGACTCCTGCACACTGGAGCCAATGGGAGGACGTGGTGTTATTCGTCTACACAAGGATTTTATTCCTAGAAATCCAGTTAAATCTCAGTCCCAAACTAAAACTGTAGTGACCTATACAGTATAAGTACATTCAAGATTGTCAGTAAAATTCACAAACTGTTCTACCCCCCCATAGGAAGAATCTCTGAGCAAAATGGACTTCCTTGATGTTTTAATGTTTTGTTAGGCTTAGTTCCCAGATTTCTTTTTAAAGCACTTATTAGGCACCAACTGTATGCCAGACATATTTCACAATGATGTAATCTTGAAACAATGTCCTAATAAAGAGTAAATCTCCATCCCTATGACTCTTCAACTTTTTTTCCAAGTTCACCTTTGCCCTCTGGTACATTTGCATTTATTTTTTCATTCAGCACTTGCAGGTTGTGTTCTACATTTGGGATGTGAATACAGATGATTAAGACAAGACCTTTGCTCTTTAAGGAGGTCACAGAGCAGCAGGGGAGATGAGGCAGACAGATGCACGTTTGTGATGCAAACTGACCAAAGGATGATTTTGCTGCGTATAATTCTAAGCAGGTTTCCCTTATGAAACACTGAAGCAGTTACGACTGAGCACCTACTATGTGCTTGACATTCTTCTGAATCTTGAGATCAATAGATAAGAGAGGAAGAGAGAAGGTGGCAGATGAGATGGTCTCAGAGACTCATGGACAAAATGTCAAGGAAACTAAGAAGTAAGAGAAATGAGGACAAGCTGTGTTTCATCAGTTCTTGGTGGAAGAATCTTGGATCAAATCTTGCAGGGAGAATAAGATTCATGCTCCCTTTTTTTGAATCAGCTATAAGACCAAACTGGATTTTTGAGGCCAGCAGGTGAGCTAACTAGAGCTACTAATGCAGGCTATTTCTCTAATACATGGAAAGAGTTTGTTTTCAAATCCTCCCTAGTTAAATGTACTGGGCTTCCCTTCCTTGATTTCTTGCAAAGAAATGAAGATAACATGCCTGGTACTCCGTGCTTTGTGAGACCCTACTTGGAAAGTGTCGCTCTTTTATGAGATGACCGGAATCTCTTCAGGGGCACATTGCCAGGTGACAGGGCCCTCTTGCACACTGCACACAAGCTGTGTGGTGATCAAGATGCAAGACAAGGGAAGAAGGCTTCAGGCTTCTGGTGAGAAGTAAAATGGTCTCTGGCATCAAAGACCTACTTCCCATTTCAGTGTTGTACTCTTTAATTCCCTTTGTCATGATTTGGTGAGTTCCCACCAGGAAGGTACTGTCCAGAGACCTAGGGTGATAAGGACACAGTGATAAACCAGAATTAGCTCCATTTCTGTATGTGTTTCTTATGAGCTAGTGTTTCATTGTGGACAGGTAGAAAACAGACAAGAAAAATAATAAACAGAAAATGTTAAGGAGTGGTGACCCCTCTGCAGACACAGCACCGGCTAATACTACAAAAATGACCTCAAATGTGGAGGCAAGTGAGGGTTCTTTCAGCTGGTCAGAGAAGGTTTTCCAAGGAAGAGGCACTTCAGTGGCTCCCTGAGTGTTGACCAGAGGCACATCTGCAGACTAGAAATTTCTTGCTGAGACCTTAAAATTTTTGACTGTTTTTAGACTTAGTCTTCTTACCCCAAATGGAGTCAATGATACCAACTTTACAGGGCTTTCATAAAAATCAGTGCAGATGAAAACTGTAAGCATTCAGCATGGTGCCTCTGGGTGCTCACTTCACTTTCTATCTTCTCTTCCCCAAGAAACTGGGGTTTGAACCTCAGTAACAGTGTCCTCCTACCTTCTGCAAGGTGACTTTGTGGAGCCCGGGATCTCTGATGTTCCAAGCTCTCCCTGGGCCTCAGACAAAGTTTGCCTGCCCAGAGATCAGGAATGTAGATCCTGTTAAGCATTTAAATAGATATCGGAAAACATCCTGACCTTTAATGCTTTCAGCTCAACCCCCAGGAAAGACAAGATTCAGAATGTGCTGAATGGGATTCTCACGCCTTTTGGTTGATCGATGAGCTTGCTGGGTGATTCCTGAGTGACATCCGTCATATAGGTACTTTCAACATTGAAAAAAAGCTTTTTATTCATGATTATTATAAAATATGCTGGTTGTAAAATAAATATCCTGGTTATAACTGTAGATCCCTCACAGAAGCCCCTGGTTTTCTGTGACTCCTGTTCCTGGGAATCTTGGCCGAGTTTTGTATCAGGGCAGAAGAAGCTAATTCCCATCAACAGACTGATGCACTTTTCCAGTGTTGATAAAACACTGGCTGGGCAGGAGGTCCTGCTGTCATCAGGACTCTCAATAGTGATCAAATGTGATGTTCAAGGTCTTCCCCAGTGCAAGCATGGATACTTAGGAGATGAGGAAGTAGGGAGAGGAGAAGGAGAAGGGAGAGGAGAAGGAGAAGGGTCAGCCAGGGCATTTCTGGTTTTGACAGGGTTATGATTGCAGAAAGAGAAAGAGATGTTCAGGGAACTATATAAGGTAGGATTTCTGACTATATTTTCTGATTTCTGGAGCATGGAAGCAATGGGGCAAAGTGACATCCTTGGGTGTAAGGAAGATGGAACGTAAGAGTCAGGAAAGGGCTGATGCAAATACAGTTCTTCCAAGGCAGATAGGATTGTGCCTCCAAACTCCATCACACTGCTTGGGTTAACTCCCTGGCTTCTGTCACCTGAAGACTGTGTGGCCTTCTTTAGGTGAGTTATGGAGGACATGTAGAACATTCTCCCTAACACTGGACTAAGAGACTTGATAAGATGTTAGCTTGCTTCTACCTGCTCTAAGCTGGGTCGCTGAAGGAAACTCCAACCTTGTGCTGAGTCTTTACTCAAGAACAGTTAATTCTGCCAAATGTAGAATGTTCACTGTCCCTTAACCACCTTGCCAGCCTGTTTTCAGCAGTTCTCCACTTTATCCACCTTCTATACTTTTCCATCTCCCCATAACCCCCAAGGTTTTTCAATCTCCTTTGTATCCATCTGTCATTTCTGTCTTGGTTGGAAATGAGCTCAGTTCACACTGGAGTCTTTCCCCTCTACTAAAATAGTCTGGATAAACTCTGTCTTGCCCTCCTTTTTAAATTCAGCTTTATCTAGTTTTTTATTATCATAATAATTGTACACATTTTGGGGGTATAATGTTATGGCTGGATACATGCATGCACTGTGTAATGATCAAATCCAGTAGCCTATCTACCACCTCAAACATTTGTCATTTTGTTGTTATGAAACTTTCAAAATCTCTTCTAGCTATTTAAAACTACAGTACATTATTGTTGGCTATATTTACCCTTCTGGGCAATAAAACATCAAACATTAAAATTTATTATTTCAAAATTTATTTTCGTTCCCATCAACCAGTCACTCTCTATCCTTCCTCCATCTTCTTCTCTGCAGCCTCTGGTAACCACTCGTCTACTCTCCACTTCTATGAGTTGATTTTCTTTAGTTTCTACCCATGAGTAGGGTTATGCAGTATTTATCACTCTGGACTGTAGTGTCCTCCAGGTTCATTCATGTGCTTTTTATGGTTGAAGAGTTTTCCATTGTGTATAGATACATTTTTGTTATTCATTCATCTATTGACAGATACTTATACTGTTTCCATATCTTAACTATTGTGAAGAGGGCAGCAATACACATGGAAGCACAGAGAGCTCATGATGTACTGATTTCCTTTGGATATATGCTCAGTGGGGTGGCTGTTTGATAGTATGGTAGTTCTATTTCTAATTTTTTAAAGTAAACTCTATACTGTTTTGTCATCTTTACAAAGATGACGAAGTGCTTGAGGCTGATTTTCTTTGATGTCACTAAACACTTCAGAATGGATTCCTCGTTTGAAAACTGAGAGCATTTTGGTATGTCCATCATAATGAAAAGCAAGTTTTAAGACATCCTATAATACAACGTGCATAACAGAATCTGGCCAGAGTTCTAAGTGCTATTCAACACATGCTAGCTGTCATTATAGCTATAGCTGTTATTACAAGGACACGCATCTTCACTGGGGAGATAATGTCATCACTTTAGGGTCGGTGGGTCGAATGCCAGCTCTGGCTCAGAACTGTCTCAAAGATGCCATCTGTCATTGGTTGGAATATGGATGAGGAGAACATTGTGGTCTTTGCCTCATTCAGTGTTCTCTGCGCAAGTTGGATGGCCTCCTCTACTATGCTTCGGGACAATGGGCTCTTCCTTCAGAATTCTGAGATAAACAGAGAACTGAAAGCCACAGCAGAAAGAAGTGATTACATCCTATGACCCTACCCAGTGGGTCAAAAGTTCTTTCCATTCCTCAGAAAATGCCAGAGCTCATTGACCCCCCAATTTAAATAATCTGCAATTAGGATGAAAGTTTTCCCTTTTGACTATCCAATTTGTGAACAGTGAGGTAAACACTGGGTTGGCTAAGAGGACAGTGACTCCACTTCCCATAATGAATGACTCTGAGGCCAAGAGAATGCAATTTTCAGGAATTCAGGAACAACATTTTAGCAGATGCATAGGACAGACATCCTCAGGGATAAAAGGGTGAAGAATTCCCTTTCACCATCTAAAGATCCATAGAAGACTGTTGGGCCCTTCTTTCAGAAAGCACAAAGAATAGAAACATGACATTTTTGCACGTCATTATAAGCAAGAGGTTACGCTTACTCAATAGGCCAGAAAATCTGAAAAGACATCTTATGATGGGCCGGAAGCCCCTACTCCTTGCTGGGCTGAGATACACGGAAAGAACATTGTAAGTAGAAGAGTGCATCTGAAGGGGTCACTGGTAAAAAAGTGGTCTCCCACTCCTGATTGTTGCTCATCTCTAAGGTAATGGCTTCTAAATTGCAGTCCCTGGACCACAGCATCAATGTCACCTAAGAATTATTAGAAATGGAAATTCTAAGGCTTCACCCTACAGTTACTGAATCAGAAACCCTGTGAATGGAACCCAGCTACTATTGTCTGAAAAAAATGGTTCTAGTTGGTGACATAACACATTCAAACCTGAGAACCAGGTCTCTAAGAGATTAGGATCTACTCCCTGTAATTGATCTCCTTCTTTCTCTGCTGATTATGATGGTTCCACTTTCCAAAGGCAATCTATCAGTCTTGAGCCTTTGTGCATTAAACAGTAAAATGTGCATTCTTATAGAAGCAGGAATCCTGGGGAAAATGTCAAGGGACAATGAGGGTCAGCCATGCATCTTACTGACCCCTTGCCCCTCTTTCTGGTCCTTGCTACCCAGTCATTTCAGCATTGGTGCTTGACTTCAAGAAGATACAAAGAAAATGCTGGGCCTGTTGTAAGGTTTATCTTGTTTTGCGGTCTCAGTCCATGGCCAGCTGGTTCTGCTGTTTTTGAGCCTGTGGCAAGCCAGAATATCATGACAGGGAGCACATGGTTGAATAAACCTGCTCCTCTCATGGTGATCAGGTGAAGAGAGAAGGGAAGAAAGATGCTGATGTCCCAGTATATCTTTTTCAAGGGGGTATCCACTAATAACCTAACTTCCCTCCACCAGGCTTCATCTCTTGTAGGACCTGCCACCTTGGCTTAGTGCTATAACCTGGTGACCAAGCCTTTAGCATCTAGCTTATGGGGGATATGTATGATCTAATATCTTGTAACTGAAATGCAAGCTCTCTCTCTCTCGCTGTCTCTCTCTCTCTGTCTCTCTCTGTCTCTCTCTCTCTCTCTCTCCATCTTTGTCTCTCTCTCTCTCATATGTAAACTCATTTTATGCCTTCTAGAAACCTGGAAGGCTGAGTCTCAAAATGGCTTCTCTCTCCTCATCAAGCTTTCCATCAAGAGTGTAGCATCATACCCCCTCTGACTTTCAGCAACAGAGGAAGAGTTACATAGACAACCAGTACCTGGTCTTCAAATGACACAGTATGAAACTGGCTGCTACTATTGCAAAGGCACTGTTAACATCAAAGCAGATAAGGGGGAAGACAGGCATTTGAGATTAAAGTGTCAGTCTGTCCCTGGCGAAGGTCATCAGTACTTTTTGGACTTGAAACTCCAGTACAGTTTTCAATTATACTAAGTGAAATAAATCAGGCAAAACCTGCAAATATCGTATGACCCTCGGGGCCTGAAGTGGTAAAGTTCATAGAGACAGAAGATAGAATGGTTATTACCAGGGGCTGGCAAGATAGGGAAATGGACAGTTAGTGCTTAATGGTCATACACTTTGAATTGGGAAAGAAAAACAGTTGAATCACAGTGGATTCAGCAATATTTGCTAGCTGTGCACATGGACATCCTGACAAGTCGGGCCTCTGTCCCCAAAGGGGTCTGGTTAGCAGGCTTTGTGGCAGCCTTGCCTTCGTTCTCACTAAAACACCCATGAAGATAGAGAAAGTTAAACACTCGGGATATTATTCACAAAATGAGACAATTCATTCCTAGAATCTAACTAATCCAATAGGACTGTTTGGGATAAAGAACTATCCTAAGTTCCACATATGACTCACCCGAGCTTCCTATGTTAAGACAAGAACTCCAAAAATAAAGGACAAAGATGCTTCACAAAATTCCCACCCCCTTCTCCTCCAGCCTTCCTTGGCTGTACTGGCCAGGAGAACCTGCCACAACTTAGACGCAGACAGTCCTCCCTGTCTGCTTGTAGTTATTCTCCCGACTCCTGCCACTTGAAATGAGTTGAGTCTTCGGGAATGTCATTCTAGCAAAATTTTCCTAAAGCATGTCCCCTGACCCAGCAATATAGTTTCTGGGCATTCATCAGACGTGTGTGTGCAAGAATCTAGTTTCAAAATAATTTTTAAAATGTTCCTCTGTCTTTATTTTTACAGGAAAACACCAATATTTCCAATTAATAGTATGTTTCTGCATGCACATGTTTTGAAATTATATTTGGCTGCTAAGGATAGTGAAGTAGATGGGTATACACAGACGTGGAAATATCTGAGACACAGTCAGTAACAAAATGTATGTGTAGCACAAATTCGGTTTCTCTTATACTACCCCATTACTGTAATCATCAAGCTTCTAGTAGTCGTTATTTCTGGATGGTAGGGTCATGTGTCCTTCTATTTTCCATAATATATGTGTTCTTTTTAAAATAAGAAAATAAAGCAATGAAAGTTATTGTAATTTTAAAATTATAGTGCGAGTGGTAGTGATCCCTGGGTGGTGTCATGTCTGCAGACAAAAGCATGTTTCTGACTTGGCTGGGGGAGGAGCAGACCCTACCAGCCAGAGAGCCGTAAGGCAGGCAGGGAGACTCAAGGAGCCCAGCCTGCCACAGGCAGTTTTTTCCACTGGGAGCATGACACATCACATCAAGGCTCACCCTGAAGCTGACTGATCTGGAAATCAAATCCCCTCTGAACCCCGTCCTCTGGGGACAGCTCAGACATACTCGGTTTAAGCAGATTACATAAAAGGGCTAGTAGAGGCCCGATGCAGGCTGACACGTGAATGTGAAGCACCCAAAAAAGGATGTGAAAAAACACATTTGAATATTGATGGAGGTCATTTTATAGCAGAGACATTAGAAGGGAAAGGAAGCAGCAATTCCCTGACTGAAGACTCAGAAGATCTCACCGAACTTACTAACAGCACCCTCGGGAAGGGAGACCCAGACTCACCCATGGTGCCCAAAAGTTGAGCAGGGATTCATTGTAAGTACCAGAGATCCAACGAATGGGGCAGTGTTCTCATTACTGTTTGGCACAGCCTGAATATCACCCCCCATTCACATGCTGAAATCCTAACCCCAAAGTTAAAGGTATTAGGAAGTGGGACATTAGGAGGGCTGGTCATGGGGTGAGGCTTTCATGAATGGAATTTGTGCCTTTACAATAAGAGATCCCATAAGTCTCTCTTACCTCTCAATATGAGGACACAGGGAGAAAACAGCCATCTATGAATCAGGAAGCTGATCCCCATCTATAACCAAATTTATTAGTGCCTCTATCTGGGACTTCCAGCTTCCAGGATTATGAGAAATAAATTTTTGTTGTTGATCATCCACATGGTCAGTAGTATTCTGTTACAGCAGCTTGAATGCTTGAGACATAGAGAAGGATGGCTGCCCACTTACATTATACACACTCAAGTACTTTGAGAGCTGTTTTGGAATTAAGTGTTTTCACTTGATTCTTCTAAAATCCACAGGTTTTACCTTTTCTGCTTTGAGATGGAGAGCAGGAGGTGGGGGTGAAGGCAGGAGATAAGAAGGTATGGGAGGAAAGGGAGAAAAGGCAGTGTCTGAGCCGCAGTTTTCTCATCTGAACTTCAGATTCAGGGAGGTCGTAGACCAGAAGCAGTAGGAGCAGGAATGGAGGCCTGCAGACTTTCCTTAAGGTTTGTAGGCTGAGGCTGTCAAACCTTTGTTCTCAGCTAGCCTTTCGTGTAGGGTCGTGAAATCACTACATATTTAGATCCAATTAAGTTTTGCTAGGCACACACTGAAACTGATCTCCAAGCTATCTTTTAAGATAAAGTTTGCATGTAAAGGGTTTCTGCTGGCTTCTGGCATACTTAACTCTCTTAAGTTTACAACAGCAGATAAGTTCATTATAAGTGTACTTCATCAGTTTTTCCTCTTTGTGTAAGGCAGATTGAGGCAGTTGTGTGTGAAGTGGTCTTTTATATGCTCACCAAGGGAATGTGGTTACTTAGAAATAGTGTAGGAGTACTCGCAGGTAGGATTTCTCAAGGGTCAGACCATGTTGCAGAGAAAGTTCTGATTGGAGTCAAAGTGGACAAAAGACAGTCAATACCTTCTTGCTTAGAATCACAGAGCCTTTCCCCCTTTAACTTTGGGTGTCAGGTATTTTGTCTCAGCATCGTGAGAAAAGTAACTAAGACAGTACACCCTTTTTATAATCTCTTGTATGCTCTAGAAGCACTTTGGTAGTACAGTCTATGGGAATACTCATTCCATAAGCACTAATTAAATAAATGAAAAAAATAATGAAATGCAATGCATAACAGAGTCCTGGGGGAACAGGGGCAGAGCAACCAGTTACCAAGAAGTCCCTAACAGATTAGAAATGACAGACTTCAGTTCTTGTTATGAAACAACTGAGAGAAACACCCACATTCACTCATACTTGTGCTCCTGTGCATGACAAGCCAGATTAGTAAACACTGGCCAGATCTGCAGGCCTTTGACATCTTTGCTGTCACACTTACCATGCTAAATTATAGCTGTTTCCTTATGTAATTAGCCTACAGCTTGTCAGTACCTGTGGTTTCCCTGCTTTTACATCTCTGCACTTCAGAGCATCATGGCCAGCACATAGTAAGAGTTCACAGAGGAATGCCCAGAGGACTGATGGATGGGCTAAATTTGGCAGGCACAGGTACACCCCCAGTACAGCCAGCATCAGCAGCTCCTCTCCACACATTCCACACACCAGACATTACAACTTGATCTTTAGTCCATCTATAAACTGTAGAGCTCCAGGTGTATGTGCAATGGCATTGCTCACTCCCTTGTACAGTAGGATCCAGAGAGAAAAAGACTTCAATTTGAGCATTCTCTGCAATAAGGACCAAATATGGAACTACTTCCTTGGTCCTTTGCTGTCTGAGTGTAAAATTCCTCTCTGAGTCTCTTCTCCAACATCCTCTCCAAGTTACCGAGACCTATTTGGAAAGCAGCATAGAAAGGCTTCTAAAGGATGGAGAAAGACAGAGAAGAGAGCAGTGGGCACTGTTTGTGGGCAAGGAAGGGAACACAGCTGCCTCTCAAGGTCTATGTTAAGATGATCAGCACAATGAGCGTTTGCTTGAGATGGGGTCTTCCTGGTATCCAGACCCCCTTCCCACCCTTGGAGAAGTTCCCGCCATGAAAGTCATGAGGAGCCGCAAGCTGGGAAAGCTGACAACAGTCAAGATGCTTGTGTTCTCCGTCCACGGCACCAAGGGGACAGTTTACTTCAGGTGTACTGAAGACACTTGTGCCCCTTCCAGGGAGTTGCCTGGAAGCCAGAGACACAAACACAGGAAGCAGGTGGGAGCCACCCCGGCAGATGCAGCAGGGTGGCTGCAGCCAATATTTAGGTCTAGAAACAGCCGTGTCTTGAGCACCACTGAGTACCAGCGTCCAGGAGTGCCCTGCTAACCCGAGTCTTAGTATGCGTTGCTAGGACTCCCTTCTGGCCTGCCTGGCCTTTCTGGGAATCGCACTCTGCTTCTAGGCAAGTTCTTCATAGTTTCTTACCTTCCTCTTATTTGCTAAGGCTGCTATGGAGATGATCCAACCCATTGTAACAAGGATATAGAAAGCCCCAGGAAAATCAAGGAAATAAACCAGAGACAGATGTATATAACCAAGAATCCAGGTTTACTAGGTACAAAGTGCTCTCAGGAGCCTGTGATCCCTGTACTGTGTTTCAGCAGAAGATCCAACAACTCCGGAAGTCACTGCTTTTAGTCTTCCACTATTGCTCTTGTTCCATTTCTGGCTTATATAATGTCCTCCATTTCAATGGAGAAGCCCCAGGTATGAGGACTTCTCTTCTCACAGTAGTTAAATATTTGTGACCACTGTTGAGTATGTCTGTTGGAAATGTAATTCTTGGGTCCAAAGGTATCTGCATTTAGAAAGCTTTAAATGTATGTTGCCAAATTCCCCTCCAAGCGTACCAATTTACTGATTTACACTTCCCCTGGCAGTATATTAAAGGGTCCTCTTCCTCAGTCTGAGCTAATGCCACAGATTTTTGTTCTTTTGAGTTTTGCCAATTTATTGGGCTTAACATGGATGTTATTGCTGTTCTAATTTGCACTTTTTAAATTACTTATGAACTTAACATTTCTCATGTTAATTATCCATGAGTGTTTTATGAATTAACTATTCAGGTCCATGGTTTGTTTTATTTTCAGTTGTTTATGTTTCTTTTCTTGCTTTAGAAGTTTAAGATATGCATATTTTCTTTTTCTGCCATTTTTTAAGAAAATAATTTCAATTTTTCATTTAGTATAATAATTTTATAATTTTAATGATTTTTACTTATTTGGTTTAATATATCTCTAATCATGGACTTAAATAAAAAATAAAATATTTTTACATCAAACTGCTTTCCAAATATTTCAATGAACTGAATATTTTTTTAGTCCATCTAATCACTAGTTGGTTTTAACATTATAATCTGATTTTGGTCTGGATTATTGTTACATTGTCATATTTACATTAAACATCTTTTGTTTGATGAAAAAATTGACTTCTGCAATTAATTTAGTAAACAAATATATAAGTTCCCCTTCCATATCTATGGGTTCTATACCTGTGGACTAGCACAGCTACAGATGGAATGTATTCTAAAAAATACTACACCTGTACTGAACATGTACAGGCCGCTTTCACAGCAAGTCCCCAAGTAGTATCGGATAGCAACTACTTCCAAAGCATTTCTGTGGTGTGAGGTATTACAAGTAATCTAGACAACGTGTAATATAGGTTATATGCAAAGACTATGCTATTTTATATAAGGATTTGAGCATCCTCGGATTTTGGTATCCACACAGAATCCTGGAACTGTCCTCCCATGGGTAGCATAGTGCCTAACATGTAGTAAATACTAAATAAATGTTGGTCCTATTATTTTAATAAATATTTTAGATTAATTCTATGTTCCACTATTTTAATGCTCACCAACAATTCCTTCACACTGAATCTCCTGGTCTTGAGTTCTTATTACTGTCCTATATGAAATGAATTTTTCAAAAAAGCAACTCAAGGAGAACATTTTTTAAGATTTCGAAAATTTGGCAACCTTTCTGTTGACTTCTCATATAAAAGAAAAAATGGCAGTGTTTACTATTGTTTAGATACAATACTTTTCCCTTAAACTGGTTTTTAAAATTTTCTTCCTTTTTACTATTTGACAGAGCATGTGAGAACTTTGTATTTCTTCAATTAATTTGCATAGTTTTAATCAGCTAGTCACTGATCTTTTCTTTGTTATTATAAGGAAAAGTTCTGTCGTGGCGTTTCTAAATGTTGGGTGTCTTTTCCACTTTCTCCAAGGTAATATGGTAAAAACTTTCAATCTGCAGGGCTTTAGTAGTACACCAACACACCCATTATATGAATGTGTGTGGCTCTCTGTGTTTAATTAGTGATCCTATTGTTCTTGTTTTATTCTTCAGAAATGTATTTTGATTTTTCTTTTTTGGCCTTGGTTCTCTAACCCCAATACATATAGTAGCCCCATTGTTCTCATCACATTCATTAAATCACGACTGGCTTTACCTCAATGTCGCGTGGGCTCTCCGTATCATTGCATATGGATTGTAACTCTTCCGGGGCTCTTTTGCTTTCCTTGCCCTTTTTGATTTGCTCAGTCATCTACTCATTTTTTGTTGGTTTGTTTTTCTCCGGTACCAGGAACCGAACTCAAGACCTTGCACTTGCCAGGCAGGCACTTTTGCCGCTGAGCTAAATCCCCAGCCCTCAGTCATCTACTCATAAATGTCTTTTTGTTGGCTTTTCATCTTAGACAGCCATCTTCCTTTTCATGATCCCTCACTCTGATTTGGCAGAGGCCAGACTGTCTTGGATATCAAGTAATATCCCCTATGCCTATGCTATCTAAACCAATATCAAAAAACAATAATGAACAGTTTGGTGTCAGGATGCAAACTGTTTTCACTATTTGACCAAAATTGAGAATTTTGCACCTCACGTAACTTCTCTAAATCTTCATTTCCTGGTATATAAATGCAGTTAATAACCCATATCTTGCAGCCTTACTATAAAAATAGAAAGACACACATGTGAGAGCCTCTAGTACATCCTAAAACTTAACAAGTGTGGAGTAGATGAACCACCGAGGCGTTGACAATAACAGAAAGGACCAGCAGGATCACGGTTTTCCCAGGATCTGCTGTGGTGAACGCAGGAGAGCTGTGTGAAGTCCCAAAGTGGGAAGTCTAATTAGGCTAATTGAACAGAGGCCTTTTTCTCCCTGGCTCTTCTGTTTTTCTGTTGGCTCTAACAGGGAGAAACCAGTTAATGAAAAACAAACATTTCCTAGGAGCCCTCCTCAAACAGCTGAGGGTTGTTGCAAGTTTGAGAAAGAAAACAACTTAAACTCAATTCAAAAGGTCAGGAATCAGGATAACCAAAACAATTTCATGACAAGAGCCAGTCCTTGGGAAGCCAGCAGTGACAGTAGCTCGAGGCTATCTGACCGGTGTGAAAAAAACAGGAAGAGTCCTGAGCGCAAAGAGAAACAAGTCCTCAAAGCCTGGGCTCCATTTCATCACTCTGTCCTCCTAGAAGGCCAATGGATGACTTCAAAGTAAAATTCATGGGCACGAGGCCACTGAACTCAGTACTAGGTAATTTTCTCTCCAGAACATAGTCAAAAAGTGACTCTCAGCCATGTTCAAGTTCAAAGAGATTGCAGCTGTTGTGCATTGTTAAAACCTACTATATTGTCATTTCAGCAGAACCATGGAGGATTCGGGATGTCACTCCAGGCTTCCAGTGTAATAAACATTGCATAAACTTGAGATGCACACAAGAAAATGAGGAGAGAAAGCTCTGCCTGAAAAATAAGCAACTACAAAGAGAAAAGTTGACAAATTTAGGATGAAGAGATCTGAACGACATCACCATGATAGACAGGGAAAACTACAGTCAATAACGATAGCATGAGTAGCTGAGATATTCCTTCTGTGTGAGGCACTGAAAAAGCCAGAATCTGTTTTGTGTCCTCCTGCCAGAAATGCATACCTGGGGTCTCATTACCAGGAAGCTTAAAGCAAGTCCAGGTTCAGAGTTATCCTAGAGGTTAAAAGGCTAGAACTCTAAGGAAGCTGGAGACATGAACGACAGGGGATGACCAAAGAGTACTCCAGACTGAAAGAGATAATGAGATCCAACAAATCAATATGGCGTTCAATCCTAAACAGGACAGAGAGGATAAGGAGACTTGGTTGATTTAGTTGTCAAATGGGTACAGTCTAGGAATCACTTGACACTCTGACAGCTTCTAGAGGTTATTTTTTTTACATCTATCATTTCTTTCACATGGGTTAGTTGGCATTTATCTATTAATATTGGTATACACGTGTAAATTTCTACTCTAATCAGTAGCCAGTAAACCAGTATTTTTATTCCCAAGTTGTCCCTGTTTTGGTCAGAGGATGTTTTGGTCAGGCAGGCTTTTGTGCCTTTATGATATGTGCCCCTGACTCTTCAGGTTTGCCTTTATTTTCTGGTATAATATTTGTTTGTTGGTTTGGTTTTTGGTACTGGGAATTGAACTCAGGACCTTGTGCTTGCCAGGCAGGTGCTTGTGACACTGACCTATATCCCTGGCCCTTTTCTGGTATAATACTGAAGACTCATCTTGTACTTCTCTACCCTACCCCTAGATCAGTGGTTTCTCCAAGGGGCCTGGTTCCTCTTAATAAATATTTAGAATCACTCTCCACACTAGATGTGTTCACTGTTTTGAGGGAGAAAAAATGGCTGTATCAAAGCCTTTGTAGTGACCAGCGGTAGAGAATATAAATATATGCTCACTTAGTCACAATTTACAATTAATCAGCGATGTCCCAAAAGTCTTCATGCCATTGTAAGCGTTAATGACTTGAAATATGTAAATACTATGAATTTGTAGAAATACAAATTGAAAATTTTGTATTTTCTTTTACACTTATGTGGCTTTGTGAGCATTACATGTGAATCAACTTTAACTGCTTTCATTTAAAACGGCAAAATCTGAATGACAAAAAATAAAAATCACTTTTCAAATGAATTAAGCATATAAAACATACAGATAATTCAACTTTGAAATAATATTTTTTGGAGTGCTACTTTTTGGGGGAGAAGCCTGGTCCCAGTGGGATGGTTTTGTGGTGGCTGGATCTTTAAGAAGTGAAAGGCAATAAAGTCATTGGGATCCTGCCTTTAGCAGGGACTAATGCTGGTCTCTCAGAGTGGCTCAGGGCTGGCAGGAGTGGACTACTTCCTGAGAGACTGGGTTGTTACAGAAAGAGTAAATGCGGCTCCTCTGTGTCCTTTGCCTCCTGTCTCACCGTGTGATTTTCTCTGCACAAACTTCTGCCACGTCCTGATGTAGCTAGAAGGCCCTCACTTTCTATAACCTAACCAATGGGGCTGCCTGATTTTGGGTTTCTAGCTTCCAAACTCATGGGCTAAATAAATCCCCTTCCCTTGCGAAGTATCCAGTCTTAGGTATTTCGTTAAAACAACAGAAAATACACTAAGACAATAGGTAAGACAAACAAAGATGTAAAAACAATGCCTCTTTATCTTATACTGTAGCTAGGAATATATACTCATCCAAGACTAGTTCAAATAGTCTGAATTAATTACCAGTCATTTTTATTCAGTGTGTAGACAAAGAATAAGATATCCAGCATTTTTCTGCATGTCATGTAAAAGACATTAATGCAATTTAAAAATTTCAGCAGATTATTTGCATAACAGAAAAACATTCTTCTGTATTCACCACCACAAAGATTTGAGGAAGTAGCTACCTTTTCACTAATGTCCTAATTGATCCCCTGACATTTTGAGGTTTATGATTAGGAGGAAAAACAATCTTATATTTTATAGGTGAAATTTCCTGGCAACCAAATTATAGGCTAATGAGGCAATGTGGGGGCCACCAAACCTGCTTACCTCTGTGTAGTGGTTGACTGATTATGTCAACTTGAGAAGTTTAGAAGCATAACTAAACTTGGCTCAGCAATTGGCCCAGGAATTCTATACCCTATGATGAAGAGGAGCCACCCTAGGGTGGATCATGGCTTAGATAATATAAAAAGGAAATGAAGAAGGACAGAGGTACTTCCATTCCTTTTGGAGGAGCTCCAGTCTTCACCTTCAGCTTGGACTTGGTCTCCTGGCTTCTAGTGCAGACTCTTCAGCTTCCACCTTGGATCCTTCAGCCTTCCGTTGCAAACTCATTGGCCTCCTGGTACAGAACTCTGCAATGGACTCCAGACCCTGGACTGATTCCTTCAGTCTTCACTGTGCAGACACCCTCTGCACAGTTCCCCACACAATTCTCTGGCTGGCCGTCATAAGACAATCTTGTAATTTCTCATAATTTGTACATCCTGTGTTATATCTGTTTCTCCATTAAAACCCTAACTGATACACTCTCCTTCTCCCACATATGGGCTTTTCTCTGTTCCTCTGCTCACTCCCGGGTCTGTAATAGGAAAGTTCAGTAGTGTACTTGCCATAACAAAATTTGGATCGAGTAGAACCCAACTGCAGATAAATGATCCCACTATAGACAACTTAGGACCAGATTTCCCAAAGTGTTTCTCACTTGACTGTCAGCTTGAGAGGAGCAGGGATTATATTTATGGAACTTAGAATAGAAGATAATAACAGTAACACCCACTCTTTCCTTAGCTACCACAGAGAGCATCTATCCATTCCAATTCTCACTGTAATCCTTCAAGACTGCAAGATGAGCATGTCAACTTTCCATCACTATATATCCCAGGAGATATTGAACAAGTGACTCTCATCTTTGTCCTCTAGTTTCCAAAATGTTAAAATGAAGTAGCTGTGTTTGGCCATTCGCATCCTTTCTGATTTTACTGCTCCTTAATTCTACTTGTCATAAATCCTTCCTTCTTGATTATCAGGGAAGAAGCTCTGAGATTCCTGGTCCTACTGACCACCCTCCAACTGCTAGTGCACAACCTTCCCCACATTGTGAAACTAGTTTTCATAAACAAGGACTGGAAACCTTTTGGAAAAGTAGATGCTTAGCCAACAGAAATGACCTGTGAGTGCTTCTTCAATGTGCCCAAGAATTTTTTTTTAAAGCCCCATATTTACATATCTTCTCTTTCTCTTTTTCATTAAAACAAAGAAAGAATGAAAGATCTTTTTCCTAAGGGGAGGTATTAGCAATGAAGATCAGCACATGCTGTAAATAAGGTCCAAATTTTTCTTAATGAAAGGTCTTTAGACATATGATGAAAGCTATTCATTCTGTTGCCATTCTCCCACGAAAGACACAATGTTATTTTTAAAATCAAACACTCTATCTTGTGCAAATGTGCTTGGTAATAAAGTTGCGGGAGGATATTGAACACTCACTATTTTAAATGTGTATATTCCTCATTTACTATTAAGGCTAACGTCCCAGCATGAACTAATATCAGGATCACACAAAGAAAAAAGGGCGGAAAAGGCTAATGCTGAACCTCTGGGGAAATGAACACATTTTCCACCCTGGAGTTTGAAAATTAACACCTTCAAGAACCAGCAGTCATTAGCACATCAGGAAGGAGTGTGATACCTCCTTTTTCAGCCCAGTTAATGAAACAATTCTTTTTCTTTACTTTTTTTTTGCAGAATGCAGCATTAGCTGGGCTTACAGAAGCAGAATTCCGTGGAGGTCAACAGAAGTTCACCTGTCAAAAATAGAAGTACTGACCTATAAAGAATTTTTTCCAATGTAATCTTTTCAGGGTCTGGGAGTATTCAGAAGAAATACAACCGGCAGAGGCAGAAGGAGAATGGAGAGCTGTCAAACACCCGTCCTCTGTGGAGCTCCATGGGGTCTCTGCTCACTTGGGGACTATGTTTCCCCTGCAGAATCCAGCAAGCTCAGGTTTCAAGGTTCAGTGTTCCCTGGCAGGCTGAGAGGGAGGGTCAGATTCATTCAGAATAAAAAACCCTAAACAGAATCCCCAAAATTAATCAGTGGAAGGAAGATGTGTAATTTTGGAGAATTTTCCTTCTTCCTTTTTTTCCCAGCACCTTTAGCATGCTAAGCGAGCTTTCCACCACTGAGCTACATCACCAGCATGGTTTCCAACACAGGAGGAGAATTTACTTTGAAAAAATGTTGCTCTGTTTGTTTAAAGACTGTGAGAAATGCTACTGGAAACTGCTAATTTCCAATCTGCAAGTGAACCCCACGAGGAATAAATATACCCCTTATCAAGAAAGCTGGGGCCTGGAGGGATTGATTATTTGTGTTACAGTGCTGGGAGGGGGCTCAGCAGTAGAGGCTGATTCTTGGGTCTGGGAGATCCTGGGTTCTATTTCCAGCACTAGAAAAAGAGGTGATTATTTGCAAAGGAGTCCTTCCATTTGTAAGACTTTTCACTGCATTCCTTTTTGATTTAAGCTTTTCACAATTTTACATGTCCTTTGTAGAGAACACTGGGTAAGACAAATAAGAAAAAGTAGAGCTGGGCGTGGTGCAGGCCTGTAATTCCAGCACTCGGGAGGCTAAGGCAGGAAGATCTTGCTAGCACAAGGCCAGCCTGGGCTACAAAGTGAGTTCAAGGCCAACCTGAACTGCATAGTAGCATAAAGTACTTATGAGCCAATATTTAGAAGCAAACACTGTAAACACTAATTTCCCCATGACATTTTTCCCTCTTTATATACAATGACCCATATATTTTTAGGTAAAAATAAAATCGCATTACACATAGTATTTGTAACCATTTTTTTCACTTAATACACACTTTTAATACTTATTTGTGTGAAGAAATATTTCCCCAACATCTATTTCAATGGCTTTATGGAATTCAGTCATCCCATATTTGGCCTCTGTTGAGGGTCATTTAAATTGCTTTAAACTTTTTACTTTCACAAAGAATGTTGTGGCTGTGGGTGACAGAGGCAGGAGGATCACAAGTTAAACCCAGCCTAGGCCAACTTGATCTTTTAGGGAGATTCTGTCTCAAAGTAGCAAAAATAAAACCTGGGGGTGTCACTTGGTGTGAAGGCCCTGGACTCCACTCCTAGTACCAAGAAAGAGAACAGTAGATAGATGAATGCTGAGGTGTACTTTTGTTCAGCTGAATATTTGTTCACATCTCTTTATTTGTTTTAGAATCAAGTCCAAATCTAGAATTCTGTTGACAGTACACGCAGCATTTTTTTCAGAACTCGTGCAGACATCTGCCATGGAGACATGCCGGATTTAGCTACCTCTCAGGTGGAGGGCAGTGCTGCAGTTGTGGGTTGCTTATCATCTTCCTTTCTCTAGCATGCTCTTGACTATGTGAGGCAGCCTGCCAAGTGGTCATCACCATGTAGATGGTGATAAAACGAAAATGTTGTGATAGCGCATGTGAAAAGCTTTTAGGAATAATTTCCTATCGTTTTAGCAGAAATTTTTGATCGTGTTTCCACTTGTCATTTTTCAAACTTTCGGATTACCCCAAAGATGTGTTAATTGTTGAGATGACAAGCTAGCTTGCTCCGTCCCTAGGACAATCTGGCGGAGTAGTCACGTTTGCCGCAGGATCAAGTTAGTGCAGCCGGGAGTCACGCCTGTGAATCACTTTTGAAGTCTTCATGAACAGAACTTGATGACTCACAGCTCAAGGTGAGAAGTGCTGGGAGGAACTTTCTCCAGACATGATGCTTAGCCAGTATAGCCCATGCTTGGGAGCAGTAGAATTTCCATGTCCTTATAATAGATCTCATTTTTAAAAAAATTAGTCAATTTTTAACTGAAAGATAACATTATATGTTTTTATCATGTCCAACATATTTTAAAGTATATATACATTGTGGAATGGTTAAATTTAGCTATTTAATGACATAACACCTTGTACAGTTATTATTTTTTAAAGTGAAAGCACAATGTACTTTTCAAGAACACAATATATTATCATTAACCATAGTTGCCATGAAATGGATCTCTTGAAATGCACTCCTACAATATATGCCCTTTAATCAGTGCCTCCTCATCCTCCTTTCTCACCTAACCTCTTCTGTCTCTGCTACTATGCACCATAGCCAAGATATAGAATCAAGCTCAGTGTCCATCAATGGATAAATTGATGAAGAAAATGTGTATATATACATAATAAAATAGTACTCAGCCATAAAACACACTGTGTTGGTTTGGGTCTTGTTGCAAGGGAAACAGTATAATACACAGGACACATATTTATAAGATTGTTTATAATAGTCACCCAAAGAATGATGTACAAGAGAGTACAGGATATCTGTCCACACCCTTAGGACCAAAGACTCCAGCCGAGAGCCTGGATCCCACAATAATATCCTGCATGAGTCCAGCTGAAGACCTAGAACCCATAACAATGTCTCCCACAAATCCAACTGGAGGCCCAGAGCCTGTACAATATCTCATGCAGCCTTGTTTCATGGATCTGAGCTGGGAAGGCCCAAAGTCAGTGGTGGAATCTAAGAAGTTTGTTTCAGTGGGAGGAAGGAGCTGTGCTAGCCAACTGAGAGATCTACACTGGAGTCAGGAAGTGATGCACAAAGTAGGAACCAGAGCTCCCTGAAAAGTACCACAGCCATCCTCAGGAACAGAGGCCCTAGCTCCTCTGATGATCGGAAAGCTGAGTTCCCAGCAGGAAAGCCAAAGCAGCAAGCTTCTCCAGGAGACTGAGCAGTGCACCATCTTCCCCTCTGGAACCAGGAAGCAATGCTCAGAGTTTGGACCAGAGCTCCCCCAAAGTGAACTGAAGCCATTCTCAGTACCAGCGAGGTCCCGAGCTCCTCAAAGGATGAAAACAGCCAAGTTCATCAGGAAAGCCAGCCTGACAAGTTTCTCCAAAAAAAACCCAACTGTTCCTTGTAGCTTCTACCAGCTTCCAACAGCCTCTTTTCTTCCTCTCCCATTCTGCCTCTTATGCTGCTGGCAGCAATCCTCAGGTGGGCATCCCACACCCAGCACCACACTTACTCATTTCAGTTGGGGGTTATAAGTTGACCACCAGTTGTCAATTCACTATACACATGAAATCATCTCATTTGTAAGAACAAAGATGAACTTGGGGAACATTTTTTTTAATAGTGTTTAATGGTTTGATCAATCTTGCATTCTTATATCTGATAATCTGAGCAACTTCACTGAAGAAAACAGCATGTAATATAACAACCACTGTTAATGCCTATCATTTTGTTTTGAAACACTGTATCACTTTTAATGTTTTTGCTTTGTTTATGTCTGTGATGTGGGTATTTTGCTATTGTTCCTTTTCTACTATTCTCTTTGAAATAAAACAAGATAATGTTATAAAGGAAACAAAAAAATTTGAATGAACCAGGTCTAAGGGACGAATGCCACATGATATCACTAATACGTGGAATCCAAAAATGTTGATCTCATAGGTCCCCTTTTAAGAAAGGATGGTTATATTTTTTTCCTTGAAATCAAAGTCCTTGAGACAGATATGGCTTCCTGAAGAAGTTTTCTAAGATAAGATGTGACTCTGTCTGGGGAAGTAGCAAAAGATTGATTTATTGAAAAATTGAAATGCTGAGAAGACCCTCAAAAACCTGTATTTCAAAATGTCAAGTAAGAACTGAAATAAATGCCAGGTGATGTTAAGGTAAAATTTCCATTTGTGATTCATATTTTTAAATCCAATAAATTAGATCATTTAAAAAGTATTTGCTCTCTCTTACCTGCCAAATGTTTGACTAAACAACAATATCAATAACATCCACAAAAATTAATTTTTTAAGATTTTGCTATCATATTTTATTAATGTAGTTTAACTGACACATAATTGTGCATATTTATGGGATACATTTTTTTTTTCCCCCCCTCCGGTACCAGGAACCGAACTCATGACCTTGCGCTTGCCAGGCAGGCGCTTTTGCCACTGAGCTAAATCCCCAGCCCTATGGGATACATTTTAATATATGCATATAATGTGTAATGATCAGATCAGGATAACTGGCCTGTCTATCACCTTAAACATTTGCCATTTCTTTTGAATAGTAGGAATATTCAGTGTCTTATCTATTAGCTATTTTGAAGTATTAAAATGATTGTTGCCAACCATACTTACCCTGCTATGCTATAGAACATTATAAGTTAATCTTACTCTTAGTGTCTCTGTGATATTTTCTTTCGCATGGTACTAGGAAACCAGGGAACCAGCCTCTGATCTAGTGTGTTCTCAATTTGAAGCCCACTAATCTCCCATCCTATAAATGAAAGAATTATTTAAAAACATAGTTTTCAGAGAATAGTTACCAAAACCTTCACAAAATGGCAAAATTCAAATTACAGAGTTGAAAAGTCATCAATGGTGTTAAAGGACAAAAAAGGTTTTGGAAGAAAGTAATTAATAAAGATCCTGTGAAAAACATTAAAGATTTAAAAGACTCCTTAATAAACCAAACCTACTAGCAAAAGTTCGGCATTCTGGCACAATCCAGACAAGAAAGGAATAGATCACAAACAAGACAAAAATAGTCTATCACAAGCCATTGGCTTAGTTGCTTGGTTGGGAGTTACTAATTCCTTGGTGAGGAGAATAGAACTTGATTTCTGAATCCAGGTTATGCGTACCGAGTTCACTGTATATAAAAATAATGGGTTGGTGATGTGGTTCAGCGGTAGAGCTCTTGCCGCCTATGCTGAAAGCGCTGGGTCCAATCCCCAGCAGCACCTAAATAAATAAATAAATAAATAAAAATAAGTAAAACTATGTCTAAATCTCTGCTATTTGTTTCTACTAGTGGTTATCATCTGATCCCTGACTAATTGAGTCCTGAGATACTCCATCTTTTTTTATACGTAGATGGTGGACTTGAATAGATTACTATCCCTTCTATGATTTGATTGTGATCCCTCCAAAATTCACATGCCAGTGTGATTATATCGAGAGGTGGGGCCTTTAAGAAATGATTAAGCCACAATGCTGCCTTCTTTGTAGGTGTGATTAAGTGTGATTAAGTGCCATTCTAAAAAGGCTTGGCAGAAGGAGTTTGCCTTTTTGGCTCATTTGCCTTCTGCTATGTGAGGATGCAGAGAGCAGGCCCTTACTAGACATCCATCTTAGACTTGCCAGTCTCCAGAACAGTGAAATAAATCCTGCCTTTCATAAATTACCCAACCCCAGATATTCTCTTATAGTAGCACAAAGTGCACTAAGACGGGTCCCTTTACAGGAACCTGTTCATTAAATTTATTTCTGTACCATCACTAAATCCTATTCACGTTCATATTCTAAATATATAGGCTTGTTCTTGGTACATTCTGGACACTCAGCAAATAGAAGGACTTTACATTTTGAGAAATACTTGGAACATTACTTGATTTTATCACTACTTGAGGCCTCTGGAATAAATATGTCTTGCTTTTAGGTTGCCTCCATAGGCCAGTGTGGGCACAGAAGTATTAGAGAAACACACAGTTATAAATATTGGCAGTTGAGTACTAAGAAATGATTGGAAAGCCAGACTTTATCAGTTGTATTTAGGATCATTTCCAAATTCCTCCTCAACTCGGGGCTTCATGCTTTCGTCTCACTGAAACTTCCTTAGGAACAGATGGTGAAGGTTAGGGACCTGGGTGAGACGGGGTGGTACAGTAACAACAGAAGAATGCATGAGCAGAGTTTACATATTCATGTCGTTTCTTGGAACTATCCATTCATTCACCCTTAAATTCAGCACACTTTCATTATTCAGGGAACAGGGCCAGCACTGAGGATCTTAACCATGATCCAAGGCTGAATGGAATCTAAAATTCACAGGAAGTAATAGCAGGAAAAAAAGCTGTGTGAATGGGTATTAAAACCATGGCATCAGAGATATTATGTTTGAACGGCTAGATACTGGCAAGAACTATCTTGTTTAGTGATAAAATTTCTCCAAGTAAAACATATCTCATCTGAGATAATCTAGATTAGATTTTAGTTAGTTTACTGTTACATCTCTGGAGGAAAAGGAGTAGATTTATTTGACATGGCCAATACCACGTGTAAATTTCTGGGTGATATTAATAAATCTCTACAGAGGCTACTCTGCATGGTGCTTTAGTCTGTCTCCAATATCTGTTTCTCTTCTATCACTCACCCATTTATGCTACAATAAATGTATCAGGAAGAAATGACCTTTAAGGTGTCATCCAGGAGTAGGCCCCTTCAAAGATTTAAGTCCACTTTTTCTCTTTTCTTTTGTAGGTATCAAATCAAAGTGGAGATGCAGAGACAAAGCAGACCCCCAGGGGACAGAGATGAAGTCCCCAGTTTTGCAGGCAATAGAGGTAGACAGGTATCTCCAATAATAGAAATTCAGGAATATCTCAGCATATGAGTTTAACAGAAAGGGGGGAAAGACAGTAACTTTAGAAAGTGAGATCTTTTCTATCCGTATCTATAAAATACTTAACATTCTGAGTCCAGAGAACAGGAGGGGCAGTATTGAGTGTAGTTTTTGGGACATTTCTGTGTGTCTTATTTTCTTCAACTGCACCATAATTAGCTTCTAACACCAAAGAAGGAGCCTTCTTTGTACAGAAATGCTTTCCACCTTCCTTTGGTTGGCTAAGGTCTAGTTATCAGTCCTGCCTCAATTCGTGTCATCTGTCAGCACCATCATGATAGACCTCACTTCACCCCATGCTAGTGGCAGAAGCTTTTCCACTCTTGTACCTCTGTGCACATGGATTTATTGCCACAGTTTTGATTGTTTGTTGTCTATAGTAGATTGTATTCCTAATGCCCTGCTTCTATACCAGTGCTGCTTGGTTAAGGTAGTACCTTACCCTGGGGTGACATTTTGAGATTTGGCTGGTGAGGATGAAGAAGTTTGGGGTAGTCTTCATGATTTGGAAGGTAATGTTTGCACTTACTGGGTGAAAACAGGGCAGCTTGACAACCTTCCCGCAGTACAGGGGATAGGCTCACACAAAGAATTGTCCCTAATCCTTCTTGGCTTCTGGACGTTGAGCTGGATGCTTTCAGAGATAAAAACCAAGTTATGCATCTCTCAGCCTGGAATCTATCTCCGTGGTATATATAATCTCCACACTTTCATACATCCTGAATTTTTAAGGAATACAACTAGCAGGATGAAAGGAAAACTGGATATTGTTTTGGTCAAAACATATCTAATTTTTCACTATCACAGAGACAATGTTTTATGTGATATTCTGATTTACAAAAATATAGCAATAAAACAACATGAATCTATAACTGCAGCTGTCATATTTGAGGTGATTCTGTATGAAGGGTAAGCCTTGTTATCTACTTTATTATAGTGAAGATGTGCATGGATATTTACCTATTGAAATGTATATTGTTTTCATGTATTGTTTTTATTTTTGTCTACAAAAATTACCTTGTTGATTATTTGCTATATGAGCAAGCAGATTACATTAGCTGCACAAATGAAATAGAATTCAGGGTTTTAACAAGGGCAAGTGATTACAAAACTACCACAAGAAAGAAAAATGGTACTGGGTCCTGATATATCAGTACCAGAAAACAACTTCTTTGAAGATCTTCCTTATTTTTTGAGGGTTACAATGATATTTATACCTTTATCACTAATTCATAATAAAATGCCTCCTGTACAGAGAAGAATGTTATATTTTAACTTGTGTTTAATTCATATAACCTGAGTTTCCTGTCTCTTGTTAATTTAAACCCTTTAAATATTGATAAAGGCTACAGTTTTCTGCAAAACAATTTTCTCTAATCTATTTCAAGGAGCTATCAGGTAGTGCCTCAACAGCCAAAGACAATCAGCTTTGTAAAACAACCTTTTTTAAAAGTGACAAACAGAACTACATATATGTGGGACTTGGTATATAAGAAAGGTCACTTTATATCTGCATAAAGCGTAACTTAGTCAATAAATAAAATTGAGAGAAGTGACCATGCTGGAAAAAAGTGGATCTTTCCCTCATACAATGCACGGAAATCCTCTCTAGACTCAGGTGCAGCTGGGTCAGAGGCACGAGAGGTGCCCCCCAGGCTGTCGCTGATGCTGGCCTCCCCCACCAAAGTGTGCCCACCCGGCAGGCAGTCATGGCTGGCAGTCATGGCCCGGCTGTGCACCGCTCCCACTGGGGACTCCTTGGGTAAGGAAGACCTGGTCTCAGAGGGTGACATTTACTTCTAGCTAGGTCAAGTGATGCAGAGTTTGGCTCCTAGCAGCTAGGCATTCTTACAGCTAATTTTCCTGAACAAGTACAGCAACAGATTGTCTTGTCTTTCTTGTATCCACTGGCATTTATTATGGTTGGGCCAGTGTTGGAAGAGAAAGTGTTCACAGATGATGATGGTGAAGGTGAATGAAAACAATACTATAGGGGTTTGAAAACTCTGTTGAAACTCATATCACCTTCAAAGAGGTCTTCTGTGGGAACATCCTCAAGGTGGCTGTTGTTGGCTACCTCAGAACAGAAGAGCACTCTGATTTTCTGTAGGGTCATGTATTTCAGCCATTCAAGGAGATACTGAAGAAGCTGAGAAACAACCAAATTTGGCAGAACATTTAAAACTCAAAGAATTTCTTCCAGGTTTCAAAGGCAGAACTATAAATGGCCACTGGTAGAAAATTGCCTTATTTAATCATTCAATATTTTATATTTTACTGTTCATAACTATACAGTCTCATCCTGGTTATATTTTAAAAATCAAACATTTTCCTACACCTGTGAATTAACTTAAACACTCAATTATATTTCTAATATAATTATGTTAAATCCATCATGCTATAGTACTAAAAAGTTTCATTTAAAAATCAAGATTCTTAACATGTGGGTTAAAATAAACCACAAGAAAGATATTGTCTTGTAATGGAAATAAAATGTATGCAAGTATGGGTAAAAAAGGAAGTCACTAATCTAAGATGAAAATGATGATTTTCATGGTGAGAGACCGGCACATGTGCTCTTACATAGCATAGGGAGCTAAATAGAATGCTTAGGAAAGCCCAGACTGTATTTTTTATATTCTGTGCATTAATATATTATCACAGACGTGCAGACTTTCATGAAATTTTGTTTTACTCATTTTTTTATGAGGTGAATTCATTGTGCTATCTCCATTGTTCACACGGAGCTGTTTTAATTCTAAGTAGCCTAGATCCTCTATCAGCTTTTTAAGACAGTTAAATGAGTGGTTGTTTTAATAGTATTGGTCTCACTTTTGTTGGAGAGTATTTTTCTTTTTTAAAGAGTATTCTTTTTCTTCAACATTTTTCTTGACATTGATTCTTTATTCCTTTGAATGATTATACTAGATTTTTTCCATGTGGAATATCCTACAGCTGTACAGTTAAAAGACTGCACCTGTCCATACCATTCCACTCCATCACTCTATGAAAAGAGGTTAAGAGCATGTATGGGGGGCACCCAGAATGAACCCAGGGCTTCCCACATACTAGGTAAGTGCTCTAACACTGAGCTACATCCCCAGTTCCCTGCATTACTCTTTTAAAAAATAAAATTTTATGCTTCCTCAGGATTTAAAGGAACAAATTGTTGTTCAACTGTATGTACTATTTTCTTTTTTTGTTTATTTTTTATTAGTACATATTTGTGATAATTAATGAATATATTCATCAAGTGAAGTTGTTACACGTACATATAGCATCTTAATCCTTTTCACTTTCCACAAAATGCTTGCTTTTCCCCCATGTGAAACTATTCAAGAGCTAGTTAAACTATGTAATAGTTAGAAGGTTATTTACTTTTAATACGATTATGGGTTCTGGAGTCAATCTTATCTGTTGTAACTGTGCATATAGAATATCATTTAATGCTAGTCTGGAGACTTGTAGCTTGAAGGACAGGGATAAATAGAATTTTAGGTAAGTAATCTTCACAGTTTGCATTTTTCCTCCTACTAACTTTTAACCACTTTTGTTTATAAAGGTGAAGACGTTGAAATCTTTGGATGTTTAAGGAAATTGGTTATGGGTTGCTTTGTGCAACCTTGTATGGTAAACTGAATTACTGTTCACTTTTATAACAGATTATTGTGGACAGGAGGACAGGTTGAGAAGGAAGGGTTTGAAATATATAAAAGATAATGTTAAAAATAACAATTCATTTTCCCTGACTACAGATGTTAATAAGTATTTATCAAATATGTTGAGAAACATACAAAGATATTGCAGAAAAGGGATGCCTGGATAAATTTAGTTAGATTCTGTTTTATTTTTAATTGCATAAATTTCTGAACAACTAGGAAGTTTGTGGCTTTTTCATTTCTTTAAAAAATACTTAGAAAAGTTTTTCTTAATAACCCTGGGGATTCAACCCAAGAGCTTATGCGTACTAGACAAACACTCTCTCCTCTCCCCTCACTTCTTCCAAGGAAAATATGCTTTTTATTATTAGAAATCCATACTTGAAAGAAGGCTCAATTACCAGTGACTTTATGAAGCAAAGTTGAAAACAAACTTGGAAATTGTAAAGACAGTTTTGTGTTTGTTTAGTCTGAATAGTTTGCTGCTAATTATGTTTTGATTGTGTGGAAGTTCTTTGATATTTTGTCACCTTATATTTTGTTAAATAGCCATTGCTTTTGAAAATCACATGGTATGTTGCTTAGTTAATTGTGTTTGCATTTTTAAGAGTTTAAGTGTTTATGTAATATCAGAAATTATAGAAGTTCCATTGTAATTAGTCTGAATGTTTTGGGGCCTTGAAATAAATAAGTGGTAAAAAATGAAAAAGTCCCTCCAAGTGGAATAAAGAACACACATCTGAAAAGTAAAACATTAAAACTTTTAAAAAATATGCCAAAGTAATGTTTTATATGAACTTGAAATTATGAAAAAATTTCTTTTCATTACTAGAAGTCCAATGCACTATCCATTGCACCACAGAGCCACCTTAGGAAGAATTTCTTGAGTCAAAAAGAAAAGATAGATAAATTCGGCCACATTAAATTTTAAAGATAAGATACTATAAAACTTTACATTTCTTAGTGCAACAGATTTGAAAAATGGATATTAGCAATGGATACAGTTCACATATTTTATCTTTTGAACTCTCATACATAACTAAAAATTTAAAAAATGCAAGACTGAGCAACTTGTATAAACAAATAAATCAATGATTAGAAAACTCAAATGACCAAAAGATCCATGAAATGATTCAATCACACTAGCTAGTAGGAAATGGCTAATATTTTTATACTAGTCTATCACCTTTCTTAAAAATCATTGGTAATGAATGATACACTAAATTTATTTGACAACTCTCTAACAGAGAGCAACCAACATCATCCAAGAGAATTTCTCAAGCATCCATGTGAGGGCAGGTACTAGGGTGTTCATGGTGACATAGTTTGCAGTAGCAACACTTCAAAACTCATATACATAGATTTGTAGACGTTTAGAGGTCATATGAAGTAAGCATCATTGAATTACTTGCCACTTCTTTGCTCCTGTTCAATAGCTGTGGTAACCGAGGAGGAGAGAAATGAAATGGCTTAGCCAAGGCAGGACACATTGAGTGCTGGGCTGTCACCATAGCCCTGTTCTCCTTAAACTTGTTATCCTCAAGGCCTTTCATCTCACAAACCATTCTGCTTCTATTGTGTTCTCTCTCTTTGAAAACTAGTAAACCATCAAACCATCGATGGTTATTTCAAAGCTCCATGTGATACTTTTTGGTTGTAACAAAATACTTTTGTCCTGGAACCTTTGAAGTTCTTTGAACTCTTTGGAACAAAAGTACCAGCTTAATGTGAGGCTGCTGCTTCCTTTAAAGCCAGCCTCTCTTCTCCAGTGGTCAGCGCTGCACATCCTCATGTGGACTTCAGATTGTCTGTGTTTCCCTGTTGTCCATTAGTCTGTCTTTCCTACCCATAGCAATTGGGACCTGTACCTGAAGCCAAGCTATAGTTGTTACTATGAATTTCTTTTCCAATAGCTTCATTTAATCAATTGCTAATAATGTCTCAGCTGGCAAACTATAATGGCAGTAGAATTACACCATGACACCAGGGGATGCGCAGCCATAAATACAGGTTATCAGTTGAGGAGTCCAGATAAAGGGGCAGACAAAAGACGAGATCAGCTCAAAGTGGAGTCAGAAAAAATATGTTCAGTGTACTCTAAGAAGAAGAGCTGAAGGTGAACAGTAATGACATAACAGGTGTGTGTGTCTAAATCACTTGCTGTGCATTTCTTTTTTTTGTTTTGTTTTTTTTTGGTTTTTTTTTTGGTTTTTCTCCGGTACTGGGAACCGAACTCATGACCTTGCTCTTGCCAGGCAGGCGCTGTGCCGCTGAGCTAAATCCCCAGCCCCGCATTTCTCACTTAGTATCACACAGCTACCATCCCATAAGATGTCGCTATATGTGTTATGAAAAAGTGTGTATATTAAAATAAGATCAGAAGGTGTGATTAAACCTACTTAAACAGGTCATTTAACTGTTGAGATTCTCAGGAATCTCCTATTTTTACATTTATTGTGGATCTCCTAAGTTGATCCCCAAACATTTCTGTGTCTTATTGAATTAGAGAGTGTGTGTTTTACCTTTCCTAAAGCATAGTTGACATCTCTGCATAAGTTTTTCTGAAACATACTGCATTAAAAAAAAGGCACATAAGAAAGAAAATGAGAAATACAGCAAAAGGAAACGTAAAAGGCAAAAAGTATGAGAGTCACAGAAGAAGACAACACTAAATGTAGGGAACCCTGAAACCAAAGATACTTACATTAGATGACAAAGTAAACATCAAAAGGCAAAGGGGAAATCACAAGGTCAGAAAAGCAGACACCTAGAAGGAATGTGTTTACTATAAACTTTATGTTCTAAATTGTAAAAGAGAGCAAGAAGAAAAGGAAGAAATGGAGAGGAAGAAGGATGGAAGGAAAAAGGGAAGGATGGAGCAAGTGAAAGAAAGAAGGAATTAATGAAGGAAGAAAAGAAGGAAAAAGGAACATGAGGAAAAGGAAGTGAGAGGGAAAGTTCAAGTGACAAAACAACATCAGGAATAATAGAATTCATGATAAAGTTAAATTAAAAATTGGAAAGAAAAGTAATTCACAACACATCTATCATACTTATGAACCTACATACTCCAAGTGACCTAGAATTGAAATACATAAATAAAATTATTATTAGGTATACAAAGATAGATTGACAAAAGCACATCCATGATCCTCAGACCGAATCATTAAGTGAGATCTTTAGGCCAAAAAATAAAATAAGCACAATGGACTTAAGTATATAATTAATAACATTGCTCTACCAAACACATTTGTGTTAAACTTTGTGCCCAAGTGGATATAATAATCCCTAAAGCCCATCAAAAGGCATGTGCCACATACCATGAACTAGAGCGGACACCCCACCTGCAACACCCAGCAAGGCTTTCGGTGGTGGTAGGAATGCAGTCAGCTGAGGGTCCTTGTCTCCATGCCCCCTAAAGAAAGGAACTAGGGAGAAAGGTGTCGATAGGCTACACTTTCTCAGTGCATTCCTGACAGAAGCCAGCTCCCACTCTTCCTCAGCTCACCATGGGCTCCAGTATGAAAATCATTATGTCCAGAGACTTTGAGGGAGAGCACTTCAGCTGTGAATATCACATTACCTGTCAACACATTTGGTTAGAATGCATCAACCTTTAGCTGTGACTCCCTTGAACTGGTTGTACATGGGATAGAGAAACAAACTAAATGATACCATGAGATAAAAGGTCACAGAAGGAAAAACATCCTCAAGGACATTGGCCTGATCACTGATACAGAACCAGCATTGTTTGAAAGAGATTTGAGGAACACAACAAGCAGATTCAATTTGGAAATAAAATCCAACCACACTATTTTAAGGATAATTAGTGTAACCTTTAGATGGCCTATTCATTATATGAGGTAAAAAAATTATTGAAATGGAAAGATGTAGAACATGAACCAAAAAGCTACAAAGCAATATGTTTAATGTGAACTCGTTTTGGTGCAAAAATTGTAAAGGATATGAAAAGTCATGCAACATAATGTTAAAGGAGTATTTGATGAGTAACAGGAAAAATGCTTTCATATTTTAGATTTTGGTCTCTATAATTTTCTAAAATGTGCATATTTGCTCATAGTATAATGAAATATGATTCTAAAACACCATATATGTAAGGTACTCCATTTATGAGAGCATCAAAAATAGAAATATATAGAATAATTTGAATATATTGAGTTGTTATAATTTTAAAAATTCAATCCATAAATATAATGAATTTTCAGTCTTGATTTGAATTAGGCATATTTTATCTTTATTATCACAGTACTAAAAACAACAACCATAAAAGAAAATTGACAATTAAATGAAACTACATATCTTTTGCAGTTTAAAGGTAATTGAGTAGCAAATGTTGAACAAGGGGCAAAATTTTACCACACATACAACAACTTAATAGCTTTAATAGATAAAAATAATTCTTTTAAGTCAGTGAGAAAAAATGTATTCCCTTTCCACCCAAAAGCTCATTACATTAACAGACCTAGCTTAGTATTATAAAGTTATAGGCTAAAAAGTTTGGAATGCCAAGGACAACAAAGGGCGGCTCATGGATTACATAACTTATACACTGAGTCTCTAAATGGAGTTGCAAGCTCAAATGTCTCCAGAAATGGACATGCGTACTCAGAATGCAGGTGGATAGGGGGTACAAAGTGACGTGGTGATAAGGGCTGAGTGAAATAGGTACACAGGTTGCACCTGAAGATAACCAAGTTAGTGCTATTTGATAAAGTTGTACTGTGCTTTCTTGGCCATGGACCACATTTTTGACTTTGTGAAGATGATTCCTGAAGCTGTGGAATACATATTTCAAAGAATCACAGCCTCTTTGGATGAGTAATAAAGGAGACACTAAAGATACCAGTGGTTTACAATGCAGATTTTAAACAATGCACAAATGATACATTTTTACCCTCCAGATGGTTTTGGCCAGATGAAAGGAGGCTCTAGGTGACTTTCAAGATAATGAATGCAGTCGAACTGCAGAGATCCTTAGCTGGAAGGACAGTTGGAGCCTGGGAAGTGAGGAAAACAGAAGTTGAGAGCGCACACGATTGCTGTAGAAATTGTGTGTGAAAGGACCCAGGGCGGAAGGATATATTACTTAACACTATTAGGTGAGATCTTTAGGCCAAAATATAAAATAGGCACAATGGACTTAAGTATATAATTAATAACATTGCTTTACCAAACACGTTGTGTGTTAAACTTTGTGCCCAAGTGGATATAACACTCCCTAAAGCCCATCAAGTGGGCTACAAGTGGGAGCAAGACTTCAGGGAAGAGTTTACTGAGACAGTCGTTATAATTTCTGGGGCCTGTCAGCCTGCCTCTAACTGGTTCTTCATACACATTTTCCTGCTGAGTTTCATAGTGCCCCCTCCAATTCATATTTACCCAGAACCTCAGAATGTGACCTTTTTTTTGGAAATATGTTTTTTGTAGATATAATTAGATAGGAAGATATCTGACATCTCACATTGGTCATAACTAGTTAGGAAAAGTACAAATGAGATTCCAATCCAAAACCCTGTCGGATGCACAGCCAGGGATAGAAATTTCCTGATCATGCTGTGCTTTGTTTCTCCTCTTTCCCTTTTCTATGCCCATGATGTTCTTGCCTGGTAACTTGAGTTCAGAACAGTGATAAATTCCATGCTTTACTGTGTCCAGACGTAAAATGCTGACAAATATAACATTTTCCCGATTGTTCTGGAAAATGTGCTTATAAAGAATTTCACATGTTTGGATTCAGTTGACTTCTTAGCATGATGAAATTAACTGCTGTTAACAAAAGTATCATTTCTTTATCTGTGTAATTCATTAGCTAAGAGTAATTTTTGGTCTCTCCCTCTCCCTATTATCTCCATAGTCCTGCACTCCTACAAGACACAACTGAACAGCAAATTGAACTTTTTCTGTCCCCTGACCAGAAAGGTCATACCACAGACTTCCTATTTACCCTCCTTTTTAAAAAATTAGGTCAATAAAACCCTCATTGTTTTTTTCCTTGTTCACAAAACAAAACAAAACAAATTCTCCACCTGTACATCCTCCCTTCACTTAGGAATTTGCTTTAATCGTAATTAGATTAAAGCTCTTAAAGTTCTATTCAACCAACAGGGTATGTTAGAAGGAATCTTAGCGAAGAGTTTGCCAAAGCCTATAATTTGCAAAGTAATGTAATCAGTTCATCTGTGGGATTTTCATCAATGACTACTATTTAGTTCAGCATCACGACTAAAAAGCATTCTAATGGGCTAAAAATGACCATAAGTACTATTTACAAAGGTCTGAAAATTGTGGATAATGGCATTCTGTGCAGGAAATCACTCTCTTAACCTAATCCCACATACTCTGCTCATTTGGTCAGGTTGTGCATGATGCTGTTTAGAATGGTATGTCTTGTCAGGTCATAAGCCAGTGACATTGGTGGAACTTTTTGAATCTCCCTTGCAAGGCACTTGAACAATCTCTTCAGCTAAGGCCAAGCAGAGAATGGAATCAATTTTCTGAATAACTCAAGGCAAGTTAGCCTGACTGCTGTTTTTACCTTCCACTTAACTTTGGCTATGAAGTGCAAACTATGTTGATGTATATTCCCAGCTGCATCTGGGGTTTGGCATTACATTTCAGATGAGTCAATGAGTCAGTTTAATTTTGCTGGACTTCATTACTTAGTCATTGTTCTTTTGGTCCATATCACTGAGCTCATAGACTGTGCAAGTCCACTGTGAGATCCACATGGGGACCCTTTCCACACAAGACTGTCATGGGTGAGGCCAAAACAACTGAAGACTCAGATATCTCTGTAAAAATAATAAAGTCGCTTTGCCTTTGTGTTCTTGCCAGTCGGGAACCAGGAGCATCCTGATCTGTCCCAGTGCTGAAAGCTCTCAATCACAAGCCAGGAGTGGGAGCATCCAGTGCTCCAAGGCTGACCTCCACACACTGACTTAACCAGTTAATTCAAGTGTGATCCGTTCGAAGACTATTTGCAGATACCATTTAATTAAAATGTAAGCAAGGGAAGTCTGCATGCTTCGCAAGGATTAAGCAAGAGTAGCAGAGCAAAAGGCAGCCAAAACAGTTGGTTTGAGACTAGAACAGTCCTGAGTTCTCATCAATATATTGTGCATAGTCCACACTTATCTGAGCACGCATGTGATATAATTTCCCAATTATTATGGAGCTTGTTTAAGATAGAGATCAAAGCCAAGAACCATCTCAAGCCACTAAACATAATTACTTAATTAACTGATTAGGAGGCATGCACTTTTTTCACTGTTAACTAATATAAAAGGATACAGGAATCCCTTTGTAAGCTTTGTGACCAGGGCCCTGAAGATAACCTTTCCCCACCTTGAATGTAGTTTCAGAGTTTGATCCAACTTCTGTCTGTAGCACATGTGTGGTGCTGCTGTGGCTAGTGACTGGGAGATCTGCTTCTTGGAGTCTCACCCTTTTCTCAGGCTGTGACCTTTGAGGGCAAATAACTAGAAGATGAGGTCAATGGAGGGGGATAGTAGTGAGAATAACACCACAGATGTGATGGTTTAAGATGAAGTACTACTCAACCATAAAGAGGGATAAACTGGAGACTTTTATAGGTAAGTGGATGCAACTAAAGACCATACTCACAAGTGAAATAAATCAGGACCATATGTGTAAACATTGTATTGTCTCACTAGTGTGAGAAATTGAACAAGAAAATAGGATCTGAAATGTACAATAGATACATTGAACAGGGAAAAAACTGCAAAAGACAAACTGTGATGGGGAAAAGGGGAAAGGAAGAAAGGGAAAAAGAAAAAAGTATATGTATACACAAGGTAGTTAGGATAGTTTTGCAGCTAGCTTCTCTTAATTCCTTGAAAAGAATGCTTTGTGCTAATATTGTTTAGACAAGACATCATGCCTGTATCTTGTACCCTGATTGATATGAACACAACAATATGAAGTGCATCAACTACAGTAACTGTCCTACTAACCAGTTTTGAAACTTGGTTTCATTGTTTGTTTATCTTTTTTTTCTTTAAAATAAAAAAATTACTTGGATCATCCCTCCTTCTTCAGTCAGGTGTATAAACTTTCTTTACTTCAAAGTGACTTCTTTCTTAGGTACTCTTGAACTTAGATCATCCTTATGAAGTCCAGTACTGAAAATACTGGATTCTCTCTTTTCTCTAGATGGTGCATTCCTCTGAGCATTTATAGTTAACAGTTTAAAACAGGACCTCAAAGGTTTTAGGTCAGTGTAAATGCACTGAGAACAAAAATGTAATCTATGACCTGATTAAAAAACTGTGAATTTATTTCCATACATCAACTAGAACTGGAAAGATAAATCTCATATAAAAATTCAGATTGTAAATGGCCCATTCCTTAATTTTAAAATCTTTTCACCGTCAAAATATTTTAAAAGTAGAGGGCAGAAATTCATAAAACATGGAACCAACACCAGGTTTGAGTAAGTTGGCAAGTGTTCCTTGTGTGAGATGAAGCCAGTGGCTTGACCTGGGATATACAGTCCTTCTCTGTCATCAAAGCCTCCTTCTTCCATATAGTCTCTTGGGATGCTGGTTCTGTGGGAGTTTTCTTCACTAAAATTCATTAAGGGTCTGAGGGTGGGGTGGATCTGCTTACTGGCTTAGTCCTCCAAGTTAGTTGGAAACAGCTGGTGTTTGCCATGGTGGATTCTCCTTCCACACATACCCCTTCCAACAGTTCTGCAATATGTCCATCAGAATATGCATTTAAAGTCCTGAATTTGGGTCATTGATATGTTGGGCATGTTCCATAGCTGTAAAGTGTCCCACAGGGAAAAGCCATTGCTAAGAACAGACATGCTTTATAGCGGCTGCTGATTTACAGGCTGATAAAACCCCTCTTCAGTTGCCCTTGAAGATAAGAAGGAGCAAGAAAGGTAGAGTGTAAAATCACCTGGAAAGTGTTCTGATCTCCTCTGCTGTAAGGGAGGAGAAAGTAAAGACAATGGACACCTCAAGTAAGTACCTTTCACTTTATTCTAAAAATATCAGTTTTTTGGTATCTGACAGGTGTGGGAGTCTCAGGGAGGTACAGAGGGCCCGGAGAAGGACATGAAGATGGATGTGGGTGACAGAAGCTGTGAAGAACTGGAGAGCCAATAAAAACACCACCAAAAATCCCACTTGCAAAAATGCAAAAGTAAATGATCAAGAAAATTTAACACAAAGTACTTTCATATTAAAATGCCAGTGAAGCGGCATGAAGAAGATGGTGGTGTGTTGTTGATTTTGCTTGATGACTGTGACTTTCTGCAGTAGAAACAACAGGTTTTATTTGAAAGAAAGACAAAGTAAGGGGATCTGGCACCTGCAAACCAGAAGACTAGAAGGGATGAGCACAACATAAGGAACAGAGTAAGGGGAGAGTATTCATGAATTAGCAGAGGACACAAGTTATTAACCCTCTATTCTCCACTCAAGCTCTTTACTTGGGGAGTGACCAGCACTGGTGGTAACAGAATATATATATATAATGAAGTATTTCCTTTCTTCATCCACGTTTTGGGCCCCTTTTTGTCTTCCTTTAACCCTTTGACAAGCCAAGGCTTCTAATCATAATATCTTGGATTTTCTAGCTTTAAAATGTCAGACATGCTATAAAAAGTTATTTAGCACAGGAGAGTATAAAAATTAAAATTAGAATTATTTCCCTCATCTTAGACCTTTAGCCTAGGCTCACCATGTTTAACTGTTTCTGTTGATCTCTGGTTTCTTAGACTTTCTGTTTCTTGATTGTTTTAGAAAGTACCTACAGATTCCTTGTTCTGAGAAATGAAACCTTAGGGCCTTTGAATAATTCTAATAATCTCATTTTAAGCCTTTAATTCATCTATTGCTTACTATCAGTGCTTTACAATAACAAATCAATATGTCTTGATCTATTGTGATCATCATCATAAAATGTCAACTTGACTGGATTAAAAAATATTCAGAGGATTAGTAAATCACACATCTGGATGTGTCTGTTTGGATCATGGAAGCATGGTCTGTGGTACTACATCTATTTCCTTCCTCTCTGGCACTGTTCCCATGCTCTGCTTCCTGGGCACTATGACCATGCTTTTCTACCATGATATTTCTGCCTTAAAGTCAGCTGACCATGGACTGAATCCCTAACATCGTGAGCCAAATTAAAACACTGCTTATTTAAATTATGGCTGTCATGTGTTGTATCTCAAAGATGAGAAAGCTGAAAAAAAATTAGCACCAGGAGTAGGGTCATTGCTGTAAGGATACCTGACCATATGATTTAAAAGCCTTTGATTTGCAAAAGGAGTTTGGAAAAGTTCAGAGAATCAGGCTAGAAAAGCCCTAACATGCTGTAAGCGGAGCCTAATCTGTGATTCTTGGGAGAAAACGGAAGACCAGAATGCTGATGGGAAAGCACGACAGTAATGGCAAGCTCATGGGGTTTCAGTTGGGAACAAGCACTGTATTGGCAATTGGACTAGAAGCAGTACATTTACACTCTGGAAAAAAAGTGTCTACACTTTGTTGTTGTCCTGAGATCTTGTAGGAGACTGAATATATGGGTGGTGAAATGACTGATCTGGCCCAAAAAAAAATTTCATTCACTGAAACATTCAGGCCATGGCAAGGGTACAACTGGCTACTTTTTAGCCAAACTTACAGTGAGAATCAGGGGTAAAAAGAAAAGTAGAAAATTTGAAAAACTTAAATTTTTGTCCTAATGAACTGCATTAAAATTAGGACCAGAGGAAGTATGGTTGCTTGAGAGATGAACACTATTAAACAGAAGCCAAGTACTTTGTACAGGGACAAGAAGAGAGATATTTTGAGGAGGTCTCAGAAATCAGGAAGACATCACTCACTGCAAGCTAAAAAGTGTAAAATGTGTAAACCTTTCATTTGAGAGGAGAATACTTAGGCCTCTGCCCAAGAAGGGACTCCTAGGGAATTACTTCCACAGCTTCATTTCACAGTGGTCAGATACCAGGAAGTGACTGATACAATGGTCCAACGGGGTATGGCTACAACTCAAACTAGTAGCAAACCTTGGCATCATTCACATGATGATAATTTTATCAGCAAACTGAGTGCAAGAGTTTTGGGGTTATAGGGGCTTCCACTTAGATTTCAGAGAAAGGATTTTGGAAGTCAGCCAAAGTGCCCCTAAGAAGAGGGCCTATAATGCTGTCAAAATGAAACCAAAGGTGCATCACAGACTTTAGGAAGTTGAAAATGTCAGGAATGAGAGCATCTGCCAAAGAAAGCTGCAGGCCCAGAGCAGCGCACGCATGAGAGAGAGGCTGTGTAGGCTGAAACTGATGAGGCCATAGGGTTAGGGCCACACATACCCTTTGGAACTCACATCACATTAACATGTGTCCTGGATGCCAGACATGGAGCTACGGGATTTAAGGGTTTGCCCTGGTGGGATTTTGTCTTGCCTTTGTCTGGTTCTTTCTTATATATCTAGCCTTCCCCTATTCCCATCTAGGAATTCTGGCATCTATCTGGATGCCTCCCCAAATCCTCATGCACTTACAGACAGGGCTTTTGGAAGTGACTGGATCATGGGTATACAATCCTGGATCATGAATGTGTGATACTGGATTAGTCCACTAATTGTTTTAACTTTCATATAGAGTGCTACAATGAATATTTTGTACATGTTTCATCATATACATATATGAGAATTTTCATATATGAAACATTTTCAGTTTAACTAAGGATTATCAAATTTTCTTTATCGTTGGTGTGCCATTTACAAGTTTTATCAGTAGTGAAGGAAAGATTGAAATTATTTTTCCTATCACATGGTAGTCAAAAATTTATATTGATGGTCTTAAAATATTTCTGACAATCAATGTGAAATTATTGTTGCTTTAATATTTTTCTGATTGTTAGTGATGTAAGATATTTTATTCACATATGCAGAAGTCATTTACTTCCTTACTTATGTTAATTCCTTATTAATACCATTTGATTTTTTTTGCATGGAGTGTTTATTTTTGTTCATAGTTTTTAATATATCCTGGATACTTTTTCTTTGTCAAAGTTCCTTTTCCCATCTATGATTTGAATTTTACCTTTGTTTAAGGCATCTTTTGAACTACAGGGATTTTTAAAATAATATCATCAAGCTTATCAATATTTTCCTGTATGATTCAGATTTTTTAATGTCTTGTTTAGGAAATCGTTTCCTCCTATATCCCACAAATTGTCCTCAAAGTACCACTTTTCAATAATAGGAAATATCTCCCTTGGAACTCTCCAATTGCATATCTGGAGATGGAAATGTAAAAAGAAATAATCTTCCTCCTGAAAGCAAGACAATTCTAAAAGTATAATGGGCCTGTGCCATAAAGATACAGGAGCTATAAAAAAATTAGTGAAGCAGGAAGCCTTAAACTCTCTTTTCCCCCATAAATGTGCCGTTTCATCAATAATTCATGCAAAATTTCCTTTTATTAGAACAGAAAGTGTTGAAAGTTTCTTGAAGCCTGGGAATACACAAAACCAGAATCATTGAAACTGGTCAAGAGAGTGAGGATATCCTTTCCCAGAGACCTTGCCCTGGCAGAATGCCATACCATCAGGAAGAAATCTCCTAGCTCCCAGGTTCACCCATGGAAAGATGTATTGGTACTTGTTTCCAGCACCTAACTTTATCAAGGTTTCCCCAGAAGATTAGACTCTGTCTTGTTAATCTTAGAGTTCTGTGAGGTCGGGCATATTCTAATCATCCATGGAAGAATGGAAGTACAGACTTGGATTTATAGACATCATTTATCATTCCTTCTACTCAACACAGGCATAGCAGATGGGAAAAAAAACCATCTTTCAGCTTCTCCTGAGAGAAGAAAAGAGTTGATCCATGCAATCCATCCATCCTTGCACCCAGCTTCCCTGAAACTATCCAAAGAGGCTTTATTAGTCTTGTTTCCCCTGGATCTCTAGTGGGTCCATCACAGTTTAACCATTTGCAAGAGAATGGAATCAGTAACCTGAGCTGGTAGACACCACAGCTCTTAACCTATCTCCCTGCTCACTTCAGATGCTCCTCTTGTTGGGCTGATTGTTAAGCTTCTCTTGTACGAGACCAGTTTTTAAAGAATAAAAGATGTGACTTCTTTGTCTAATGTGCAGAAACCAATACAGACAGCCAAGGAAAAAGAAGAACTAAGCAAAGATATTCCAAACAAAAAATAAACATCCAGCCTTTAATGAAATGAAGTTATACAATTTACCTAACAGCGAATTTAACATGAATATCATAAAGATGCTCACTAAGGTTAAGAAGATAATCCATAAATAGAATGAAAATTTTAACAGAGACTGAAAACATTAAAAAGGTAACAAATAGACATCATGGAGCCAAAGAATGTAGTAACTGAACTGAAATAGTCACCAAAGAATTGCAAAACAAAGTAGATGAAAGAGAAGACAGGATTAGTAAAATCAAATACAGATCAATGGAAATATTTCAGTCAGATGTATAAAAACTTTTAAAAATGAAAAAGAGAGAAGAAAGTTAAAGAGAATTAGGGGACACCATCAAGCAGATCAATATATGAATTATGGGTGTTCTATAAGAAGAGATAGAAAAGGAAAATAAGTGTTCAAAGAAATAATGGCTGCAAACTTCCAAAATCTGGGGAAAGAAATGACATTAAACAAAAGTGCAATGGATTCTTTTTTTTCCAGGATAGATTATGTTAGGTTGCAGAGCAGGTCTTAACAAAATTTAAAAGTTCTTAAATTGTATGCAGTATCTTTATCTACTACAAAAGAATCAAACCACATATCAATAGCAGGAAGAAAAATGGAAAATTCACAAACATGTACACATTAAACAATACACTCTTGAGCAACCTTTGAATCAAAGAGGAAATCAAAACAAAACTTAAAGGATACTTAAAGATAAATGTCAAAGAGAATACACCACATCAAAAGTTATGAGATGCAACAGAACCAGCACAGAGGAAAGTTTAAAGTGTTCAATGACATTAACAAGCAAATTGGGTAGACTGGAAAAATAAACATCTAGAAACTTATAAATAATCAAGACAATGAAAAAATAAAAAGTATTAACAGACAAAGAATGAATAAGGAGATTGAAACAGTAGTCAAAAAGTTCCCTAATAAAGAGAATCCCAGGTTTTAATAATTGCATAGAAAAACTCTACCAAATATTTAAAGAAGAATTAATACCTATCTTCCTAAAACTCCTTCAAAAAGTTGAAGGGCAGTTGTGTGCAAACTCACTTTATGAGGCCAGAATTGCTGTCACACCAAAGCTTGACAAGTAGCACCTTCCTTCTCTGTTTACTGTGAGAACCATAGTCTTTTATGGCAGAAGAAAAAACTTGTTCTCTGATAAGATGGCAATTTCAAGGCTTTTCCATATATTTCTACTTTATATGTGGAAACAGCTTTTTCTCCCTTGCAGCACTCCAAACTACAGAATACTTAGTAGAAGCTGCAGAATAAAGGCTCTACAGCAAAATGGATATATTCTATTTTACCCTAATTTCCTAGCTCTTTGGTGAAATTTGCCCGCAAATATCAAAAGAGAGTTAACCAAATCTACTAGTCTGAAATTTTCAATTTTCCTTAACTGTGTAACCTCAGTCAGCTTGTGGTCTGCAGGCAAGAGTTTGAGCAAATATGTAACTACTCCTTTACATGGATCACAAGTTTTCCAGGTGAAATATCTGTTTCATCACTTTCTTTAATAACAAATGCTATATTTTAGATGGTATTTAGTTGTTATTACATGTTAGCACTTCCAGATGCCAAATATTCTGGTATTCTCCATCAGTTAAGAATACCAATGGCTTGACTTAACCAAGGTAGTGGATGATGGCAGAGAGCTCTTTATGTTCATCTTTACTTTCTTAATAATAGTACCTTAGATTGCTGGCAGAACTTTCCTTGCACTTTATTAGTTGCATTTAAATATGAACACACATTTAAATTCTAGCCAATGCTATTTGTAAAACCTTTCAGAGACTGCTGATATGTAAACTTTGCCCCTTTCCTTTTAAAAATTCCTTCTACCTTTGTAATACTGGGAGCTCAAATTAGGTTGGAGTCCTGGCCTTTGTGTTTCATCTTTGAGAATAGGATTTCATTCTAAGCAAGGTGGACCTATGACTTAGAAAGACCAAGAGTTCCTATGGACTCTGTCGTTCTCCTTCAGTAGCCTGAGCGCACTCATTTTCATAAAAGAAGCATAGATCTCTAAATTGTTTCAGTCACTGTAACATTCAGTCTTTTTCCTTGCAGTCAACTTAATCCTAATCATACACCCTGTAGAATGCCTCTCCACTTTGCAGGAGATGTGTGGTGGAATCCTGTGTGATGGGAGGAGAGAGAAAGAGTGAGGCTATGGGGTAATTTAATTTGTACCTGGGTCTCATACTTTGTAAATTAAATCCAGAAACCCCAAAGCAGAAACACACAAAACATATCCTCTTTTGTGCCACACAGTTGTCTGAAATGGACTCAGCGCTCTGGGGCATGGTAGGCCAGTTGCTTCACAGAAGCTCAGCCTGGCAGAGCGGGTAATGCCATGACATGGCGAGTTAGGACTGTGTGCTCCAGAGCAGTGTTCCTTCAGCCTGTGGGGCCTTGGGGTGGACTGGAAGTCATTTTCTCCAGATGGTGCCTTCTGTTTCAAAGGCACATTTTGAAGCCTCAGCAACTGATCAAAAAGACTACTGAATATTGTTCTCTGTGTGTGACAACTTCAGTGGGATTTAGAGTTGCAGGAAGTGGCTGTGTTGATTTCTGAAGTTAGTCTTACAAGCAATATTCCTTCTGGGGTTTTCTCGGTCTCTTTCCTTTCAATTGCTACCTCCTTCCTCTCTCCCTCTTTACCTCCCCTCATCTCTCTCTCTCTCTCTCTCTCTCTCTCTCTCTCTCTCTCTCTCTCTCTCTCTCTCACACACACACACACACACACACACACACACTCACACACTCACACACTCACATACTCACACACACAGGAGTTCTCTCCCAACTTGAACTTCTGGCCTTCTGGCACCAGCTTGCAAATAATACATCCCTTTGGCAATAAAAGGGATTTTAATTGCTACCTCCTTCCTCTCTCCCTCTTTACCTCCCCTCATCTCTCTCTCTCTCTCTCTCTCTCTTTCACACACACACACACACACACACACACACACACACACAGTAGTTCTCTTCTAACTTGAACTTCTGGCCTTCTGGCTCCAGCTTGCAAATAATACATCCCTTTGGCAATAAAAGATCAGAACTCACAAACCCAGCTCCTCCTCATCCCTTGGAAAAGATGAGAAATTATTTAAAATGAATGCTTATTTGCTAAATACTCAAAGGGGGAAAATATCAAAAGCATGAAAACAGATAACATGAGTTTACCTGGGCAGTTGTCTAAATTATCCAGGTTTTTGACCAACTTTGGATTAATCTGAACCCCAGCATTTTTGATGAGCCCTTCAAGAGAAGGAGAGGTCAATTTTTGTATCACTAACATAATATTTTTGGATTATTTTAAAACCTTTTCTGAATTTTCTTTTCATCCCAACTCAAACCTCTATCCTCTAACCCCATATTTCATGACCTCAATGGGAAAACTAATCAAAATAGAATTCAGTTCAGAAAATGTAGATTTTGTATCTTTCATATATTTAGTGTTAAATCTGCCGTGGGATCTCTCTAAGACATTCTCTTGCACTACCTCTTTTGGTCCAGTCCCTTTCCCTCTGCTATCATGATTTTACAAAATCAAGACAATAACCTACTCTAAATCCCTCTCCTGTTCCCAAGGGTCAATAAGCATCACCAAAGCCTAAACCGTACTGACCTCCCCAAACAAACCTCCATCCACACCTCAACCAAAAAAGTTTGTAATCCAACCACATTGAATGTCTTACTTCTCCTAAAATATTACAAACTCTTTCATGTCTCCTTGCTGTAAAATACTAGCATACCCAAAATCACACAGCTTGGAAAATTCAAGAAATGACCATAGGTTATATATAATTTTCTACTGGGTTATCTATTATATTAAATTAATATGGATGTATAGTTGCTTAAATATAGATGTATAGGCTGTTTGTAATTTTGGGTGTTGTGAACAATGCTTCAGTGAACACCAATGTCAATTATTTAACACCTACAAGATTATTTCCTTGGAATAAATATGTATTCATGGGATTACCCAATCTAAAAGTGTTACCTTTTGGTGTAAACTTTCTGATAGGTAATTCTGTATATTCTTCAATCACTTTAAATCTGACAGTAGAATACAGAAATGCATGATTTATTTATATTTTTGGATACTAATAAATTAACTTTTTATTCCCATGCGAATTATCTATTTCTATTTTTAGTCCATTTTCACCAGTATTATCATTGCCTTTTGACCACTGACTAGAAAATTCTTTGCATAGTAAGAGTATTTATTTTACACCTGAAATAAACACCAGTAGTATGCTGGTGCCAGTTTATGGCTTGCCTTTTAATTTTTTAAGGTTGTATTTTTTAAATCTCACTCTTGAGAAAAACTAAGAACTACTTAGACTTAGTGACTGTCAACAGCCAAGATGTTTATAATGGCCTTGCTTCTTATTTAGTGCTAAGCCCATCTCACAGTCCTGCGTCAGGAACCCACACTGATGTATGCAAAGGTTTTTGCTAGATCAACCTTTCTCTAACAAGGAGGTGCCATGTGCCACACTGCTTTTCCAATATTTATGCTCATGTATAAAGTATATTTCATTACTCGTCATGCTTTCTGTGAAACTCTTCTTATCTCTGTCTACTAAACTCTTTTCTTTTGTGAATCGTTATCTTTTTAATTATCTAAGGATATTTGAGTGCTTACTATATGTAAGGTATTGTTCAATAAACAAAACAAAAATAATTATTTCATGTAATTATATCCTGGTGGGTTTTATTATTATTGATAATGAAACCAAATTTTATAAATAAATTTTATAGAAGGTTATAAAAATTAAAGTACAACAAAAGAACCAAGAATAAAAGGAATATGGGTATGAGTTGAAACGTTAATGAGGTTAGCAATGAGAATAGGAAAATATTTGAGGAAGAGAGGGACAGTTCACGTGAATATATGGAAGGAAGTCTCAAGCAAAAGACACCCCAAAGGCCCTCGGGTAGGAATACACCTGCTGTGTTTGATGAACACGGAGTTCAGTGTACTCAGAAAATGTATAAGAGGGAGAACAGGAGATGCAGTGAGAAAGGTAATATGTGGTCAGTTTGGGGGGACTTGTTGGTCATAGGAAGGGGGGTGCTTTGTGCTGAGATGAAACGAGAAATCACAGGTTATAGGAAAGAGTGACACCCTCTAATTCTATTTTAATAGGTTTTCTCAGGTCTTTCAGATTGTTGTCATATTACAGGCACCAAGGAAACATCCCTAACCTTTACTTCCCTCTCCTCTTCTACCAGGACTTAGCACAGTTTAACCCTCATGAAGAATTTCTCAACTGTGTCACCCTTATTTTTTCCATATGCCCCGAGAGACTGCTTAAATGAGTCTGTATTGAAATAATTTCCACCTTTCTTATTTGGCTATGTAAAAGTACAGACTAATTCCTGGTTAAATGAATAAAGAGATGAATACCTTTCATGAGCTTTTCCTTTCCCTCCTCTGCTGGAGGGAAGGCAGCAGATTTAATTTCTCCCTTTCCTGCTCACAGAACCTGAGGTTGTAACTAACCCTCAGTAAGTGCTTTTTATCAAACTGAATCCGATCAGTGATGGAAGAGCTTCTAAATAATCCACAATTCTCTCATCAAACTGTCAGACCCAATAAGTGCCAATAAAATTTGGAAGAGGAATTCAATTCCATGGCTGAGTCCCAGTGACATTTTCTCACAAAGATTCATAATAATAACCATCACTGAAAGCTTTAGCAGTTCATTTCCCTATTGTTCTTTGTAGCAGGCTGTGAGCTTTGAGTTTTCCTTTGCTTTGTTTTTTCAAAAACGAAGAATAATACACAGTGACTTTTGAGAAAAGAACAGAGTTAATGAAATAGTACCAAGAGGGACAGAAGAAAGGAACTACAAAGGACAAATTAAATTCTGCCCTTCTTTAGCTTTGAGAGTGCCAACTTTGTATTTTAATAAGCATAAATCACCCTTTGTCATGTTTAGAGAAGGAGAAGCTCATAGAAGGGGGATAACAAAGTAAACCTTGTGGTAAAATGAGTATCTCCCTCACTGCACCCCTTTCCTTCTTAAAAAGAAACCTATGATCCTTGTGGAAGTATCAGAATATGTTTATAAGAAAAGAAGGGGAAGTGTTCATAATTCTGGACCAATGGGAAGATGTACACTGTTGTAGATTTGGGTGGTCTCCTTTGTGTTTGCCTATAATTGGGAAGCAAATTGTTTTAACAGGAAGGAGGGCACTTCCAGGAGCCTAGGAAGTGGGGCATGAAGTTGAAATTTACTACCAAATAGTGGTATTTAAGTCAGGTGATGTGCCTGCTTTGCTCAGAATGACACTCTACATCAGGAGATAAGCGGGACCGTGCTCTGTGAGGGAATTCAAGAGAAAGCAGACACTAGGGGCTTAAATGACCATCTCAAAGCAGAAGGGTCAGCATCCTTTTCTGTTTTTGTCCTATCTGTGTATGTAGTTCACATAAAGCCTGAGCCTTGCTGGGAAAGTGAGGCTGAGATTCTCTTTGGAGATGAGTGATATGGACAATGATGTTGCCTTATACTATTTTTGGTCTAACGGAGAGAAAAATCATGGTGAAGTATAAAGGTCAGAAAACCACAGCTCATGAGCCAAATCCAACATTTTGGTAAATACATTTTATTGAAATACATCACAGTGATTCCTTTGCATACTGTCTATGATTGCTTTTGCACCACAGTGGCAGAGTTGAGTCGCAGCAACATTGGCTTGCAAAGACTAAAATACTTGATCAATTGTACATGGATCCTTGCTGAACTGAGATGAGAAAATGAACTTGGAGTTCACAGGCCTGTTTTCTGGTCCAAGGTCTACTGCATGAGTTTTTGTGACTTCAAACAGATCCCCCTCTTTTTGTCTCACTCTTCCCACTTGTAAAGAAGGAGATTTCTGATTTCTCTTACTATTGTCGCTCAAGATTCCAATGGACAACGACCAGCTCTGCCTTCACAGTAAATTAAAGTAGAATATCTTGTTTTAGTTGCTTAGTATTTTTTTTATAATTCTTTTGAGATGATTGAAAAATTTTCCTCCTTGTTCTATTTATTATTTTACTGGTTTGAATATTACCTACCACATATATTTTGTTTAATGATTACCTCTGAAATATCAGCATGAATGATTTCAAGTTAACCATTGCCTTCTTCTTTGTTCAGTCCTTGATTGTGAAAGGCAACATGTCCAGAAACATAATTCTAGACTTTTTTCAACTACTTTAAATTATCACATCACTGACTTCTGGATGTCACTATTGCCACTGAGAATTCAAATATTTGTATGCTGGTTTTTCTTTGTAAATTGTATTTGTGATTTTTTTCTGGCTGTTAGAGTTGTCTTGTTTCACTTAGCATTCTATTATTTTACTGTGAAACATCTATGTGAGGCTCATTTTCCTTTCCCTGCATGAAGTTATTGGATGACTTGAATCTAAAGAGTTCTGTCTTAAAAATTTCTGGAAAATTCCCAGCCATGAAATTTCAAGTATTACCTTTCTCCTAGTTTTCCTATTAAGCATTTAGAACTCTGATTCGTCCATGTCTTTCAGTACCTCTTTTATTTTTTTTCTGATTTTTTTCTCTTTCTGGATAATTGTGTTGAATATCTTTTATTCTACCTAATATTTCATGATCTATTTTTCCCTTTCAGCATAATCTTCAATTCATTTCTTAAGATTTAATTTTAAATATGCATCTGTTATTCTATGTGCTTTAATATACAAATATTTTTAATATACTCAATATTTTAAAAAAAACACCTGCTGCTGCTTTTTATAGCCTTTTGCTTCTTAATCATAATTTTTTTCATTCTTATATTTATTTAAACTTGCATGTTCCATACCATGCATCCTATAGCTTTGACCTGGAGACCTGAAGGTATAGCTCTGTCATTTGCTCTGCTAGTTGTCAATCATGATGCCTTGTAGCTCCCTATGTTTTGTTATCTTGATTGTAAACATGTCTGTGCTTAAACTCTGTCAGTAGAAATTCCTTTAGGCTTCAATTGAGATTATTTACCATGCAGGAATAGCATTTGCTTCTGCCAGGTTCCTTGTGCCACCACAAAATATGATTCACTCATAAGTAAAATTCCCAGCTTTGGGTTGTAGAAGCACACGAATGCTAAGAATTCAGTGCACAAACCCGGGCATATCACACTCATATCTATGCGTAGATAACATTTATGCATTGTTAGAGGAAACTCATCTCTAACATTTCCCTTCCATAACCAAGCATAAGACATTCTCAGAGTTTTCGTAGTTTGTCATTTTCTGAAGGATGCATGCGATCATGTGCACTTGACATATATTGGGTTCTCGGATCTATTTCTTTTCCTGCAAAGACCTAAAGTTTTGTCTTCCATCTTTGATTTGGATGTAGCCATTAAAGTGAAGTTCTAGGCTTCTTAAATCAGTAGGCGCTGCAATGAAGAGGTGGATAGCGGACTCCCAGAGCTCCTTGTACTTACGCACCCACATTTTTCCTGCCTCCAGAAAACAACCTTGTTTTCTTACAATTTTGTCTTTGTATTTAAAATATATATTTATTATTTTTTATAAATATTTTCTTCTAAGATTTTTGTTCTGGAATGAGAAGCAGAGTAGCCATTTATTCTGCCTTTTTATAAAACTAGTCAGTTTTTATGAGAACTAGAAATCATAGATCTGATAGCAAATGTCTGTCTTCACCCCTAATATTCCCATGTCGAAACAAAGAAGAAAAATGTCTTTTTGAGCCCAGGATCTTGTGATATCACCATATTATTATTTTTCTCCATCTGCAAAATAAGTGCATTCATAGACATTAATATTTTATATTGTTCTTAAGTAATCAGGCAAACTGTAAGTGTCTTTACAGAAAATGGGCTTCATATCTATAACAAGGTAGAATATGTCATATATGCAATTTTCTTAATTAAAATCTGTTTAAAAATTATGTCTGCATCATATCTATATCAGAAACTGCCCTGAGGTGCTTCAAATCAGTTAGAAAATGTAATTGTCCATAATTGTAATTTCTACCCCAAGGAAAAATACAAAAAGGACCAGAATGTCTTCCAATTAACAGAATAATTATGCAGTTGTCACACAGAATATTGGCTGTGTGGCCATAGGAAAAATCTCTTTGTGCTCCCAGCCCCATCATTGAGAAAGCTGAACTAATTCCAAAGCTCAGCCTCATTGGCCATTAAATGATCACTGTTTTGGTGGATCACTGTAAAGTTAATTGTAGTACTACCCTAGATTTTGTAAAGTAAAATTTAATAAATAATAAAGGAAACTGTTTGGCTAGTGGCTGATCTATCTATTCTAAGTTGTCTCTTAGAATTCTGAACTCTCCCATTTTGATATAGTGGAAAGAATAAAAAAGAAAGTAGCCTAGAGATGAGAATTTTTCCTAATTTTTCAGTCCTATCTCCAACTCTGCACCACCAAAAAAATATGCACAGGAACACACAGACATTGCTAATCCACTAGGTTTCTCATCCATCAAACCATAATGTGAAGCATTGACCCATGTCAGCAGTGCTTCATGGATTTATCCACAGTTTATAATTTGTCTCGTGTGGTGTGTTTTTCTCTATATGAGTGGCTAAGCCAGGCTCCACCTTCTCACCTGATCATAATGTGCCATCCTATGTGCCTGGATTCTAATAACTGGTGGAGAAGATAAAAGTGGTATTGTATTGAGAATGCTTCATCTTTTTTTCTTTTACCTGAAGTCTTCTCACGTATCTCCTGAGTCCACCAGTGTAACTACCAAGTCAGTATCCAAAGCAAGAAATGACATTATTATGATATTCTTCCATTGTATAGGATGGTTACCCTTCCCTTTATCCATTCGATATCTGAATGTCTGTTGCTGTACTTATACACTTCTGCCTTATGAGTCTTGGTTAGGGAGAGCTTGCATGTGGAGTGCAGATGATGACCGGGGTTCTATGTCATAAAAATTTAACATTCTTGTAAAAATAAAGGATGCCTGCTCTCTAACACCAACTCAATGCCTTGCACATGACAGGAATCTTCACATCTTTTTTATTCAATGAGTGAACAAATTTAGAAAGATATCTAAAGGTATTTTGTTAACTGCCTCAAGGTGACATTCTACAGTTGGTCCTTAATGTCCATTAGATCAAGCATGCTGTATACACCCCCCCACCCTCCCACCTATTCCAGCCCTCAGTTCTGACAGCTATTGCCTTTCTCTTGAGAGTCAGTTTGTCAAGCAGTTGATGGAGTGCTCTGTTTAGAGGAGATTATCAAAAAGATCAGAGACAAAGAAGTAATTTTTATGTGTAGAGGCAGGAAGCGGTATAAAGGGGAAATGGAACTGACAACCGAGAGAACCGTTGCTGCTTCCATCCACTGAACGTAAGATTGGAGGGAAGTAGTCTTGAGGAATGGGAGGTGGCCAGAAATCACTGCATAACTTGGTTACCAGTCTCTTGGCTCTCGGGACCATATTTACACGTGAATGATGGAGGAACATTAAAGTCATTTAGGTTCATTGTACAACTCTGTCTGTGTTTTCTAGGGGGAGAGGAAACTTCAACCCACGATTTCTCCTTCACCCAATGAAAAATTCTCTAACAGAAACCAAACAGTGGAGCACACAGAAAGACTTGAGCCCTGTGATCATGGATAGAAGCTGGGCCAAAACCGGCTAAGGACTCAGCTGCTGGAAACCTATTAGCAGCAGCTCAGATTTCCTGGTTCTAGTGGCTTGCAGTACCCTCAGGATTAGCTTTAGCCACAGCCTAAAGCCACAGACTGTATGGTAACAATCTGCTGTTATGCCAACAGAGTGCTGTGAAGCCTGTGTTCAGATTTCCAGGGAGGCCACACATTTCCCTCGCGGATGGCGAACGGGCTCAGAGAACAAAAAGACTCTGGCGTGTGTTGCCTAACACCCCGTCCAACATCAGGTTTCAAGCATCCATCATTATGATGCTAGAGGCACTTGGCATTCTGCATTGTGAAGTCGAACATTAATATCCACCAGTGATGCCTGGTTTCATCCCCTCTTCCATTGCTGTTATCAGCTTCTTTCCCTTTTTGCTTTCTTTATAAGCTTTAAAAGGAGTGGGCAAATATTCATATTGTAACAAGATTCTGTGCCCAAAGGATTCTGAATATTTTTTATATCAAGGAATATCATAACTTTTCAATTTCCATGGCTTCCTACTGCCAAAGAATAAAGTAACTCCTTTACATCATATAAGCCACGCTTTGACTCCAACCTACATCTTCCAGCTTATCGTTCACTACTCCATCTTTATAATCTTGCTTTAAAAAAGACAATTTTTAAAACTATTTTAGGTCATGGCTATGATTTTCCAGGCTTAATCCTCTTGGTGCACATTCTTGCTACACCCAAAACATCTATCCATCATTTCTGCTTGGTGATATCATCTCTATCTTTTAAATTATGGCCTAAAAGCTACATCCTTCACAAAGTTGCCAGTCTCCAGCATAAAGTAATATTTTCTTCTGTTTATTCCCTTAACATTCTACTTTGTAGATCTATGACCTGAGTGTACACTTTGCCCTGCCTGGTAGACTCTAAGCTGTTTGAAAATAAGGTCTGTGTCTTGTTCATCTTTGTACCTCCTCTGCCGTTCAGTGACTGCTGAATCATCATGATTGGTTTTATTTTGGATTCAAAATTCAGTTTTCTCCAAGAAACTCAAGGGAATTTTCATAGATTCTACACTTCTCTTGGATGATTTAGGGAGTCAAGGGTGCTAAGAATATATGGAATTTACTTTGACTCCTTTACCTAATACAGTGGAACAAAACATTAGACAAATGCTTCCTTTCCCTATGTAGGATCAGTGTACTGTAAGTATGCTTGAAAAGTAATTACGTTCTTTTGTAGGCTTGGTATTTAGTAAGTAAGTAACTTAAAGCAGGTTGAGTCAGAAGCTAGTTGTACATTTTACAAGGGAGCTTCAGGGCTTAGGTGTGAAGAAAATGACTCCTTTCTGATTGAGAATATAATTACAAAGATTCACACACAGATACAAAGAGAGACCATAATCTTCAGGCTTTTGGGGAGGCTGCCAAGTTGCATGAAAGAAAAAAAAGTTAAGTTCTAAAAGAAGGTAGGGGATAAAAGCTTCTGAGGGAATAGAGAGGAAAGTGCCTGAGCCAGGGAGGGAGAGGGAGATAACAAAGGTGACTTTCACAGAAGGGAGCCTGAGGGACACAGAGAGCCCATGAAAAGGGCCAGGTCTGAAAGAATTTCCACGCCAATGCAGGCAGGTTAAAGATCAAGGAGAAAGCCGTATTCTCATATCTAGCTATTCTCATTTCTTTAAGGTTGACCTAGAAATACAACTATTTCAAGACAATATCTTTTCATGTTTATTACTAGCCTTTTTATGAATGTTCTTTTTTCTTACCTACTGAAAACCTTTCATAAACATCCTCTCCCAAGAAAATAAAAAAAAAATGACTGGGCTATTTCCAAATGTCAATGAGTATAAGAATGTGATGAAGAAAGGACAGTAATTTTAACTTCTCATGTTTAAGATCCCCCATTATTACACGTTAAGTGTTTAATGGAGGTTAAATCACTGCTGCCTTATTGTACTAGTACATACTTTGTACCTCACCGTGACAAGAAGGATGCATTATGGAAAAAAAAAAAGACAACTGGAACCGAACAAGAACAATCAAAAACCAAAGAAATAAAAGGTGAAGTAAAAAAATATTGATTCCAGACATAAAAATGCAAAAGGATGTGTATGTCACAAGAATATAACCAAGTACTATTATACACACACACTGGTAAAAGACACTTACAGTTGACATAAATATTTTCCGTCCTTATCTGGGCAGGAATAATAACTTGGTTGAAGAATAATGATGCTGCTTTAAGCCTGAGTTCATTTTTTAACTTTTTTTAGATGTTGAGTATATGAATCTGTTTCACTTTCTGTGAACCTCTAGATGTTCGTGATCTACAATTGCCTCTGCATATCATTTCAAGTTATAAAAAGGTGGCCTTTAGAAACTTATCATTGAACTTAAGGTAAATGTAATTTTCATAAAAGTATTTTAAGATATTAATATGATCTAGCAGGTGTTCATTTTAAAAAGGGAGTAAGTGCTGGGCATCAGAGAAGAAAGCAGGTCTTCCAGGTGTCTTCAGCTCTTCTTCTACCACTTAGAAACCTTGGGGTCTTAGGTAAAACGATGAAATTTTGAAGCTTTCCCTCCTCCTCTGTTAAATGTGGTGGCAACAAAACTCACTCTGCAGGGAAGTGGTGAATGTCTGACGGCAGGCGATGTGGATAAAGCATACAACAAGGGATTAGCAAATGGTGATTTTGTTTCTACAGGAGCTAAAGTATAGAACAGATGACTGCTGGGCGGGAACGTTTGGAGGCTAACTCAGGACTGAGTTCATTTATGGAGAAAAGCAAACACAGGGCGTCCCAGATTTCCTAGAGAGGATGAGGACATAGCACTGCGGAGGGCAGGAACATAAATTAAATGCCGACAGTTCTGAGGAGGGTTTGGCTGGAATAGAAGTTTTGAATGGAATGCAAAGTTGGGTATATGAAGGGGGCAGAATGGAGGGGGAAGTCTGTGGGGGTCGGGTCTTAGGTGACTATAAGTCACATGTGAGAAGGTATGTTTTTCTCTGTAGGCACTGGGCAGCCACTAGATGTTTTTCGGTCTGAAAAAATAACGAAAGGTGTATTTTGAAAAATCAGCCCTACTGACATCAAGTGGTCATAGGGAGAGATAAAACAATGAAAACAACGGTGGTGGTTCATCAGCGATCCTGGTGGGCAGAGCACAATGGACAAAGATTGGATCCAACTTGGTAGCCAGTTTGGTAAGAGGAAGGGTAGGTTCAAGACTTCAAGTCCAGAGGCTTAGAACAAATGATATTGATACCACGGACAGAAATGTAGAATTCTAAGAAGGGCATTCCTTTGAAAAGAAAAAAGAATGCCTGTGCACAAGTCATCCAAGTCTACGTGTTCAGGGTTCTTTCTTAGAGCTAATTACAGTATCTCACATTTACCTTTGAGCCCATTCTGTGTCTCAACACCACCGTTAAGTGTTTCACTTGTATTAATGCCTCTAATCTATGCAACACTAGTAGGTCAGAGTTACTGTTCTTATTCTCATCTTCTAAATAAATCAAGGACAGCAGGGCTGAAATAACTTGCCCAATATTACAAGATTAGCAAGTGGAAAACCCAACATTCTGCACCAGTGCTCAACTCTTAATTTTTTGACCTTCTTGTACTGTTGGCCAGCAGTTAGAAATGTGTGGTTCCCATTAGATGTCAAGGTTTTTAAGATCCTTAGTGTATTAAGGAGTGAGGAAGTTGGAGATATGGATGTAACTGGATTTGTTGTAAAGGGAAGTTCAAAGGAAACAGAAGAGGGTAGCAAATGGACAGTAAGAAGCATTCACATTTCCAATCACAGGTTCAGACTCAGGAAGCTGAAGTTAAATTCCCAGCTTCACTTCTCATTGGCAGTGCTGAACTTCAATGTCCTCATCTGCATGGTAATAACATACCTACTTCTTAAAGCGTCAGAAACCAGAGACAATACAGAAAAATATGTTTGTTTACCCCAAATTAATGTACATGTACTTTGAGAATCTGGAAAAGAAAGGAGGAACCACTGAAGGCTACATAGGAAATTCATGAGGCTTACTACACACAGTCTTAGTCTTAGTCCAGAGTATGATACCCTGGATCCTGAGGAAGAACTGTGTCAAAGAAAAGGCCCAGCAAAGCTTTAAAAGTGATTATAAAAAGTTGGTTTTTGGAAAATCATTGATGACTTTCAAGAGAATGATTTCCATTGTGAGAGGAGGACAGAGCGATTTTATGAAACCAAGGAGAGAGTGGGCAGTAAAGAACTGGGGACTGTGGAGATATACAAGTGAATTAAGATAACATTGAAAGGAAGCAAAAACTTTAAAAATGGAGCAATAGCTTGAGGGTACAAGCTTAAATTATTACCACTCCTAAGAATCTAGGCATTTTACAAGGGATCAGTACCCTAAACTAAAGGGATTAAGTGCTACTGGCAGAATTTCAGTCACCCAGAGGATATGGGAGAGTGCTCCTTTATGATACTTTGGATCCTTTCTAAAACTGCTGAAATCACACTATAAATAGATGCTTGCCTTTCTGTCCAAATATTAAGTTGACCTTGGGTAGCACCGGGGCTCCTATCATCTGTTGTCAGCATTAACAGTACTTTTAAATGCACAATGTTGGTGGGAATGCAAACCGATATAGCTATTATGATAAACAGTATGTTAGTTTCTCAAAAAATTAAAAATAGAACTACTGGGGCTGGGGATTTAGCTCAGTGGCAAAAGCGCCTGCCTGGCAAGCGCAAGGTCGTGAGTTAGGTTCCTGGTACCAGAGAAAAACCAAAAAAAAAAAAATAAAAATAGAACTACCATATGACCCAGCAATACTGGGTATATATCCAAAAGAAGTGAAATCAGTATGTCAAAGAGTCATCTATACTCTTGTATTTATTGCAACACTATTCACAATAGCCAATAAGTGTAGACAACATAAGTGTCCATTTGATGAATGGCTAAAGAAGGTGTGATATATAGTGACAACTGAATATTATTCAACCAGAATAAAGAATGAAATCCTGTCATTTGTGATGACGTGAATAGAACTGGAGATTACTATGTTAAGTGATATAAGCCAGGTGCAGAAAGACAAGTACCATACTCTGCTACTCATATGTGGAAGTTTTTTAAAAGCCAATCTCATAAATGTTGAGAGTAGAATGATGGTTACCAGAGGCTAGAGACAGCATTAAAAGAGATGGAGAAATGTTGACCAATGTGGACTAAATTATAGTTACATTGGAGTAAAAAGCTCTGGTGTGTTATTTCACAGTAGCATGGCAATAGATAATGATAGTCTACTGTGTATTTCTTTCAGCATAAAAAAATGGCAAATGTTTGAATAGATAGTGTTTTCCTGATTTGAAGATTACATATAATACGCATGCATCAAAACAGCACACTGCATTGTATAAATATGTCCGATGTTTCTGTTTAGGACCTCAGTCAAGAATTCTGAACAGTGAATGTGGAACCTCCTACAAAAGTACCCTTTGGTGACAACTACTTGCATGTGGAGGTTGGGATGGAGGGCAGCAGAGAATAACCAGGCACAGGAAGAACTTGCAGATAAGGAGGAAGCATTTTCATCCCTGAATCCTAAGCTATCAGGCAGGGAAGGCTAGAATTTCCAAGTTGACTGGTTCAGTCTCCTTTTAATCACTACATAGTTGTCTGTCATGCTGGAGATATTACATACTGATTTCTGAGGCATCCAAATGTAAAAGGACTTGACGGTCTGGAGTATTTCATAGAAATGCTTTGTACCCTGCAGTCTGACTGACACCTACAATGTTCCTCTCTTTCTCCATCTTTTTCCTCATCTCCTTACAGTTCTGGAGTAAAAGCAAAATTAAGATCAAGTGTTCATGTCGTGTTTCATATTTTCCCATGTGTTTTACAGGGTTTAGTATTGGTTATTCCTGCAAACCGTCCCATTAAGGGTGAGGTGATACCACTAAATTCATTCTACTTTATAGCTGGGAGAGCAGAGGTACAGAAAGGTTAAGTGGGTTTGGCACAGTTGCCCAGAAATTTGAAGATAGAAATGCACTTTAAATCCTAAATACTCTGCTCACTTTTTCCACTGCCTACTGTGACCCTACAGAGAATGTTCATACTCCAAAGGTTTTCATTGTTCGTGCCCAGGGACATTAGGACTAACCCAAGCAGACAGAATTATATATTAGCATGCAGCTAGCTAAAAGGTATAAGTGATTATCATTTAAACCTTGAACAACAGAAGTGGATGGGAAGAAAAGAATAATAAGGAAAAAAGAGTTTTCAGTTGAAATTTGACAGAAAGAAGGCTATGGATGAATCAGCACATGGCAGGCCCTCAAGAAATGATGGAGAGCTTTGCTCGAAGGGCTCTGGAGGAAGTTCAGAGGCTTCTCTTCCCGTTATTCTCTAGCAGGAAGTCCTTGCCTGAGTGGATGGGGCTCAATAATGCACTCACCTCAGACATGTTAGTATTCTAGCAGTGTCGCCTCCTTTATGGCTGCTCATGACTCTATCTGATGACAAAGCGGCTCTTTGCCATTTAAAGGTCGAATGCCAGTAATAGAGAGATGGTATTTTATCATCAGATGAGTGCAAGCAGAAGGGAGATGAAACTAGGTGAATTGCACCAAGTGCAATCATGTCCCTGGACTGAGATTCCCTGAAAATGTGTAATATGCCTTCAATTAACCTTTTACAAATACCTGGTCATGGGGAACAATTTATTTGAAGGTGGGTAGCTGTGTTTGCAAAGCATTCATTGCCTGCCAAGATAGAGGAGGGGTCAGCTGTTATTCTCCTCTAGTCCTCCAAGTGAAAGATTCCTCTAAATTTCCCAGTGATTAAGAAAAGTGCCTGTGATAGCCTTGATCCCCAAACTCAGCTATCAGGGGTCATATAGCCTGGACCTTCTATCAATAAAGAAAAGTTCTAGTCTGTTTTAGGAAGATGCTTTTTAAATATTAGTCTCCTTGCCGAAGGTAAAGAAGAAATAAATGTTGCAGAACAGACTATGAATAATTACAATAGTGAAGATAGCACAGGTCTATGTTAAAGGCTACTTTATAATTTAAAATCTTTCACCATGTCTGCTCTCTTAAATTCCTCGAATAACTTATTATTTATAGGTGACCCAAAGAAGCCAGTGACTGCTTCAAGGTTCCTGACATAGGTTGAGGCAGTGTTGGAATTTTGGGTCACAAAGTTTTTAGTTCAGTGCTATTTCTGCCACTGTGGTTGCCTCCCAGGATCATAACAGAGGGAAGATTCTTGTCAGCAAAGAGAAGAGAGGCCTCATTCCCTCACAGAGGAAATCTCAAGCAATTTTACTGTAATTGAGGGAAGGTGGATATACTTGTTTCTCTGTCCCACTCTCTCCCATGCCCTCTCTCTTTCTCTCCTGAATGCATGCACTCACACACACTCACAGAGTAGCAGCAGCAGTAACAACAAGAAACCTACTTCTTCATTAAGATATACTCACAAGTCTCCTTAGGAGCCCCAGCAAAGCAAATGAGGGAGATACTTGTGTGCTGGGAGCTTTGTTCACTCAGCCCCTTTTCCTGCAGTATTTAATCCATACAAGAGTTACAGAAGCTAGGCACGATTTTCCCTAATTTAAAGGCAAAGATTGCTAAGTTAGGAGATGGTGGAGCTTGGATTCAAATGCAAGTTGGCCAGTCCTGAGTCTCTATCTCCTCTTCCGGTGCCCAGATTCCTGGGAAGGAAGGAGTAGAGCCTACATGGGCCACATAAGTGGAGGCAGGCAGAAGCTGGACCAGCCTTTGGAGCAGGTTGGCCGCCTGGCTCTTGCTCAGCCCAGCCCAGCTGGACCCTTGAGACCACAGAGCCCTGTCTCTTCTGAGCCTGAAGAGCCTTTGTCAAGAGGGGCCTGAGGCTGCTGCAGCAAGAAGAGGGAATGAATTCCTTCAGTAATAATAGGAAGAGACTCTTGCACAAAATTCAAGTCCAAAAACCTAATCAATCATATGTAGGAATAGAAAATACCAGTTTCCTTACCTATGAAATATTCATAAGAACACCATTGCCCAGTGTTGCAGGATTAAAACTGCCAATAATGAAAGGGTTTTGAAATTCTAATGCAGCCTATTAATATTTTCATTATTAGTAATCCATATGTATTTTCTACTCTTTTATTGCTCATTTTGTAGTCAGTGTACAAAGGGCAAGAAAAGGGTGTGCAGAGCCTAGCAGTGTTATTGGAAATGCTTACATTGTGTAGGAAAGCCCAAGGGAGTGTTTTTCTCTGCCGAGTTCTCTTAATTCCAAAGCCCTCAGTATCTTAGGAAGCCGTGTTCTGGGCAAACTCTCAACACTGAAGTCATTAGGCCTGTAATTTACCCCCCACTAGAACATGAGAAAATGTAATCAAGTAAATATTATTGTTTTTCCTTCCTTTCTTAGCAAATTACCACCTTCCGTTTCGCTCTTCCCCCAAGCTCTACTTGTTGGGCAAGTCTGGAACTGATCTCCTGGCAGAAAAAAATTTATTTTAAATCAAAATGCTGCCATCTGTGAGACGTTCTTCTATCCTTAAGCCCAGCAACTCTCTTTAGAAATCAGGAAATAAACTCCAATTTGGCTTTAACTGAAGATGTTCAATTGGGCTGTTAAATTCCACATAGTAATTTTCATGTGTGCTATAAAACGGAAATTGCCAAACAAGATGTATTCTAATGCTGCTAGGATAAAGATGTAATGCCTTCCTTCTCCTTGAAGAAATTCTACACAGTGGGACCTTCAGAGTACAGGCAACAAATGAGATTTAGGAGAAAGGTGAGGGGGAGAAAGGAAGATAAAAAGAGAAAGAAGAAGGAAAAGACAAAAGGATAGAAGAACAAAAATTGCTGAAGATTTCTCTTTTGATCACACAAAAGATACATTATAGCATGTGTGTGTGTGTATGTGTGCTTGCACGCATGTGTTGTCCTTCAATACATGCCAGCCATGTGCCATTGTCATAGGCAATTGTTCACATACGTGTATTATCCTAGATACATCAATGGTTTCTTTAATATCCTTAATGAGGACAGATTTAGCCAGAGTTCCTTTGGGAAGTGAGTTAATGGACCATGTGCTTCACAGAGATATGTGAGGGTCAGTTTGAGAACTCAGTTTTGTTGAAATGCCAAGACAACACTTGGTAGCCTTCAGTAATCCTTCTTTCTTCTTTCTTTTCTTTTCTTTTCTTTTCTTCTTTCTTTCTCTCTTTCTCTCTCTTTCTTTCTCTCTTCTTTTTCTTTCTTCTCCTCCTCCTCTTTTCTTTCTCTCCCTCTTTCCTCCATACTTTTCTTCCTTCATGTTTTTTCTTTAAGTTCTTCCCTCTGTCTCTCTTTCTTTTCCTTATTTCTATCCTTTTTTAATTCATTTTTAGATAGTAAGATGATAAATAATTCCCATTTAAATCAGAAGTATAAAATTTTACATTTAACACACATCTATTTCTACTTTAAAATAGTGCAGACAAGGTGTTCAAATTCAAAATGGTTTCTCACCTCTAACTTTCTACATTTGCTGGGTCTTGGAATGTAGCTCAGTGGTAGAACACTTATCCAGCATGTGTGAGGCCCTAGGTTTGATCTTCACAACTTCAAGTAAAACATGTCATACCTTTCCTTTCCTGTGCAACATAGGGCAAAGGATAAGGCCTCCCATAAATCTTCAGTACTCTGAGGAAAACTTTCAAAGGCAACTTGTCTAGAATCTCATACCTCCACAAGGTAATTTTGTCATGGTTCCAACACTCTCATCTTAACCATCTGGATATGAAGGATGTCAGATTTCCCCTTGCTCTTTCGGGGTGTATGTGCTCTACTTCCCTGGAATGGTGGGATAGAAGACAAGATTCATTCAGATAATTCATACAGGGAGATCAAAGCTAGGGAGTACCTATGTACTCAAATCACATCATTTATTTTGACCTAATGCAATACTTCCACAGGTTATCTCATTTAGTTCTCGCTAAGGGTCCACAAGGCAGATATGGTAGCAAATGAGGAAATAAATATGTAGTTGTGCTAAGTGGTTTGTTGCTGCTGTTATGGCTAAGCACTGTTTATGCTTGAAATATAATAGGTGCTCAAAAATATAGCTGTCCTTCAGTGTCTGCAGGAATTGGTTCCAGTACTCAAGTCAGTAGATGCTCAAGTCCTTTATGTATAATGGTACAGCATTTGCATATACCCTATGCACATCCTCCATATACTTTAAGTTGTTTCTTAATGACTTATAGGACCTAATACAATGTAAATACCATGAAATAATTGTTCTGCTGTTTATAGAGAATAATGACAACAAAAATATCTATAAATTTTCAGTGCAAATGTGTTTGTTCCAAGCATTTTTGATCTAAAGCTGGTTGAATCCATGGATGTGGACCTCATACATACACAAGAATGTGTTTTCTACATGATCAAATCATCAAACATAAAAGCAGGCCTCCCTGACTCAGAAATTCATGTCAATTTCTGATGACTTCATGATGCCTTGGCAGAACTATTCATGCAAAATGTGTTGTTCTGATTATAACCATTGTAAGCAGCTGCAGTTATTTCATGATTTATTGAGTTAAGCAATACAGTCCTCACAATTTGCAAAGTTCATCTTTTATCTTATGCTAGATTCTTATTCATTAAAAAATCATGTGTTAGGAGATTACGTGCCACAGTGAAAACCACTGGAACTTTGAAGATGACCACAACAACTAGAATCACATGGTCCAGTACAGGTGTATTTTGCAAACAGTTAAATGATGCAAGTTAGGTGATAAGATTAAAGTGCTCTTGAGTGGGACTAGGGTGCAGTGAAGATAAAATGTACATAGTGACCAGACTCAACTTAAAATCTGGGAAGCTGTACTGAGGCAGAAACTCGCAGGGTGACATACAAGGGTGAGTTGTGTGGGTGTAGGGGAGCTGCTGGCTTGAGAGACCAAGACAAATGTGATCAAGAACATTGGTGTCTTGGCTATTACAGACCATTAAGCAGGATATTTTTGAATGATTGTTCTCATTTCCAAAGTGGGGAAAGCTGCAGATCTGGGCTCTTGCACGGATGACCAGAATTTCTCTTAGATTCTGCTTCAGTGTATTCTTTAGGGGAGCTGGGACTCTGAATTTCCAGGAAAGTGCTAGATGGTTTGTATGCTGCTGGCCATGGACCACCCTGTGAGAAGCAAGGTTACAGGTGGCTTTACGAGAAGAGGCAGAGAACTGCGCAGTCACGCCCTGTCATTTTAGTGATGTGTTTGGGTGTATAACGCAGGTGCAAAGTATCAGATCAATAATAATCTTTGCTTTGGAACACACACTTACCTTGGACTCATGAATAGTTTGCTTTTCTAGTCTTCATTTTCTCTTTTTTTTTCTTTTTCATTTCTTACTTAACTTATAGTAATGTAATAAGCATCCATAACCCTCCACACCAAACAAAAACTAGAACTGTAGTGGTTACTTCTGTTTAACACATGTTTCCCCTTTCCTTATTTCTTGCTTTCACTAACTGCATGTAGCAGTCATCCTGAACCCTACAGAATTAGGCCAGCTTTTGTTTCTATAATGAAATACCTGAAGTTGGATAATGCATAAAGAAAAGAGGTTTTCTTTGGCTCATGCCTCTCACCCAAGGTTAAGAAGACACATCTGATGAGGGCCATATTGGTAACAGAGGTGGTTCAGTATAGCACATGGCAAAAGAGGGAAAGGGAGAGGGAGAGGGAGAGGGAGAGGGAGAGGGAGAGAGACAAACAGAGACAGGGAGAAAGGGAGAAAGGGAGAAAGGGAGAAATGGAGAAAGGGAGAACGGGAGAAAGGGAGAAAGGGAGAAAGGGAGAGGATTTTTCTCTCTCCCTCTTCTTACAAAGCCTAGGCATGATGACCTTATCTAATTGTAATCACAACCAAAAAGCCCTGCCTCTAAGCATTCTAGTCAGATTAAGCTTTTACCTTATAGATAACTCACAATGTTGATGAAATTGTAGCATACACCATTTTGGGCGATGCACTCAAACCATAGCATCTGTTTTTATTATGCTCTTGCAGGTCTTCTTGTATAGCTTTACTGTATTTATTTGCATTTCTAGTAATGTTCTGCATACATATATATTGCATTTAACTTTATGAAAAGGATGTCAAGCTATATGTAATCTCCATGGAGTCAGCTTTTCACTGAATATTATTGCTGAAGTGTATCCAGATTGTTGTATATTGCTATAGCTATTGATTTTTGTGCCTACATAGTATTTCAATGTAATGGTTTTTTTCAAGTACTCTCCCATAGGGAGTATTTGCATTATTTCCTGGATTTTGGGGGGCATTCTTTTTGCTTTTTGTTTTGTTTTGATATAGTAAACAGTGCTACTATAAACTTTCTTGAAAATTTCCATCACATGCTCATTTCACTTAGGTAGACACCCAGGAGTGTAATTTCTGGGTTACTGAATATCTTTGCATTCTACTTTGGGAGCTAATATCTCAAAATGATTGCACCTGGGGCTCACTCTTCCCATCTGCCCCATCCCACCCCTGCGCCCCACCCCCAGGGCACTTGATCCTTCCAGACCCATCTTCCTCCTTCCCTGCTTTCTGTGCTCCAGAAACCCTGCACCTGTACATCCTGGAAATCAACTTCTCTTTCACTCCTGCGAGGCAGACTTGGGTTGTTTCCAGCTCCAAATATTCCAGGAAAATTGACCAGTATTAAGTGCTTAGTAGAGTGGAACTCAGGGGAGATGTAGACATTCCTGTTGAGAGAACTCAGCTAAAGACTTCATTTTAAAATGATTTCTGTGCTTCAGTGGTCATTTGGAAGATTGGAAGATTAAGCCAAATTCAAGAGGACTTGGAACTGGTCCTCTCCTGGAGGAAGCAGTCATTTATTTCAAGAAGCCACCTCTGATCTGAGCGTTCACTCAGGACGTCTAATGGGGAGAGGACTGCATTTTCTTTTCCTCTTCTACATGTACTAAAGGTGACAGCTGCCCAATCTGCCACTGTCAAGCTGCACCAGGAAATGAAACTGTTTGCACATCATGGCAAGGAGGACACTGCTTTAGACAGGTGTGCTGGTTCCAACACAGGCAGATTGATAGGAAATTCAGTGAAGTTCTCTGCTACTGGGAAAAGCAGCCAGCGGGATGTCAAAAACGAAATGGTGCTTCCGTGACAACACAGCGTGCCATGATGATAGCCTGTTCCCGCCTCCAGGCAAAAACCACTGCCCACTGTGCTTGGCTCGCCAGAAGACATGAAGGCTGGCGGACTCAGTGTTCAACAGAGGAAATCGCCTGTCCAGTCTCACCTATCCCTTCAGGTGCAGAGTGTAATGGAAGTAAAAATTTCCAAATCTGCTCCCAGTCCCACATTCCCCCGAGTCGTACTGCAGATGATGATGAAACTGACAATGAGCAGTGACACGACCAAGACACCTGCTCCACAGCCGACTCCTGGAACCCATAGCAGATTACAAGAGGCCTCTGCGGGGAAACTTGGAGTCGATTTAAAGCAAAGTGAAAGTTTAAAATGTGGGATTAAAAACTTGAGGAAATTAAATCAAAGAAAATAAAGGGAAGATCCAAGAAACAAGATGGTTGGCTCTTCAGAAGATTCCAGTCTTCTCCAACCTCCAGGTCCTAACAAAGAGAGCGTTGGGAATGTGGTACAGATAGTAACTGTCAAACAAAGGAGAAGAGCCCTTGGTTAGACAGAGTCTTACTGAGAGAGTGGGGAAGCAGACATTTTCAGTAAGTAGTAACAGTGATCCCTCACTAAAGTGATGCCTGGCCCAGAGGCTAGGGAAGAAATCTAAAGCTACAGAAATGAATATTGCCAAAGGATGTTTCCCAAACAAAGTTCAAGTCTCCAACTCTCTGAAGGAACGATTAGGCATGTCAGCTGGACAATTGTCCAGAGCCATCTGTGGACAGTGAGGAGACAAAGGAGAGAGTTAATGAAGTTGGTGAGATCCATGTGGGGGCATTAGAAGAAATTCTTCTTGAAAGAGTCAGTGAAAACAGTGGAGAATTGCAAACAAAACTCAAGACAGAAGGACCTTCAAAAATTGGTACATCTACATCAGGAATAAGAAGCTCCTCCATTATCCAAATCAAAAGTTTCTTTGAGGTGCTGGCTGAAAAAACAAAAACAAAACAAACAAAAACTAGCAGGAGAGAGCCTCCCCCCCCCCAAAATAGAAAGTGTGCAACTTGCATCAAGCTAAAGACCAATAATGAAATTTCTTTTTTAAAGTGCTTTTGCCCCATCATTGCCACCAAAGGACAATCAGAGGAGCCACAGGGAGAACAGACTCTGCAGGAGTCTGCTTTCCGACACTGGAGGAAATTACACTGGGAAGGGAATGCAGGGTGGGTGCAGCAGAGCTGGAGAGCAGCGCTCATGCCCAGCAAGATGTGAGACCTGGGGCCACTCTGGGGACAAGGCAGGTGCTCCAAATCACCAAAAGAATATGTGTGAAGAAAGAGTCGCTTCAGGAAAGAAGTGAAGTTGTTTCTCAGAAGAACAGAGGCTAATGAGGCTTTATATGAGACTGTAAGAGTTGACATCACAGTTCCACTTAAGAGATGTGAGGCGGAGCTGGGGATTTAGCTCAGCAGCACAGCGCCTGCCTGGCAAGTGCGAAGTCATGAGTTTGATTCCTGATATCGGGGAAAAAAAAAAAAAAAAAAAAAAAGAGATGTAAGGCAGAGAAAATCACATGCAAAAAGCAGAAGAGAGTCTCACAGAAGTCAAAATCAGTCTTGCTGCCTCTTGGGGAAATGCAGCCTATTTCAGTACCCATGTGGTGGAGAAACCCGTGTTCCCAGCTGTGTCTGGTATCCCACAGCACATTATTAAGTGACTCCCTCCGAAGTCCAGCTGGCAGACGGAAGTAGCAGCCTCAAAGACTGGACTCAGTATTGAATGTGAAATGTATGGCCCAGGGCTTAGGGAAAAAGGAGCAATGCTAAACCCAAAGTAAACATGAAGCCATCTGCGGTTAGAGTCCTCTCCCAAGCTGGCTCCAAAACACAAAACCGTGGAGACACACCCTGCTGTTGGTGCACCTGTGGACCTGCTCAGCTCCACCAGTGCCCTACAGGAAAACCCAGCCAAGAAAGCCCCTGGGGCTGTTGTCCCACTCCTTCCCAGGAAAAATCAGTCACTGTTCTGGAAACAAAACCCTAGAGACAAGTTTTATGCCGTCTCCAATCAACCTCTTCCTACCCCTCACCCCAGAAGTATCTGGCCTTTTCTCATCCCAGATAGTTACAGAAACTAACTAACTCCACTCTGTCTCAACAGGAAAGACCCCATTCTCTAGGGAGGATGAATTTTAGAAACTAATATGGGAGATTTCAGGGGGTAAATTAGAAGCTGAGGTTGATCTGCAGCCTGGGAAAGGTTAAGATGACCTTCTGCTTGAAATGTCAGAAATGACTGTTAGCTGACGACAGTAGTGAGAGCACTTAACTCCCTCCCCTCAAAAAGACTTGGTTTCATCTATTATAACATGCACTTGAGATGATTGTTTCTTCATTCTTGAATTTGCCCCAAATCATGAGTATGCACCTGAAGTATGTGTATGTGTCCTGGATTTCTTGAGGTTAGTTTTTTTCAAGTCACTTGCTACCCACTTTGTCCGTGTGATGCCATTGTCAAGCACTTTGAAATAATATTCGGTAATACTGGCTCTCCACCAAAAAAAAGAAACGCAGGGGGAGATCTGAGTTGAAAGGGTGTGAGACAACTCACTGACTCCTTGAGATGTTTGCCATGTTTGACTGCTTTCCCCTTGGTTGTAGTCTTTCTTTTTTTATATTTTTTATTTTAAAGATAATAATAAAAAGCAATAGAAATGATAAAAAATTTCAAAACAAGAGGATAGGAAATTACCAATGGTTAGTATATTGCCAATTGTTATCTTCAAAGTAATTGTTCAGATTATCAGATATAGGCATGCAAATTTGATCAAACAATATAAGCACTAACTGTTCCTTTCAGTGAACTGATATAAATTAGTAGAACAATTATCTTAGCTATCATTCATGTGTGTGTGTATATATATATAAACATATATATAGTATATATATATATAAACATATATATGTATGTATATACACATATATATATATGTTCCTTCCTTCTTTTCTCCTTTATTCTTTCCCTTTTGAGCACTTTCTTTCCCTTTCACAGTATCTATTGTAGCTTTTGGATTTTATTTACTCTTTCAACTTTTACTCTAGGGAGACAATATGATGCTTACACATGCAAGTCTGATTTATTTCTCTTATGAGCACGGTCTCTAGTTGCATCCATTTACCTATAAAAGCCTTGAGTTTATCTTTCTTTATAGCTGAGTGATACTCCATTGTATAAAATACCATATCTTTTTTATCCATTTCTGGTTAATGGGCATCTGGGTTGTTTCCAAGATTTAGCTATTACAAATTTTGCTGCTATAGACATGGGTGCACATATATCACTAACGTATGCTGTTTTCATTTCTTCTGGAAAAATACCTAGGAGGGGAATAGCTGGGTGGAATGGGACCTCTAGTTCTAGTTTACTGAGAAATCTCCAAAGAGATTTCCACAGTGGTTGTACCAGTCTATACTCCCACCAAAAGTAGAGAAGCATATCTTTTTCTCCACAGCCCCTCCAGCATTTGTTATGGGCTGATTTCTTGAGGATAACCATTCCTTCTGGGGTGAGATGAAATCTCAGTGTTGTTTTAATTTGCATTTCTCAAATGACCAATGTTGTTGAACATTTTTTTCATGCATTTATTTGCCATTTGTGTTTCTTCATCTGAGAAGTGTGTATTCACCTCAGATGCCCATTTTTTCTTTTATGCATTGTCTTAACGTACTTAATATTATCAGTGTTTGAGTATGGATGAAGAAACCTGGTACAATCGTGGTCCAAATTTCATGCAACAACTACCCTCCCCACAAGAACCTATAGATTTAGAGCTTCTCTGGCAGTACATATTTTTAGTTTTATAAAAGGTTCACCAAAATATTTGACCACCTCTTGCATCTTTTGCAGTATTCGCTGATACCCATCATCACTGTTGGTTGTTTGTTTGTTGTTTTTTTTTTTTTTTTTGGTTTTTTTCCGGTACCGGGAACCGAACTCACGACCTTGAGCTTGCCAGGCAGGCGCTTTGCCGCTGAGCTAAATCCCCAGCCCCCATCATCACTGTTGGAAAGAAATTCATTGAAAGTGCTTAGTGTGGATCTTTTGAATGGCAAAGTTTCTAGGAATGCCTAAGAATATTTTATACCAAGACCTTCTAATGAAGTGGTAGTTTGGCTGGCTAAAAAAATAGAGTTTCAGACATCAGTAATATGGTGAATTAGTTGGTGCTCAGTGCAAATATCTCCACCCAAACAAAGACCTGACAGTCCTGCATGGGAAAAGTACCTGTGTGGGAACCTTGGGTTCCAGATATGAAACTAGGAAAACTTGGGGAAGCTTGAGACCAAGGAGAGCTGCTTTGAGAAAGCAGACCCAACTCCTGCGGTTAGCTGAACACGGTTCCAAAATACAATAACTACAATCAGAAGTGAAAGATGAAAATCATAACTGACAGCACACAACTGCAGAGGACTGTGAGGCAACTATGAATATTTCATACACATATGTTCCATTGTATGTACACTGATGATGATACGGACCACTATGTGTATGTATTAATATATTAGCCACTTTCCTGTTGCTGGATGAAATACTAATACCCAAAATTTAGAGAAGGAGTATATTTTGCTCCATGGTTTCAGTTTATGGTTGACTCCAAGAAAGAAATAGGATGACAGAGGGGTATGGCAGAGGAAAAGTGCTCAACCCATGGCAACAGGAATCAGAGAGGGAAGGGAAAGCCAGACTAACAAATAAACCCTTGCAGGTCACACCTGCAGGGAGCTAACTCTAACCAGTCTCAAACTCCTAACAGCACATTCAGCTATTTTTCAACTTCACATACAGTAAGATCCTATAATATTTTTATTACCATGTATGGATAATTTCACTTACTACACTGTCCTTTCATTTTGTCCATATTGTCTTAAATGGCAGGATTTCCTTTTCATGGTGAGTAGTGTTTCCACTTGTGTGTGCACATGTGCATATGTGTTATTGTTCAGGACAACAAGAACCTGAAAAGTATCTCCAGAAGGAGCCCACAGTACCCCAGAACCTCAGTAACAGGAGGGAGAGGAAGGAAATGGGAGAGGAAATCTAATTTTTCAACAAAATGGAATGGATTAAACAAATAAAATGAAGACAAAATGAATTGCCTCTCAAGACAATTCTGAAAAGCTTTGTACATTAAATATGAACATAGGGAGAATTATATTGCAAAGCAGACTGTAAAATAGTCTATTGTGGAAAAAAATGCAAGTCATGCTTGAAAACATCAACCACACGTATCTCCAAGTGGTGAAAATAATGATATTTTCATAGTGGATATCTTCATGAGTTGTACTGATGTGGGTTTTGTTTTTAGTTTGTGTAAAATAAATATACTTTTTTGTGACAAAATAAATTTTGACAGAAATGGACTGTCCCAGACCAAGGTGGTCAGTGACTAGGTAGGGCACACTTTCATCTAGAAGCTGTAATCCTTGAAGCAGGGTCAAATGCATTATTATTCCAGCTAGTGAAGAAATTAGAACAGGTTTAGAACAGCTCTTCAGCAAGGGGTGGGCAATGCTCCATTACTTTAGGGTAAACACTAACAGGGAGAGGACTTTGTGTTGGCCCCTTTCTTTCAGCCTTGTCTGGCTGGTTCTGGATAGTGACCATTAGAGAGGGTAAGGCCAGCTTATCCAATCCGCTGCCCTTTCAAAGGTGTGGCTGGGAACGTGGGAGCTGTCTAGATCTCCTCGCAATTATTCTCTCACTCCAAAAATGTCTCACCTATTGATATATCTACTTCCAAAGGGAAGGAATCTAGGCAGGCCCAGCTGGAAAACATGAAAAAGAAGCCAAGTTTATTCAAGACACGCCCTTCTCCTTTGCCCCTATGCCATCCTTCCTCTTCCTTTTGGTTTATTGCTTCCTAGTCCTCAGATACCTGGTCTCCTCGTGAAAATAAGATAAGCTAAAAGCCTCATCCTTGTGAAATCGTCAGTAGCTGCACTTTGAAAGAAGAACAGAGAAATTATCTTCACCAAAACATGACTCTTTCTGATGTAAGAATTTCAAGCATCAGCTACAAGGAACAGCAGAGCCGTCACAGGCCAAAGAAGCCTAAAGCACCTAAGATTCTGGCCTTGCAATCACAGCAAAAAAATGCAGTAGATGCCATGCTCTTGGAGCCAGCTGCCCTTGGAACATCACTCTTGGAGACAATACTTATCTACTGAGAATGTCTTCTTAACCCTTGAAAAACTAATTGAACAGACTTTTCTAAGTAGATTCCTAAAGTGCACCCAGAGCCCCTGTGTTTTCTGATAAACCCCTCTCCTCACAGCCAGGCAAAGTAGTTAAGTGCTCTCTGCTCTACTTCTAATATATTTAGCATCTCTATATAATTCTGCTAGTACCTTTGCATAGACAGCCTAGGAAACATTCCGTGATGTCATATGACCTGGCAAAAGTTCAGAGGTGGTGACACAATGCTGCTGCCCACTCCTCCTCCATCACTAGATAATGGCTGGCTCTTAAAAAGAGCTGTAAAGCATAAATTCATTTGGCCCCTTCCCTGCCTCCCTGCTGCCAGGGTGATGGGTGCTTGTCAATATCATCCTCCAGTGACTGATGAGTTTAGTCCTCGATCCTTGTACAGTAATCATTTATCACAGGGCAATCTCTCATGACACAAAATATGGTGCCCTAGTGACTTTTCACTCTCCAGCACTCACTGACAGCAAATGAAAATGACAGCGCCTGCCAGGACCAGCCATAACTCAACCTCATTTCCAGAAAACCTTCTGCAAAATAACGAGATGTGCACTGCCTAGAGGTTGCGGCAAGGACCAGCCATGCTACATTCAGATAAATCAGCCCACAAATGATCAGTCCACCTAGAAATAAAAGCAACTCTGTTGCCCTACATATTTTCCTGTACACTTCAAGGGATTGAGTTTAGCGTGCTGTTCCTCTTCGGTCATAACTGAAAAGGTGACAAATATTACCCTAACTGGTACTGGTTTTGAGTAGTAAGGAGAAACGATGCTCTGTCCTAGTCTTATTATTGGCCATTCCTCTTGCACATACGAAAGAAGTTTGCAACTCAAATAATACTTACAAGAATGATGCCATGATAATGATGTTGTATCTTATAGAATTATAGAATGCCTTCTGCTTTGCACATTTGTCACTTAATCTCTACTACATATTCTATTAAACAGATTATGCAGGTAAATTATATATTTTTCAGGTGAGATAATGAAATCCAAAAGTTATAACTTGTACAGAATTATGCAATTTCTTAAAGAACTAAGGAAGTGAAGAGGGCCAGGGGTCTAAACCAGGTCTCCTGATCATCTGTCCCACAGTGTCCTACTCGAGCATGTTGCTGAGCTACTTGAGATTTAAATCCATTTTACAGATCATGGAATAAATGCAATATCATTAGCATAGAGGCAGGATTTACAGACAATAGGCCTATAAACAATAAAGCAAAATAAAATAGATAACTTGACCAAAGTTATTTTATACTTAATTGGAAAAGCAAGTTAAGAGATGGATGAACTGGTGCACTTATTTCTTGAATGAATTTTAAAACGTATTTTTGGACCAGCTAGTCTCAATCAGCCACTGATACAGATGCAGGGGCACTAAGATGCTCTCAAGGTGTTCACTTCAAGGGAGGGACAAGTTTAAAATCTCATTGTAACCGGGAGTGGTGGCACACACTTGTAATCACAGAACTTGAGAGACTGTGAGATCCCTGACAGTTCAAGCCCAGCTTGAGCTACATTGTGAGTTCAAGGCCAGCCTGGACTACATTGTGAGACCCTGTCTCAACAACAAAACAAAATAAAGTCTTATTGTAAATGTTAGTAAAGTGGGACATAGAAATGAAGCTATCTCATTAGCTATATCTATAGTACATAGAAGCTGTCTCTATAGCATATAGCCCACAATGAAATGGAAATTTGATTCCATCAGGGAGACAAACTGAAAAGTTTAACTTCCTAAAGGAGACAAAAGTAGAATCCACATCACAGAGACTATAGAGAACCCATAAAGGACATCCCCATCTCTAACTCTTCTGCCAGGCGCTAGTCTAGAAAGATCGGCTTTCAAAAGATGACAAAAGCCTTGTCACACGCGCATCCTCTGAGCACTTAGATTCTCATCTTCCCCAGTGATCTGCAAGCTCTGCCTCATGTGCTCAGGATTTCCCAGGACATCCCGATGGTTGGAGCATTAAAGATTTTTAAAAATTTATGTATAACTCACAGATCATCAAATTCATGTCTAAAATGTGAAATTTGGTTAATTATCCATAAGGCTGTGCAACCATCACCACTCCCTAATCCCAGAACTTTTTCACTACACCATAAAGAAACCCCATCAGCATTAGCGATAACCTCTTTTTCCCCCTCTCTCAGTCCCTGGAAACTATGAATTTACTTTCTGTTTCTATGTATCTTCCTATTCACAGATTTAATGCAAAATGAATGATATATGCAGTTTTTTGTGATGACTGGCTTCTTTCACTTAGAATAATGTTTTCAAGTTTCATGCATGACAGAGAAAGAACTCATATGCACTCTTGGAGGTAGTATAATTAGCATAGCCATTATGGAGAACAGTATAGGTGTCCTCAAAAAACTGAATATGATCCAAGTATCCCACTTCTGAATATATATCAAAGGAAATGAAATTATCATGCCAAAGTGATAACTGCATGCCCATGTTTATTGCTGTGTTATTCACAATAGCTAAGATAGAATCAACATAGATGTCCATCAATAAATGAATGGATAAGATAATATGGCATAGCTACACAATTAAATATTATTTAGCTATGAATAATGGAGTTCTGTCATTTGTAGCAAAAGGACTGAAAGTGGTGGACATTGTGTTGAATGAAATAAGCCAAACACAGAAAGGCAAGTGCCACATGCCTCTCTCATATGTGGAAAAAAAAATTTAAATCTACCTGAATGCAGAATAGTGATCTAAAGGTTAGGAAGGGTGTATATAGGAAGGGTAGATTACCCGGAAACACAATTTGACTAGTTCTTGTTTATGTATTGTTGAAGTATCACACAGAATCCCATTAATATGTACAGTTAATTAATATCTATTAATTAATGTTAGTATAAAAGAAAATATTTTAAAATTAAAAATCTTTAAGTTCCTGGGAAGGAGTTTATCCACGCTGTAAAATGGATCAGTATTTCATTTATTTTTGTAGCTGAATGACAGTCTACTGCCAGAATATCTCACACTTTGTCATTCATTCATCAGTGGATACTTAAGAGATTTCCACTTAATTGACTATAGGATTTTGATACACACTTGTTGAAAAATGAATGATCTTCTAAACATTAATGTCAGACATTAAATTGCTGATAAACATATTAAAATAGTCAACAACATTAGTGTCAGAGAACTAGAAACAGACGCAAGGCAAGATCATTTCCCAGGCATCAGATTAGCCAAGACTTTCTAAGAACTGCTGCCCGCAAGTGTGAATGACTGTCACACCCCATCGTCTGTGGGTGTGCCTCTTGGTGAAAGCATTTTGAAGCCAGTTTGTAGTTCGTTCACATACTTTAACTCCCCTATGTCCATCTGAGAGAGAAGACTAAGGCTCTACTATAAGATGTAGAAAAATACTTTAAAGATTGTCATTTACATTGGTAAAATAAAGAAAACAATGCTAAATACCCAGAGATCATAGATGTTTAAAGAAAATATGATGGATGCATGTGATTAAATTGAATATGTTCATTAAAGATTCTATTTTGAAAGGGCTTTAATGGCATCGAAAAGTATTGTTGATGTTCAGTGAAAACAGGTTCTCAGACATGTGAAATTCTCACAGAAAATTTAAAATTTGAAGCAATATATAAAAATGTAGATATGAAAGTTCCTGAGAAGTGAAATTTGTCACTGACCTCTTAGGGTCATGTGGATGAGTAAAAAGTGGAATAATCTTAGATGTGAATGTGCCTATTTGTCTCAAGTACGGCTTTTACGTACCTATGAACTGGCTCCCTTCCTAATGGCAAGTTGTGAGAAGGCAAAAAATGATCTTAAACTGTATCGTTCCTAAATCAATTATATAACAAATTCTTTTATTAATAAAAGAAAAGTATTTTCACTTTAATGGACTTCATTTGTCCCATTCAGCCGTGTATGCTTAGAATAGCTTTCTGGTAAGTATAACTGCTAAGAACCAGGTAAGAGAGGAACAGGAAATCAATTAAATTATGTAATTCTTTCTAACCGAGTCTTCCCAAAAGCGATTAAAAGATTGGTTGCTCCCATTCCCTACTCATCTGCTTGTCTCAGAGAACCTGCTAGAATAAAGGGCACATGGGAAATGTCAGACATTCAGTAGGAATGTAAACAGATGCAGTGACAGAGGGAGATGGCTGCTAGGTCACCTATGGCATGAAACATGTCGTGCTTGGTTCTCTCGCCAGTGAGTGTGCTTTCATCATGTGTGCGTGAACAAAGCGGCAGGTGGGAGAGGGCATCCTAGCCCTTAAGGGTAAATTGAACAGTAATGGCCTTCATGTTTATGCAACTGTTGCAAGTTGTGGGTCTCTGGAAGCTTTAAATGCATTTGCCCCACTCATCTTTTTTCCATTATATTTAAACATTTAGACCTCTTTCATGGAAATATAGTCCCACATGGTCCTAATTCTCTTCTATTCAACCTATCAAAACATTATCCCAGAAGATTCATTTTAAATCCAGAAAAGTATCTGAGCTTCTTGTATGAGACTGGTATTAGTCCTTCTTAGAAACAAGTTCTTTAAATAACTGGTTTTGCATGCCCTTCAGTTTTGCATGTGTTTGCGTGACTTGAGTTTAATTCACAGTTGAATGCCTTTGAATTTGGTTGCAGACATTATCCAGGTAATTCAAATGTAAGTATCTGTGTAGTTCAAATGAAGTCAAGTAAAGAATGGTTTGAAATGCTGTGTTTTGATTTTTGTTTGTCGACAAGTGAAAGAACACCTCAGTCACTTTAATTCTGCTCATGTACATAGCAAAGTCAAATCTTAGTTCCCCTTGTAAATCAATAATAGACAAAGTTATTTGAGTGAATATACTATGTGTTTGGGCTTGTGTTATTGTTTTACATGCAAGTTTTCATTTAATCCTCAGGAGATGGCAAGAAAAAATAATTTGGTTCCATAAAACAGGTGAAAAAGTTAAGGAAAATTGTCTATTAAAAACTTACTTGTATTAATACTTATAGAAGTTTTACTGATTTCCAAAACAAATGAATGAATAGAAAGATTGTGGTATATTTATACAAGGGAATACTGCAGAATGATAGAAAGAACAAACATGATTGGCACTGCAATAGGGATAAATCACAAAAACATCATGTTGAGCAAGACATCCAGCCAAAATATATAAATACATATGGTCTGATTCTACACATAGGTAGTGCTGGAATAGATAAGATTAAACTTCAAAGATAGAAATTGAAAAGTAGTAGACATTCATTCGAAAGGGACATGAAAGAACTCCGGAGTGATAGAAGTATTCTTTAACCTGATTGAGGTACTGGTTACATAAGTATATGTATTTGCTGAATGTTTTTTTAAAACTCACTGAGCTATGCATTTTATTTTATAAAAGTCATATTTAAAAAGGATTGTTATAGATAATAGATGAATAGATAGACAGGTAGATAGCTAATAGATAAATAGAAGAGAGGTCTTAGTATTTCTGAGAGTTTAAAATAAATGTCATTTGATTAAAATTATAGTTTTGAGGAAGTAGAACCTGAACACAGTCTGACTGCTTGCCAAATAGTTCATGAAATAATCCAAAAGTACATTTGCCAACAACTATGTGCCATACATTTTCCTAGCTGCTGAGGGGATAAGGAAGTTCAATTAAATGTGTTAATACATGCAAAGTGTTTGTAGCAGTGCCTAGAATATAGTAAAAAGATCAAAAGTGTTAACTACCATTATTATGGTAAGATATAAGCCTTGCTCTCAAGACAATTATAGGGTATCTGGGGAAAGAGTAATTCACAAATCATTAATCAACAATATAAAAATCATAATTTAGTATAAGAAATTGCGCAAGGAACATCTAGATTCAAGGCCAGAAACTGTCTGTCTACATGTGCCAAGTAGCTTACAACACAAAAGCATAGTAGGGATGTGAGGCACTTGGGCACAAAATTCCCACCCAATGGGACAAGCACTTGGCATCAACCTATAGTCACACAGAGAGGAGAAATTTCCCAGCTTTTAGAAGTACACATGCTTTACATGATGCATTAAGAAATATGTCCTAAGGGCACTCAGAGGCCACTTCAGTATCTGTCCTTGTATTTCTCTTCCTATTCACTCCTAATCTGAGAGAGGAAATCCAGCCTAGAGGACTGAAGTGACTTACAGAAACTTGCCCAAATCGAGGCACACAGTTCAGTTGTAATCGATGGTGAAGCTGACCACATCTCTGCAGACTCATTTGTTCCTGGTTGGACAACAACAGAGAAGCTTCAGGATGTGGTAAGCTTGGAATGAGATTTGGATTTAAACATTAGAAGAGGGGGAAATTATATGGGAAAGGGATAGGGAGGTTAAAGTTCAAAAAGCGCCCAATGGATGTGAAGGTCATTCCAGTTTGACGTGGAAAACGTCTTGAGATGGCTTAATGAGAGTTCTAGGAATCAAGAAAGTTTTGTATTGTACCCTACCCTCCATGGGGGCCAAGAGTGTGTAGAGAATAAAACAGTATTAAGGGTAAAAAATGGAGTTTGAAAAGGATAGGCCTATGCAGTTACTGGACAGATTTAGATTTTTTAGAAAAAGCTGTGAAATCATGGAGGGCATTTTCTGTTTCTTAAACTGAGTCACATAGGATCTAGAAAAAATATAAGAAATTTCAGTTACATAAATTTATGCACATTTCTGCACTTCCAATGGATAAGGAGGACCGTGTGTTCTAAATCAATTCCTGTTTGCTCCTCTTTTGCATCTTCCTGTACATTAATCTTTTTCAAAGACATTTGTTACTTGCTAAGGGAATGAGGGAGCGATGTAGGCACTTATAGCAAGAACAAAAAGATTTAATAACCCATTTCTGATACTCAAAGTGGGAATTTTAGCTAAAGATCATCCTGAGATTCAGCTCTTTTGAGATGGAGGACTTTCGGTAGATTTTCCAAATAAAGGCCCTATCCTGGTGGATTTCATCACAGTGTATTATCTAAAGGAAATTTCTGACAGACAGGAAGAGGGAGGGTAAAAGTGTTTGCAGTTTTGACTGCGAGGAAGATGAAGAAAGAGATGGTTATTTCCTATGGCTCCAGATTTCTTCTTTCCAGACTCAAGGCCCCAAATCAGAGCAATCTCATTTCCTCAGTAGTCTGCATACTTCTTCTGGGTTCCCACAATGCAAAGCGACTCTAAAATCCCAGTATGTCTCCTGCTCAGCTGGAAGTACGGCTGCGCAGTTGCCAGAACTGATTACTGCAGCGGGATTTAATGATTCTCTGGCCAAAAGCCAAAGGGCAGACAATTTGAGCAAGAAACATCTGAGCTTGATTGTGGTCAGACTTTGAAGTATCTGCAACTCAAGTAAGATTAAATGCTGAATCCAGACCAGCGAGAAGGGCTAGTGGCAGTGACTGAAACCAGCGAAAGCATCAGCTCATGGGTGGCACCAGCAGACTTTGGCACGCTCCATGGCTTCCCACTAATCACACTTGGACAGTCTGGAGACAGACTCTGCCGCATACCCCAGGATTCCGACTTGTCCCAACTGTCTTCAGGACCTACAGGCTACATTCCTCCCCTCTTCCACCCAGGTTTCCATCTGGGGGAGAAGGAAAGGAAGGCGAGAAAGTGGAAGAACTACAATTTATCCAAGTAAGTAGTTATCTTAAGATATCTTATGAATCAAACTCAAAGAGTCAGATTTAACCTAACTTTGCTTTTCCTCCTTCTGTTGAACCTCCTTGGGTTCTTGAGGTACAGTACATCAATTTTGAGTTTAGACTTGTAAGCCAGCACACCTGCACGTATTTGTGAGAAAGCTAGTGATCCTATGCTGAACATTTCCATTCCAGATATATGCAGGTAACCAAGATATTTTCTTTTTTTTTTTTTTTTTTTTTTTTTTTTTTTCTCCGGTACTGGGAACTAAGCTCACGACCTTGCGCTTGCCAGGCAGGCACTTTTTGCCACTGAGCTAAATCCCCAGCCCCAATATTTTCATTTCTAGAGTCCCTTCTAACCATTAATTCAGCAAATATTTATTGAATGTTTACTATATGCTAGATACTGTTCTGAGTCCTGGATTCCATGTTGACCAGAAGCAGACACATTCTTAGTTTGGAAGCTGATTAGTCTATTAATGGGGACAAACATTAATCAAATCTCTAATAAAGATAAAAATACATTGTGATAAGTGCCAGAAAGAAGCCTTATATGAGATCTCAGAACATTTGAGAGGAGGATTTAACTTTACCAGGTAAGTGAAGAAAGACTTCCTTAAGGAAGTAATGATTCATCTGATGTCTTAAAACAAAACAAAACAAAACAAAACAAAACAAAACAAAAAACACTTAAAAAGCAACAAGAACAGAGAATCCAGGCAAAGGAAATAGCTGTAGTGGTATGCAAAAATCCAGTTGTTCAAGCTCACAGAGCAGAATGTTGAGATGTTAGGAGGTTCACAGGACCATTGATGTCATGCTGAGAATATTTACTAGATAGAGAACAAAAAGTAGCAAATGCTTCAAAGTCAAGGTTTTTTATGGGGGATGAAATTTTTTTTTTTTTTTTTTTTTTTGAGAGCCAGTTTTTAGACGATTGCCAGCACACTGTCACAAAGCAGTGTGGTTGAAGGGAGAAAATCAGATATGCTGGGAAAAAAAAAAGAAAATAAAATATCTGCAAGTCAAATAATGAAGAGAATGGGGGAAGATGAAGCAGAGCTAAGAAGGGACTATGCACGGACCATGTATGACTGGGAGGTCTTGTTAACCATTTAATCTTCTTAAGAGCAGTGAGAAGCTGTTGATATATTTACAAGCAGCATGAATAATCTGAACAGATGGTGGCCTTGATGAGATCTGTCTGGCTAAACTTTTGGAACTGGTTTGGAAGAAAGCAAGAGAAAGTGTGGGTGACCATTGAAAAGCCAGTGAGTAGTCTGTGAGGTAGATAATAGTAGCATGACAATTGGGGTAAAGACACATAAGAGAATACATATATTATGGAGATGAACACCAGTAGGATTTGATATGGAGCCAGTTGATACAGATTTCATAAATGGATATATAGTTATGGCCCTTCATAAAAACAGAAAATATTGAAGGGGTCAAAATGTTTGCTGGCAAGAAGAAATATGAGTTGTTTTAGAACATGTCTGGCTTGATGTGTTTCAGGTGGTCAAAAGGACAAGAGGAATGAAGGATCTGGGCTGGAAGGATATGTCATATGTAAGAGATGGCACAAAACATTTGTGTGGTATAGTGTGGTGAAGGTATGGAATGAGTATTGAGCTGCAAGACATTCTCAGTTTTAAAGGTCCGTTGAGAAAGATGTGTCCACCAAGGAACAATGAGAATTCTGTTAGTTTGAGTAACACATAATTGATAGGTTTATCAAGTGCTTGTATAATAACGTCAAGGAGAAAAGTGGCAGTTTAAAATGGCAGACAGAGTAAAAAGTGAAAAAATGGAGACAGTGACTATGGGCCTCTCTTTTAAGAAGTTCATGAGAGATGGATAGAATTCCGGGATCCCAAAAACTCTCTAACTCTGAGAGAGTGTGTGTATGTTTTAAGTATGAGATACATAAGAATGTTTAAAACAAAACACTGGAACAGCCCAAACTGGAGAGAATCTCACTGTATAAGACAAATTCCTTTCAGGGATAGGAAAGGAGAAGGAGTGGAACCCACAGAAGGAGATACCAAAATCTATGGTGCTGAGGAGACAGAAATGAAATGGTCACTGATAGGTCAAAGTGGTATGACTCATACTGGAAAGTTCTAGGACATCCTGACTCACGTGTTCTAGGGCATGTGTAAGTGTAGAGAGTGAATTGGTGTACACTCCAGCGATGGGAAAATGTAGGCTAAATGCCCTTAGAGTTTCTCCCTGAAAAACCATTTTACCACAAATCAAACTCTGTATATATTAAATTTCTCTGTTATGGAGAATCGAAAAACCTAGATGCAGAAATTAATAATAAATGCATTCTCTGAATGTATATTGGGGTTGCACACTACTACACATTCTCAAAGCACTGGGAAGTCAAAGATAAACAGGAAAACCGTGAACTAGAAGAGATAATGAAATACAAAGATTCATACCACTAATCACATTGTAACTGTAATCGCTGCAACAGAAAGACAAGCAAAACTCAGAGTTCTTAGAGGAGGGAGTTATTTGGTTTTAGGGCCAGAAAAGTCCTCTGAGATGAGATGTTAGATGCCAAATACAATGCCTTTCTCACAATCCACATATAACATTACTCTTATTATTCCACAAAAAAGATATCTTGTGTAAATTTATTTGTGTAACCCACAGAGATGAGACAATCTTTCATCCGCCTTGTTAATATGCTATCATCCCTAATCCAAGATCAACACTCACGGGCACTATTGGCTGAGAACTATATGATTTGGATTCTGGTATAAACCACTCATTTCCCTTTAAACATTAGTTTGGAAACCATTGAGTAGTGAACGGCCTTTACCCCACGTTTATTATTCACTAGAACAATTCTACTCAGCTGTGTCTACGCAAAGGCCACAGAATCAACCACATTTTGTTAGTTTATTATTTTTTGTTACTGCCTCTGTCATAATTCTAACCAACCAGTTAGAAGTAGCCAGTGCGCTGCCCCACTTTTCAACTCCCTGGCTTTTCTCTTCTAAGTTAAACTTACACAAGTGGCTAAGAAGTAAAAACTTCAGACCTTGATATGTTGGCATTAGATGGAGTAAAACATGAATTAAAGTGAACATGAATCCTGCGGAAGACCCACAATTGCCTGGGATGGGGCCAAGTGCACCCGGGAGCAAAAATGAAAGACAGTTTGAGTTCTTTAGAAGCTTGTACTACAAATCCAGACATTGAATTTTGAACCTGATTTTAAAAGTGAGTTCTTCTGGTAGGAAATACAAGAAATAAAATCATTCTAAGGACAAAGACTGTCTAACAATGAAGTTTATTCCTGTTCAGCTAATTTAATGCAACTTTTTGTAAAGCATCAAATATTTAATTCATTGACTCTCTTTGGAGTCTTTTCCAGTTCTGGGGACAAATCCACAGCTTGCTTCACTCTGACTGGGAGAAGAATGTGGTGAGCAAAGGAGGTATGATTGATTCATTAGCCTGTTCACTCCACAAACAACCCACCACCTGCCAATTAGCAGGCATCACAACCAAATGCCAGGGGAGGCGGTAAAGACGAAGACGCTATTGAGAAATGTGCAGTGTTACGGAGCACACACCGACGGCAGGAGGAATGCGTAATGACATTTATGCTAAACAGGCCTATGAGAAACATGCTGTGGAAACTCCAAGAGATGAGATAGCCTCTGATGGGGAGGAGTGTTGAGAACAGCTTCTTTTCAGTGTGAAGGATGAATAGAATTTATACATTTGGAAAAAATGGGGAGAGCTTTCCAGACTACAGTGTTTGTCTTTGCAGAAGTTATAAAACCTGGAAATTTGTGGCACATTCCACTGTATAAATTCAGATAACAATTATTCTACCTCACCCTCCACTCCAGTTTAGGAACCATTAAAATATTCCTATGTTGATGACTAGTTTAAAGAATAATTTGTTACAGAAAATCAGAACCACAAACTCCTTCTAAGCTTACCCCTCCTGGGTGTTATTACTGGGGCCTTTCTCAGTGTCTAACCACACAGGAGGGAAAACCTTGCAAGCCACAGCTCCGGCCCACTGTAACTTGCTCCACTCTTGATCTGGAACAAAGACAGAATCATCAGAGAGGGAGGGGAAGCCAAGTATTGGGACACTAGAAGAATAACCTTTTTTCAGGTGGAAAAATACACAGCCTTCACCTGAATTACGTATCCAGTGGGTCCCCACATCAACAAATCTTAGCTCCCAGAGGCCTCATTCCTGAATCAGTGGGGAGGCAAATACAACCATGCATCTTACTTTAGGAGAAAGGCAACAAACCAAAGAAAGAGATTAATTTTAAAAAAACAAAACAAAACAAAACAAAACTAAGTGCTAATCCGGCAGTGGTTTTTCAAGAGTGCCTCAAGCATTAGTAGGTCATTAAATCTTTGTTAACAGGCCAGGAAAAAATGTAAGAGGAGGGAAAAAACAGGTCATAGTTCTGTTTAAATTTACACAGCATGGAAATGTCATCAAATCACAGCATCGCCATGATGAAAAGAACTACAGGCATTTCAATCAAGCTCTTACTGGAGGCTCCTCAGCAGCATCTCAAGATGTTACCCTACCTGTGAGGAATGCAATTCACCTGAAAATGTTTGATCCATATCTGAAGAGTGGAAAGTGCCCCCTTCTATCATGCAGAAAGTTGCTTCACTTTTTTGGTCAAATGTAGTCTGTCTTCCACTCCCTTTAGAAACTTGAAAACTGCCTTTATAATTGCTCTAATTTTCTTTTCTTTAGGCTATTTGTTATATAAATAGGTTGACTAACATTTATCTGAAATGCTTGGGACCAAAAGAGTTTCAGATGTTACATTTTGAGCGGCTTTGGGAATATTTACATGAATAAGATGTCTTGGGTGAGGGATCCAAATCTAAACGTGCAATTCATGCACGTTTTATATATACTTTATGCACATAGCCATAAATCAATTATACACAATATTTTAAAAACTTTTGTTCATGGGACAAAGTGTGTGTGGTGAACCATCAGACTGGTAACAGTATTTTGGTGCTCGTACATAAGTTATGAATTTGGGACCACTTCAGACTTTGGACTTTCAGGTTTTCATCACTGTGGCCAAATTCCTCAGGAAAATAGCTTAGAAGGGGGAAATGTATTTTGGTGCATGGTCTCAGTTCACAGTTGGTTTGTCCCATCACTGTAGGCCTGATGCAAGGCAGAGGAAGGGCAGAGCAGCACGGCAGAGTGGTATGGTGCAGCAAAGCAGCTCACCTCATGGGGGTCAGAAACAAAGGAAGAAAAAAAGCCAGGGAAGAAGGAATGGGGAGCAGACGTAGTCTGGTCATAGTCAAAGTTATTCCACCGTGATTCACTGCCTTCAACTAGACTCCCATCTTTTGCTTCCATCACCTCCTAATAAAGTCATCAGATTATCATTTCACCAGTTCAGTTCACTGATGAAGCAAAAACCCTATCACTTCACAAGGCCATCAATTATGAACCAGCCTTCAACACAGTGCATCTTTTTGGAGAGACATTTTGCATCTCAACCATAATAGGATGTCCAACCTGTGCAGTGTCTCAACACTTTTTCCTATTGCATGATCTTAAACCACACACAAACATCACCAGCTTCAGTCTTCTCTGCTGAAAGATGCTAGCCAGCCAATGGCCCTTTGCCCTACAGGCTGAGAAATGAATTAAAATTTTGAAGTATAGTTTGATGACATGGAGTAAAAAGCTACCACTATGTCCATTTTCAAAATATAATATTTTGCAGGAGCCAAAAGTGTTATTTAGGAAGGGAATCTTATTTTTCAGCACTCTTAAATACCTCTTAACATTATTAATCAACATTTAATGATTTTTGTCAAGTGATGGTGAGGCAGAGATGATAGAAAATTTAGCTATATATAAAATATTTGTTTGACATGAAACTTGGAACATAATGAACACATATACATTTGAGTAGTATATGTTCTACATGAGCACATGCTCCCTGCATAGGCAGCCACATACACATTGCACACATACACATACACACTGCATGCATACACACACCATACGTACACATGCACATATGCATATCACATAAATGTACACACACACACATACACAGCTTGCATGCACACTCGAGTTCAGATATCAAGATCTCTTCATGACTTAGTTATTTAGAGACCCAAGATTCAGTTGGCTCAAAGGAACAGTAAGGAGGTGAATTTACTTGTCAATTTCTCACTGTTTAAAGAAAAACTTTAGACAAGTTGAATTTAGCAGTATTTGAGCAAAGAAACACTTCATGAGTCCAAACAGAAGCTGATTCAGAAAGCTCTGCCTTATCACATGTGCTGGCTGTTTTCTTACCCATGAACAGGAAATGACACACAGAAGCAACCCGATTGGTTGCAGTTGCTGTTTGCCTAATATGAGTCTGTTTTAGCCCTGGATCGGTTGTAGGTCCCCTGCTATGACTGGCTAAGACTCACAACTGTTCCAAGGGTCTGTTTCAGGTTAAATTAGACTCTATGTAAATTAAGTTGCATTACAGATCACTATACACAGAGAAACGTTTAAGCAAACTTAAAATATGTGCAAATGCAGCTTTAGATTAAAGTTAACTCAGCTTAACTACGTATAGTGATAGCTTTGTGTGGAGGGTCTGAGTTCTCCAGTCACAAACCAAGCAAAAAAAAAAAAATTTTAATCTCTTTGTAAGTGAGTAAAACAAAGTTATCAAACTCCAGTTCTGAAGATGGAAGAAAACTAAAACTGCTTAATTCAAGATAAACTCAATTGTTTACAGATTATATCTAGTCTCTTTTGGATGCTCATCCAGCCCTGCCCAGGACTTTCTTCCAGCACACCCCTTTTCTCCTCTGCTCACAGCCAATGATCTGGTTTAGTGTTAGCAGGAGGGGCAGTCCTTTGCTGGCCCTGTCTGTCTCAGTCTGAATCTCACGCTCTGACTCCTCTCACCTGCCATACCTTCTGCTAAAGTGCCTTCCCCTTTCCCAGCTCTTTGTATCTCTCAACTTGCACTCAAACCATGCCACATGATCTGGTTGTACAAGGAACCCACATCCTTTCATGCATCACTGTGAGGTCATGGGAGACTGAAGAAAGGAGGGACCAGGGACCCTCTTTCTACATAAGCCATGCCACACCATCGTTTCTGCTCTATGAGATGCTACCTTATATGATGGAGAAGGGGGAGCTCTAGAAGAGTCCTAGCTTTTATCAGCTCTATCTGAAATAGAAGAGGCAGGCTTGCTATGACTTCCAAAAATTAGCTGAAGATTCTCTGAGGTTAGACCAGTGGGTAGGTTTGTATGTGGCTCCTATGTGACCAGTACCTCATATCCCTAACCATAGCTGTATCCTCTCCAGGGTTTTTCCTACCACCAGCTACTACTTTTATCTGCTGTGGGCTTGGAAAAGTTTTCTTACATTAATGTGCATTGTGGTTTATGGAAGTAACTCTATCCCCCAAGTCTACCAGATTCTAAGTCTTTTGGGGACCAAGAAACATGCTCTTAAAAGAAACTCTGGTTTGCTGCAGAAAACCCCAGCTTCCAAGACTGTGTCTCTATTACTAAGTTTTGTAAACATTCAGAAGCTGCATTGCCTTCTTTGCCTGTGGCTGTCTGCTCTCATCCCAAGGGGACCATGTCTCTGAATCCACAGATAGGGGTTCTTGAGACAAATGACAGTTGCAGAAAGAAAAACCTCAAGTACTCCTTAATACTTAAGTCATTGAAAACTCACTGATTAATTCAGGAACATGACTTTTCTACCTATTCTTTAGCAACATATCATGGTTTTTAATGATGATGATGATGATGATGATGATGATGATGATGATAAAAATAAAGTGCTTTTCCGACTCTGCTCTCATGCACCAGTTACCTTGGTCACCACTGTGTGCAGGGTCTTAGCCTCCAATAGATAAATGTTGATCTAGTGAGCACCAGCTGTGTTATTGAATTCAATTCTGATAACATCTAACTGGAGATAGCATCAGATCCTGGAGGTTAAAGGCTCTGCCTCACAAGACTAACCTACCAATCAGAAGTAGTAGATGATCACCTGTTCTAACCAACTAAGTGGCTATAAATAGAGATTGGTATAAATTGCTTAAATACAAAGCATGTGAATTGTCACCATTAAGCGTCCTTTTAGATTAAGTTTTATAGGGGATTTGTAACCTTTTTGGTGATTTACTACCACCTGGAAAATTTTTAAAAAATATATATTTGGCCTACTTCTGAGAAAAATGTACCTGACATATGGATATATACACCACATCAGAAAATTCACTCATGGAAGCCCCAGGACCTCTGGATCTTGCTTTACGGACATCTAACCCAACAGAAAGACTGATGTTGCAGAGATTGTCCTCAAACATTTTAGATGCCAAATGCAAAGATCAGAAACATCTTTGTCCCTGAGAATCCATAACCAGATGAATAAATTTCCCTGGTGCCTTAAAAAGACTTAAAGTTAGGCAAAGAAGCACATCAAAAATAAATAAATAAATAAAAGCCCGATGTGGTGGTGCACACCTGTAATCCCAGCACTTGGGAGGCTGAGGCAGGAGGATCATTATGAGTTTGATACCAGTCTGACTACATAGCAAGATCCTGTCTCAAAAAGACAAAAAAAGAAAACGACGAGCATCGCTGAAAATGAAGAGATAGGTATTTTAAAAGGAGCAGGAAGAGGAGGAGGAGAGCAAATGAAAACCTCAGTTCATTAAACAGGTATGACGTGCCTCCCCTGCCCAACGCACTATCCTGAGAACTGCAGAAACCAAAGTCCTGTTCTAGTAATGAACGACAAAAGAAGGACAGAAGGAAAGACTAGAAAGAAGTGTGGGGGACAGAAGATGAGACCATGCCCACCCATTCCTGAGCTCTGTAGCTAGCACCTAGTGGGGACCTGGTCACTAGGAAGAATTTAAGGAAGAATTTAAGTGCAGTTACCTGGCTAACAGTTTTGGATTGGAATTTTGGACTTTAACAGGTATAAGAACAGACATTCAGATTAGTACCACCCCTTGCTATGTCTTGCCTTTGCTTCATTACCTTTTCACCTTTGTGCATATCTTTTTAGGCATAAGCTCACTGAAGGCCGATCCTCTGGACCCGACTCTCAAGGCCTCCCCAGCCCACTGACACTTGGTCTTCTAAAACCTGCTCTTGCCTGCACAGCTCAGTCACCTCTCGGGGCAAATCTGATGCTTTTCCAGCTCTCTGGTTGCTTTCCCTGGAACGGTGCTTGTCACCACCTTAGCTGCCCACCTTGCCTCCTCTCTACATGCTGTGAGATACCTGTCTCATGGCTACGTCTGTACCTTGGCTCCAGTCAGAGAGAGAGAGAGAGGCCTTGACACTCTCATATCAGTTCAACTACCATCTCCAAATGACTGGTTCACTCTGGTCTTTCCACTCCCCTTTTCCATATTTAAATATCACATACATCTGGCTTAAGCCTGGCTAATGAAAATGATGGAAACCTGGCTAAAATATCCCCGGGGAAATTCTTTGCCATTCTCCAAGAGACATGAGAAGAAGAGATTACTCCCCTTTGGGTACCATGTGCTTAGATAATATGTCTAGAACTTTCCCAAGGATCTTACTCCTAGCCCCGGGAGGAAGCCATTACCTAGGATTCCACCCTCCTTACCTCTTTGGTTATTGTGAATTTGTTATCGACCAATCCCAAGTCCACTCACCCTCTGGGCCCACTGCCATGTGAGACACTAAATAACTACATGGCTTACTCAGTTTAGGTCGGGTTTTCTGCTGTTTATGGCAAAAACTAAGTGTCTTAACTACACGTAGTCTCAATAATTTTTTCTTGATGATGGTAAGTAAAATAGCTAGTGAATCATATGTGAGGCAGAACAAAAAGTGACTCAAATGAAAAAATATTACCTTGAAGTCCCTTAGCCTGCAAATGAGTCCCTGTGCCTCCTCTCCCTGGCTCTGTAATCTTGGGCAAGTCACAGGAAGTTAGCAATTCTCAGGTTTTTGTCTATGTAACTGGAAAGAGCCAGGCACTGTTAGCAATAAAGCATATAATGCGTGTGAAATACCTAGCAGAGCTCTTGCCTGTTAAAAAGGGCACTGCTCTGTTTAGTCACTTATTATTAATACTTGCAAAGAATTTGGTGAAAAGTGAGAATTTGTCACCCAGGTTGACTGCCTGCGGTGAAGGAAATGCTTTGACATTTAGGGAGAGGAAGGAAAAGTCAGCCCATGCAAAGATAGGTGTTAGGAGGAGGACAGCACAGGGCACTGCAACAGAAGAATGAGTGATAATAAAGTGAAAACCATTAAACAGTCAATGTCTTAAATTTGTGCAAAATGTGGAGCAAGCAATCGAATTAAAGAGAGTAAGATAGAAAGATGCCCCATTTGTCTGGAGAAGCTGGATTTTGGACTACTTATTGTCTGCATGATAAAAGTTCTCAGTCTGGGAAATTAAATGTGGCCTGCAATTTATAGTTTCATTCTAAGAATTTTGTCCCATGTTCTCAGATGTTCCTACCTCCTAGAATGCTAGGTTAGAAGAAATTCAAAAGGAACAATCCTGAATATATAAAAACCTTGAAATTTCTCAGTTCTTTCAAAGCCGGGTTCACTGTAAGTGGCAGCAAACTCCTCACAGCAGAAAAAGTACACAACTGGTTGCAGTCCCGTCCAAAACTCTCCGCAGTTTAAGGTATCACTTATTAACAGAAAGAGAAAGAGGGCATGTGTTTAAAATGTGGTATATCCATATAATAGACTATTATACAACCTTAAAAAGGAAAAAATTCTGACACAGGCTACAAAATGGAAGAACCTTGGGCATATCATATTTAGTACAATGAATTAGAAAGAAAAAGACATCCTCTATCGTGTGTATCATGTTGTATAACTCCACTTGCATGATGTACCTGGAGTAGTGAAATTCCTAGATGGGCCAAGTTGAGCTGTGGCTGCCAGGGTCTGGAGGGGTGAATGGGGAGTGTTTGTTCCAGTGGCCACAGTCTCAGTTTCGCCAGATGAAAAGAGTTTGAGGATGAAAGGTGGCAATGGTTGCAGAAATCTGTCAGTGTACCTGCTGGTACTCATGAACTGCACAATGAAAAATAGTCGTGATGGTACCTTTTATGTGTATTTGGCTAAAATTAAAAAATAATTTTAAAAGAAGGAATGAAACAGAACATTCTTTTACAAAAAGAGGACATAAAAAGAAAAGAAAGGAAAAAAATCCAAAAAGTTAGAACATGGCAGATTTTTAATGATAATCTTAGGTCAGAAAATCCAGCTCAGACCAAATGAATGCTACGCTTCTGTGGATGTGGCATTTCCCATGTGACTTCGGTTTTCACCCCCAAACAGAGTAGCTAGTCTGTGTCTAATTGTGTTTGTTTTTCCCCCTGCAGGGATGTTTAACAGTCCCCTAACCACTGAGATGGTCCCATAAAATTTTATGACAATAATTTCTTAAGTGAAATTTCCATTCATCCTGTTTGTGGGCGCTTCAGAAAGGCCAGAGAAAGCCAAATAGATATAACTTGGGACATTTTCCTCAGGTCTAATTTAATTATAAATCATGACTTTATGAGCCTACCGTTCTAAACTCATACCAGTCCTCTGCAGCACAAAATAATTTACTGCTCTCCAGGACAGTGAGCTCATGCTGGGAACCAAAGGGCACCCTGAACCACATTCCTTAGAGAAACTTTACAAGGTATGTTCTGAAAAGTTGACTTCTGACACTGGAGATTGGAAAAGCTCAGGCGTGCTCTACCCCCAGGCCTAAGACAACGTGCACACGGCGGAGACAGAGCCATTGCTCACAGGCCTTTCTCCCTTAGCAAAGGAAGAGAGGAAGTTCATTTTCACACAGACAATCTGCTCTCCGTGTTTCCACTGTTCTCGAAACCCATGGCACTTAGGAAATGTCTGTGCTGAACTCTCTAATTTAAGGCAGAGGTTTTAGAAAGGGAGCCTGAAATTATTGGGTGTGAAATGCAAATAGATTTAGCAGCTTTAGCACTATTTATGTGGACTTCAAGTCTGCCTGGGGAAGAGAGGCTTTCTTCTTTATTGTCTGAACATCTGTACATTTGTTAAAGATGCTTGGCTTGTGGACAGTTGGCCTCTCCTCGAAAAGGCCAGGATCACCCTGCCTGGAAGGAAGGAGCAGAGCTCATCAGTGGGGCTCGTTCACAGTGATGAAAGTAAGGCAGAGGTTTGGAATGTGTGCAGCTTTGTAAGGCTTGGAGGCCTTCAGCAAAAGCAAAGCACACATGCAACAGAGCGTGGTTCTCTGCCCTGCAGCTCTGTGGAACTGTGGTAGGAAAGGAGTTGTTGCAAGATTCCCATTGCATGCATTTCCTTACATGATGTTAGGCATTTGACAGAGAGCTTTGGAACACACTGCAATTGGAGGCAAATCAGAAAAGACTGGGAATCATCTGAAACTTACAAAGTAAGTCCTCTCTGAAATCTTAATACAACAAGGCAATGGGAAAAAAGTCTCACAAAATGTTGACATTTCACTTTTTCTCCACCATTATGAATTTTCTGAGGGGAGTGACAGTGACCTGAGGCTCCATCCCAACTCTTCGACTTGTTTTTTGTAGTAGCAGAAGCAAGCTGACTGAATTCAGTTTTCAGGAAAAAAGGAAAAGAAGCCAGAATAGTGGCTCAGGATGGTAAACCCGGCACTTGGGAGGCTGAGGCAGGAGTATCGCTGTGAGATTGAGGCCAGCCTGGAATCCACAGTGAGTTAAGGCCAGCCTGAACTACATAGTGAGATCCTGTCTCAAAAACAAAAAAGATGTGTGATCTTAATAATTTCCATATGTAACATGGGGCTGTTACAGTTCAGAGTAACAAAAGGGGTGTACTTTCAGAGCGGCAATGGACTTCTTAAATCTAAAATACCTGCAAATATTTATATAGCTCTGTGGTACCCATTATGAAAATAATGAATTCATTTAATCTTCCCAGAACTCCTATGAGACAGTCCTGTTATAATCCTCAGTATGCAAATAGAGAAACAGAGGGCCAGAGGAGTTTCTTCCCTAAGGTCAAACCACTTACAAAGCACATACTTTGTCAGAGTCATGGTGTATTTTTAAAATTAAAATTATAACTAGTATGAAGTCTAGCTTTTGGCAGTCTTAGAGCCATGTTTTAAACTCAAAGACTATTGCAAAATTCTGAGCTCTGCATTAAATGATGCTGTTACTAATGACTAGCTCTGGATTCACACTTTTTTCTTTTTACCAACTCTTGGGTCAATTAGGCAGATTTCACTCTACCTATAGGCTTTATAGGGCTTCAAGTCCACAGGGCAGAGTACATGGCCACCACCACTACCAAATTTGTCCAGTGCCGTGGTGATAAAAGTGGCCTTGCATCCTCCCATGTACCCTTAGAAGCTGCTCCCATTGATGCTTTTGTTGTCGGCTTTGCTGCTGAAAGGTGCAATTGCATCTGTAAAATGCTGAATTATGAATTGTGGTGAACATTATGTGTTTTCAGTTATGAATAACCTAGTATGTGACGGTCCAGAAACCAGAAATGTGTAAAAGCCAAGGTCATAGGATGCAAAGTGAACTACGTAGCCAGGCTAAGCTATTGTGCAGGATGAGAAATCATAGCCAGGCAATTTATATTCCAATAATCGTGGACTTTGGCTGTATTCCAAACAGACAGAAAAATACATCTAAAAAGACGACCCTGGGTACATAACCATTCATAGCTAACACATTTAATACTTTACCATATTTGTACAGATCTCTTTTTTAAGAGAGGAAATGTTACAGACATAACTGCAGCCTGTCCTTCCCGTCCATCCATTCTTCTTGTCTCTCTGGAGTAACCACCATCCTGAAATTAGTGTGTATCATTCCACATTAGTCTACTAAGATTTTTATTTAAAAGAAAAGTGCCAAAGACAAGCAGCTGAAACAACGGAAATGTACTGTCTTACAGTTCTGGAGGATGGAAGTCTGAAATCAAAGTGTAAGAGGGTTGGTTTCTCCTGAAGACACGGAGGAGGAATCTGCTCCAGGATTCTCTGCTACCTCCCAATAGCCACAGATGTTTCTTGGCTGTGACCACACCACTCAGTCCTTCATCTCACATGGTGTACATATCATCTTTCATCTGTGTCTGTCCGTCTCTGTGTCCAGATTTGCTCTTTGTATAAGGACTCAGTCATACCAAATTAGGGGCCACTCTTATAAACCCATCTTGATGGCTCAGTCATGTCTAAAATCCACATTCACAGTTCTGAGATTAGAACTTCAACATCTTCAGGGATGGGGAAACACAGTACAACCCATAATGCTTGCCGTGCAGGGTGTTATACTTGACATGAACACCTTTTAGCTCACTGATGATTTTACTGACACAGACTTCTAGCATTTAGATTTAGAGTAGCTCCTTGTGTCTGATCAGAAAGCTGTATAAAAGCATATGTGGCAAAACAAACATAACTATATATGAAAACATATGCCACAGCAATGAATCCAAGTTTAAAACCCAACCAAGCTGACCAAGTTAGGCTTAGTTTTACACCATGAAGACTCAGCAGTGAAGCTTAACTAATGAATCTCACTCCTCAGGAAGAAGGATGCAAAGTAGGAGATGGCTTTCCAGATAGGAAGAAGAAGAAGGAAATCTATCCCTTCCTGCTTTAACAGACTGGGCAATGTGTTTCATGTGGGGTGACTAACTCGTACAAGCAATAACAAACTATCTGATAGCTCAAGGCTTATCATAACAAAGGTTTGCTTCTTGTTCTTTTAACACCTGATGTAGGACAGGTGTCTTTCCTCCAACTTGGAGCGCTCTCATCCTTGTTTCTGTGGCTTCTGGTGTCTTGTCATAGCAGGAAAAGAGCAAGACAGTGGAGAGAGAGTGGCTGTTAACCAAATCAACCTATGGTGATGACTGGCCCAAAGTCACATGGTCCAAGTCACTGCAGGGGAGTGCAATGAAATACTTGGTGAGCATGAGCCATTTCATCTGCAGAGGAAGAGAACAGATGTGTGTGCCCTTGCTTTGCTTTTCTTACAATAAAATCTCAAATAAGTTAAATGAGAAACATCCAGACAGGCGAGGGCAAATCCAAGAATTTCAAGTTTCTGGCCATAGCCTAGAGATGCTATAATAAAAATTGCCAGTCTGTATATGTAGCTGGGCACAGAGTGTTAAGAACATCTTACCAGAGGATAGATGGGCCTAATACTTGTTCGTGGTGTAGACTCTTGAAACTCTATAGTTGTCTGGAATAGTCTGAGTCTCCCTGTGCTCCACTAAGGGAACGTAGAGATGGAGAAAAGATGGTAGCCTATAGAAGCCCAAAATCAAGATAAAGAGGTTACAGCATACAAGATTTTTGCAACCAGAGGCAAGAGGCCCAAACCAAACATCTTAGAGGTAGTTGCAGGCAAAATGTCAGTAGTCTCAATGCCCAGGGGAAGGCCGCACTCTCTGTATTGTGGGCCCTGGTTCCACAGCACTCTCTCTGTACCAGAGAGATCAAGGAAAGAAAGGAAAAAAGAAAAGAAACCTGAGGGGGGAAAGAATAAGTTCTAAAAGAACAAGTTTCTCTAGTCAAGTCATCAGAACACCTACTGACATTACAAGCAATTATGATAACTAACACTGGCAGATCTAGTTAACACATCCTCTTCTTCCCACCGTGGTGAGAGGCTGCTAAGAAAAACTAGATATGTCACAGAGAAAAAAAGCAGTTATAATTACTGAGCACACCTAACTGCAGTGTAAGTAAAGGTACATCTTCATGATATAATGAATTTAGTTACTTTCCATGGACAATTTAGATTTAGACATAAGCATTGTAGAGAAAATTCAGTTTGTTCAAGCTGTTTCACTAGAAGTCAACATAGCTGGGTTTCCCAGGTTTTATTTATGACAGCTGGGTAAGTTTGTTTTTAACGTGCAGAGCTTTACTGGAGAATAATATCCTCTACTAACTATTTGACCATTGATAAGGGTGAGACCTGAGAGCTGACAAGGTGGACAAGGTGGACAGGAAGAGGTGTTAGAACAGGAATGTCTGCCTTCTGCAGAAGGAAAATGAAGAAACAGAAATTCTAAAACCCGAGCAGTTCCAGGGAGAAAATGGTATCTTCACAAGCTGGAGTCTCAAATCCAAACCAACCAAAAAAGGGATCTGTAATGCACACAGGGGTCTGCTTCAGATGCCCACAATACATCAAAGAGCATAAATCGCCTACCTACAAGCTGGCAGAGGTTTTGGCTATGTGAAGGAAATCCCTGGGTTTTGATTGAAAACATATTTTAAAGGAATTAGGATGTGATTCAGCTGCTTATAAAACAAAGTAAACAATCATAGACTATAAAAATGCTGCTCCACTTACAATGGAATTATATCCCAACAAATCCATCTTTAGTTGAAAATATTATGTCAAAATGCATCTCATACCCCTAACTTACTGAACATCCTAACTTAGCAAGGCAGAATGTTGTAGAGCATTGGTTGCTTCCCCTGGTGATGCCCTGGCTGACTGGGAGCTGCCACTCTGCTGCTGCCCACCACTGAAAGAGAATATTGTGTCATGTATACCGGTAGCTTGGGAAATGATCAAAAGTCAAATTGGAAATGTAGTTTTTATTAAATATGTGTTATTTTTACATCATCACAAAGTCAAACCAGCATAAGGCAGAGACGATCTGTATCAACAAAAACATAGATGTTTACGGTGAGTTGTGTTTATCAGGTCACATAGAACACTACTAATGGATGGGAGATTGAACAGAGATCCTGACTTCTTCATCCATAAGTGGACTACCCTAAAAGTACGTTCTCTGTGGTGTCCCAGGGATGGGAAACATGAGTGACTCCAACATGCTCACAGCAGCTCATGGACATAGCATGTATTGGCTTCTTGTCCTTTTTACCTGACTTCTGCACCTCCACTTGTGTTCACCAGGATGACCTCCGAAACATCCACCTCCATTTCAGTCCTTATCCCAGAGTGTGTTTCCGGAAGAGTTCTGAGAAGGCGCCGCAATATCAGGTCAAACGGAATGAGGATACTGACAACAAAGCTTGCATCCCATGTAGAGACACACAGATAGTGGGGGTCTGGAAATGTCTTATAAAGAGCAATCAAGGCATTTAGCTTAGGACGAGGAGATTTAAGAATACAATGCTCTTTTAAGTGTCTAAAAATCTGATAGGTGGAAGAGAGGATGGTTTGGTGTATGACGATCCAGCAGTAACCAACGAGGCAGAGGTCTGGAGGAATCTATATTGGGGCTGACTAGATGCTTCAGCCCTGGAAAATAGATGAGGGTTGGCGGCTGTACAGAATGACAAACAAAGCCAAGGTCTTAATAGACTTAGTCTGTTTGGAGTGGAGATTACTGTTGAGATAAAAGTTTTTAGAATGTTGATGCTTTTAGGATCAGATTGCCGCTCAGGCAGCAGCCACAGCTCTGATTTTCTTCCTTAACCACCATGGGTTCTCTCTGTTAGCTTTCTGAATGACTACTTGTATTAATTCAGTGTGTCCCAGTATTTCCAGAGGGACGTACTGGTTGCTTGGCAGCCTCTGACTTGTGAAGATGAGAGAGATAATCACCCTCTCTTCAAGAGGCATAGGATAAAGAGTCTGACCTTAAAAGGAAGAAAAGGCAAAGGCATCCAACCACATTAAAAACCAACATTCCTGAGAACTAATGTGAGCATTGGAATGTGAATCTCTTTTATAGTCACTGCAGTTTAATATTTACTGTGCTCAAGTTAGTACCTATGAAAATTCAAAGCAAAACCAGGTGTGGTGGGGCTCTTGTGTTATGCACCATTCTAAAAGGCTGAGGCAGGAGGATTGCAAGTTTGAGCCCTGTCTGGGCAACTGAGCTACTTAATGAGCTCTGTGTCAAAATAAAAAATGAAAAATGGGTTGAGGATGTAGCTCAGTGAAAATGTTCTGCGTTCAATCTCTAGTACTGGAAAAAAATATGTCAGAGTAAAATATGAAATGTGATTCATGGTTTACAGAAACATCAAAAAATGTTTTATTTACACATATATCAGTCTTTTTCTATCAAAAACATAAACTATTTACTATTTGTGTTTCTTCTTCTGAGAAGTATGTATGCATCTCTGATGCTCATTTTTGGATTGGATCTTTCAATTCAGGGATCTGATATTTTTCAATTATTTATATGCCCTAGATATAAGTGCTTTGTCTGAGGGACAACTGGCTAAAACTTTTTCCCACTTTGTAGATTTTCTTTTTACTCTGTTGGTGATTTTTTTGATGTGCAAAAGCTTTTTGATGAGATGAGATCCCAGTTCTTGATTATTTGAATTATTTCCCATGTAGTCTGAGATTTGTTCATGAACTCTCTGCCTACACCTATGTCTTCAATATTTTTACCTACTTTCTCTTGCAATAGATTTAGTGTTTCTGTTATAATATTTAGATCTTTGATCAGTTTTTGCTTTAGTTTAGTGCATGGTGATAGACATGGGTCTAGTTTTAGTCTTCAGTATGGGAGAAGCCAATGTTTCCAGCACCATTTGTTAAAGAGGTTATCTTTCTTCTAGTGAACATGTTTGGCCCCTTTGTCAAATGTAAGATGGCCTAGTGTGCTTGGAGTTGTGTCTTCATCTTTTAATCTGCTTCACTGATCCTCAGGTCTGTTACTTTACCAGTACCATGCTGATTTTATCACAGTAGCTTTGTAGTGTAATTCCAAGTCAGGGATTGCAATGCCCCTTGCCTTGTCTTTGTTGCTCAGAATTGCTGTTGCTATTTTAGGTCTCTTCTGGTTCCAAATGCATTTTAGGAATGTTTTCTCTAGATCCGTAAGGTATGCTAATGGTATTTTGATTGGGATTGCACTAAATCTGTATAACAGTTTTGAGATCATGGCAGTTTTCACTATGTTGGTTCTTCCTATCCATAAGCAAGGGATATCTTTCTATTTTCTGGTATCCTCTTTGATTTTCTTTTTTAGAGTACTGTAATTTTCAATGTATAGATCTTTTACTTCCTTTGTTAGATTGAAGAAACATAAATGGCAAATAAATATGTGAAAAAATGTTCAGTACCATTGGTCTTTCATGAAATGCAAATTAAAACAACACTGAGATTCTATCTTACCCCAAAAGGAATGGCTACCATCAAGAAATCAAACAATAACAAATTCTGATGGGGCTGTGGGAAAAAGGAACCCTTCTTCACTGTTGGTGGGAGTGTAGACTGGAGCACCCACTGTGGAAAACAGTGTAGAGATTCCTCAAAAAAAAAAAAAAAAACTAGAACTAGAGGTCCCATTTGATCCAGTTATTCCCCTTCAGGATATTTTCCCAGAGGAATTGAAAACATCATACCACAATGATATATGTGCAGTCATGTTTATAGCAGCACAGTTTGTAATAGCTAAATATTGGAAATAAGCCACATGCCCATCAACCGAAGAATGGATGAAAAAGATGTGGTATTTTTAGAAAATGGAGTACTACTGAGCCATAAAGAAGGATAAACCTGAGACTTATATGTAAATAGATGCAATTTGAGGTCATACTCATAAGTGAAGTAAATCAGATTCACACAAGTAGACACTGTATTGTCTCCCTGGTGTGAGAAACTGAAGGAGTGAATAAGTCTGAAATATACAATAGATATTGTGAAATAGGAAGAAATTGTTTAAAGAGAAAGGAGAACTAGGTTGGGTGAAAGGAGAAAGGACAGAAGGAGAAAAGGGGAAAAAAAAGCAATTCAGTTGCACTATTAGAGTCTCTTAGTCCACTGAGAAGGAAGGTTTGTGCTAATATCAATGAGAGAAAATTTTAATACCCCTATCTTATACTCTGAAGAACTACTTTAAAGATAATAATACACAATGAATTAAGTATTGTTATTCTTCTCTTGTTTTGTTATGAAATTTTGTTTTACCTTTTTCCCATAAAATTAAAAAATATAATAAACTAAAATATGCTACAGGAAAAACTATTCTAACTGGATAAATTACGGTATGGGTTAGTCTTTTTATTACCTAGGATAATTCATGTGGCAATTCATAGATGGGTTAATTGTGGCTTAGTTCATGGACACACAGATTGCTTCCCTGCTGAGGGATCCTACGGTTGGCACCTAGGCTCAGACATATCATTCAGATCCTAGTTCTTCCTTTCCTGCCACTTTGTAGACTTAGTGTGTTTATATTTATCCTTCATTTACCTCTTGCTGGAGAGAGATGGCTTCCATGGCTCATGGCATTGTTTACTCACACAGAACATTTAATACTATAAATGAATGTTTATAGCCATATTATTCATTATTGCCTTTACTGCATTCTGGAAGCAACCAAGATGTACTTTAACTGGTGAACAGATAAGCAAAATTTGTTATGTCCAGATATTGGAATGTCACTTGATAAAAAGAGATGAGCTGTCGAGCTACAAAAAGATAGAGTGGAACTTTAGGTGCATCGTGCTACATGAGAGGAGAAGACCAGTCTGTAAAGGCGTCTACTGCATGATACTAATCATACAATATTCTGGAAGAGGTCAAACTATGGGGACAATAAGATCAATAGCGTCAAGGAAAAAGAGGGAGAAAGGTGACCTGAATTGGTGAAGGGTATGGGACTTGTGAAGCAATGAATCTAGCCTATGTGGTACTGAAATGGTAGATATCTATCCTCATGCATTTGTCAAAACCCGCAGAACACACAACACAAAAGAAATCAACCCTAGTACAAACAAGGGACTTCATATTAATAATAATATAGCAAAATTGACTCTTTTATTTTAACAACTCACCAGTGCAATAATAATATAGGAAACTGTATGCCAAGAAAGTTGGAGTACTCTAGGTACATGGAACTCTGTACTGTGGGCTTTATTTTGCTGTGAATCTGAAAGTGTACTAAAAAAAACTTTATATATATACACACACATATATATGAACTATTTTTAAAATCCAACACAGCAAAAGAGAGAAGGAGGTCAGAAACTGCACTCTATATTTCTTTCCTTTTATTAGAGTGGAAAAATTTTGCCAGAACCCCTAATGTGTGTTCTCTAATATCTCACTGGCAAGACGTAAGTCAATTCCAGCTGCTGAAGAGGCTGGGAAACAGATGCCTGGAAAGATCAGGGGCTGGAAAAAGCCTCGGAACAACTCTTAGGTTGGTGAGCAACAGAATCTGAACTAAACTGTTCCCAAAGTGGTGGGAATGCTGTGGTAAGAATTCTAAGACTCAGCTATTTAATACTAGTAGTCTGGTTGGTATGGTGACACATGCCTGTAATTCCAGCTACTTGGAAAGATGAGGCAGGACCACTACAAGTTCAAAGCCAGCCTGGGCAACTTAGTGAGTCCCTGTCTCAAAATAAAATATAAAAAGGGCTGAGGCTGTAGCTCAGTGTGAAGGCCTGGCTTCAATCACTGGTTATAAACCAAAAAACAAACAAACAAACAAGCAGAATACCCTACATAGATTTAAAGAAAGACATAAAAAGAAGTTAAAACTATACAATTTAAGAGATTTTACAAAAATCTTTTTTTATGAGACTCTTGGAAGAATTCCACAATCAATAAAACAAACGATGCAAAGACAAAATCTGAACCAGCCACTGCCACAGAAATATTTTCCTAGTCAAGAACCTGTGATTCATTTTTCTCCCCCTCTGTCTACTGCCCAGCTCAGCGATGTAACACTGAGAAAATTGAACCCACCCCCCTCCACCCCGCCAGGAGAACTGTAACCTAAGGTAGTTTGGGCTAAATGCATCCACAACCATCCTATCATCCACCCCTAAAGCTTTTTTCCCTTTATTTTGGAAAAATGCCCCCCAGTCATGAACAGAGCTGGTAAAACAGGATTAGGTTAGAGGCAGACAAGAAGGAGCAGAAGCAGGAAGTAACAGAGCAGAGAGCTCATGTTTTCATTCATCCCCTGGCAAAGGAAGAGCTACAGACCTCTGCGGGGCCTCATCTTGTGATGGGGGAGAATTCTCGGTATCAAGTGGACTCTTAAGAGAATCCAGGAACTGTCCATCCTTCTGATGTTTAGGAAAACACCTGACCTGGGTAAGCATTTCTTCATTAGCAGAAGATTAAGACAGAAGCTACAAAAAATTAAATTACACAAGAGAAAGATGTCAGACTTTCCAAAATTAAAAGGAACTGTACACTTTAAAAATGATTTACTGTAAGAAAAGAGTACATTTTAGGAATCACCTGTGTTGAGTGCTATACAATTTTTTTTAAAACTCCAAAGCCACACACACCAACACAAATAATAACAGACTTTAACAAAAAAAGAGAAAGGGACAAAATAAAGGAGACAATATAAAAAAAAAAGGTAAAATATAGTTGCAAAATAAAAATGTCTATTAGAAGCAATAAAGTGTAGAACAAGCACCAACACACCAAAAAAGTTACTCATTTGGAGAGAAAAACCTCAGGAGCTTTTTCAAAATAGTATGAAAAATGGGATAAATCAAAGAAGTTAGAGACAAAAGGAATTTATTTAAAAATAATTTTTAAACAAGTTCATAAAATAATTTGTACTTTTGATGAAGATAATGAATCAAATAGAATGAAAAATAACAGTCTAGAGCCCAGAAAAGGTCAAAGTCTTCAGATTAAAAAGGTCCATCAAGGGCTAGACAAAATAAATTGAAAAAGAAAAAAAGTTTATTCTCATGAAATTATCATATTCCAAGGGTAAGGAAACAGTTATAATTTTTCCTGAACAAAAATAGAGATTATCTGTAAAAATAATTCATCAGCATTTACAAAATTTTCTAAGATAATTTTTGTAAATGTGTGATCTAATATTTCTTCTCTATAATGTTAAACACTAGAAAAGGAAGATAATCAGATTTACGAGATAGAAAGCTTATAACAGAACAATGCTTATTTAATTAATTGTAAAGTTCATTAATTGGAAAATAATATAAGATGTTGAAGAATACAGATAAAAATGGCATCCATGTACCATTAATATTAAAAATCACCAAGATATAAATGAATAATCAAATGATGTATCCAAATAAAGAGTTCAAGGGTGGAAACATGGTATTTCAGGATTGGAAAGAGTACCCTGAAAGCAGTAAAACACAGAATAAAACTAGATTATAATATAAAGGGATTTTGCAAATGAAACTGTCAGACTTGCGTAAGAGTACACAGGATTTAATAATAATGATCTGTGTTGAATACCATTGTATATATAACTAAAAATCTGGGAAGATTTCTAGGCAAGATAAAATGAAATGAAAACATCTAAAAAGTTTATTTTCATAGGTAGAGACAATAAATACTTCCATTAAAAATGTAGTTCATTATAGCAATATAAATTTAGAAATAAATTTTGGGGGCTGGGAATATAGCTCAGTGGCATAAGTGCCTGACTGGCAAGGGCAAGATCTTGAGTCTGACTCCCAGTACCAAAAATAAAATAAAATAAAATAAAATAAAATAAAATAAAATAAAATAAAATAAAATAAAAAGAAATTTTTAAATATAAAGTATCTTGCT
>NW_004955467.1:2990321-2992556 GCF_000276665.1 Chinchilla lanigera
TAATAGAAATAGAAAGAGGATATTACATAACAAATAACTTACCAAATTTTTTTTTAAATCCACAGGGAGAAAAAGGAAGAAAACAAATAGAATGAATAAAATTAAACATGGGTTTGTACAATAAATAGACCTAGAATAATCTTTCTACATTTGTCAAAGGAATACAATAGAGTTGAACAAAAATTACAGGAGTCAGAACTGGACAAAAGAAGCATAAATGATAAAAAATAAAGAATGAGAACCAATATATCAGGCAAATACCAAATGAAACAACTGGATGTTCCAAAATTTGTATTTCACACAGTAAAACTGAAGATTAAAAAAACAGTAAATAGAACAACTCGTTTACATTGAAGATATAGCATGAAGGCTCACAAAGGTACAGAACATGTGGAAACAAGTGTACAACCTTTCCAGTGGCTAGAAAACAAGACCTGTTAAAAAAGTGCTTAATGTATTTCTGGAGTGAAAGGTCCATAGAGCAGAGACAACGATTATTCCAAAAGAAATTATTATTTTAGTGCAAACTTTGTCAACCACCCCCTTCCAATTTTTTTTTTTTTTCTGAAAATTGACACTTAGTCTAAACTTCCTACAGAAGAACAATATGTATGACAACAACAAGGTGAGATTTAACAAAAAAAATTCAGTCATGGGCTTTGTGCAGGGTAACTAACAGCAAAGCACAGAAAAGCCCCCTGGGCCTCTTCCTACTTATTCCATGGCATTTCCCTCCTTACTGCCCCTTCACTCTACAGTACCCGGCTCACCTTTGATCCCTAACCGAGCACCCTTCCACCCACTCCCAGGCTTTCCTCATGATTTCTTGGGAAGGGAAGGAAGCCGTCAGACAGAAATACCCATGCCTTCTACTTCCTCTCCTCTTTTACTGTGAAGGAAGTTTAATTCCACTTGTTAAAGCTACTACGTCTGACTGTCACATAAACATTATTTTTCAGAGATTTTCTTCCTTTCTCTTTCTTGGCTTACTACATCAGTTTGGAAACATTCTTCAATGTCTCCAATCACAGAATAACAACAACAAAAACTCTCAAAGGCCCAAAATCTCAAAAGAATAATTTTTTTCTCTCAGTCAGATTTGATTTTTACCCCAATCTGATATCTACATCCAACAGGCCACCAAACTACTATTTCCTCTGCTACTGAGGTCAAATGTATGCCAATGGGTTTTGCTTTTCTTCATCTTCATCTTATCAAAGGTCTCAGCTGCAGTCTGTCTAACGCCCTCCTCCAAGTAATCGCCCATCCTTTGTCCTGGTGACTCCATGTTCTTTTTCTTCTCACTTCTAGGCTCCATTTTTCCATTCTCTTCTGAGGTCTTTTGTAATTTCTGAAGGCTGGAGTTGTTTTTTATGGCTTATTCTTGGGTTGGCTTCTCCTTTCCCTAGACTTTCTTTATGACCTCATCACATTGTTCCATTGACTTTACCTGTCCACGTGGGTCTGTCTTTTCCAGTTCTTTTCCAGACTCGATGGACCCCATTAGCCCCAGCAGCTTCAGATGCCTCACAGCCATCTCAGCTGACTCCTGTCTAAAGCTGACTCATGTTTGCACCCGACCCTCAATCTGGTTGCATCTGTTGTCTACTTTATTCTATACACAACATCTCTGTCTCTCAGACTAAAGAACTTCAAGTTATTCCTGACATCTGTCTTATTTTCACCTCTATGTTTAATCAACCACCAGTCTTATTAGTTCTATATTCTAAAAAGTTCACTGATTTATCAACTCTTTTCCTATTGACTTTGTGACGGATTACATTTTCCTGTAGATTGCTTTGTCTTCTCTCACTCTTGATCACCTCCAAACTTGTCTTCATTCACCAAGCAAACAGAAAACAAACAACTAGACAGAAAAATAAATGTAACCATGCTGCTCCCCTGATTAAAGTTCTTAACCACCAAATCCTTTGCTTTAGGCTCATTGTGGTTAGTGGTATTTGTGACGATACAGTTATTGCTTTGTTTCTTTGGTTATTTCAGCCCTTCCACTCAGCTGTAAGTCCTATGAGGTCATGGATTGTGCCTTTTGGTTTATTTTTATGAAACAATCTTTAGCTTAGTGTAGGGAACCAGACAGTTCACTAGACAGTTTGATTCCTCAAGGTACTAACATCGGCAAAAATACAACAGAATGATACTATAGCAATAAAAGGCTGTACATCAAACAGAGTATGAAACAAAATGTAGACCCACATACATGGAATTATATAT
>NW_004955467.1:2992656-3028551 GCF_000276665.1 Chinchilla lanigera
ACACACACACACACATATATATATATACTTTTGATGCAGATAAGATGTAAAAACGATTTACAATGCCCACATTACTCAATCCTAATTTCTAAAAAAGAACTGAATAGCTAGATGAAAAATAAATCTCTACATCATTCTATTAAAAAAATAAATAAATAAATGCTAAGGGACACCATAAAATAACCAGAAGAAAGTGTAGGTGAATACTTTATAATTATTAATGATAGTAGGTATTTCTAAGCATAACTCCAAAGGAATTATTTTTCACAAAGAAAAACTTGAAAATGTATAGGAAAAACCTTAAAATTTTTTCATGCTTTTACACAATTATTTCTGTTCTAGAAATTTATACTGAGAAAATTGTGAGAAATTGCTACTAAAATGTGTATATGAAGATACTTAATCTACTTTATTTACTAACAGTGAGGAATTAGAAGTGATCTAAATTCACAAGTTTTAAAACATTGCTAGACAAGGTGTGGTGGCACACACCTATAATCCCAGCACTCAAGAGGCTGAAACAGGAGGATCACTGTGAGTTCAAGGCCAGCCTGTGCTACAAAGTGAGTTCAAGGCTGGCCTGAACTCCATGGAAAACCATATCTCAAGAAGTCCAAAAAAAAGTGTATTACTAAATAATCATGATACACAGAAACAAAACAATACTGTATAACCATTCTAGATTGAATTTAAAGAATGTGAACTAAAAAGAAATGTTTACAAGGAAGCTTTAAGGAAAGAAAAAATGCTCCCAACAAAATACATATAATTCTAATTTGTTCATTTTATAATGTATGAAAACAAAATAAATACAATAAAATATTTCTGAAACTATGTACATTGAATGAACATTGCTTTTTAAATCTGAAAATGTCCTTTTAAAAATATAAATCGCTAGGTAGATCAGTAGCAGATAAATATTAAGCCATAAAAGTAACGTCTGAAACTTTTCTTTCATATTTTTCAAATGTCATACCAAAATAGTATTTATCAAGCTGTGAGTGTTTGCAATTTAGAAAACATCTAGGAGAACAGGCACAAATATGTTCATGGAAAGTTTATAGTCATTGAAAAGCTTATGCTAAAATAAATATAATTTGAACAGAGTGGATTTGGGGAAGCTGCGTCCAAGCAAATGTTGTTCTTACCTACCTTCAGTGAATCCCATAGCTGGCAAAGGAAGCATGACCCCAGAAGTATGATGAATGAAGTATGATCCATGCGTTTTCATTAATTTTTAAAAATACTTTTAAATATATCTACCATGATCAAATTTCTTTAGAGGACACAAGAAAGACAAAAAATAACTGAAGTTGCTCAAAGAGTTTCTGAGTTGAAATTTTAAAGGATTGCTTAGAAGATGGGATGAGATTTTAAAGGATTGCTTAGAAGATGAGATTAGGCATCTGTTTACTGTTTTATGTGAATAACCTTCTCCATCCTACAGAGTTGGTTTTATTTTCCCCTTACTTTTCCACTTTCTGCAACATCTCAATGTACTCATTTTCTAGAAGGAACCCAAGATGCAAACAGCCACAAATGTTTGTTGGGCTCACTGGTAAAGAATTGTTGGTGGTTTGCAACATATAAATAGAAGAAACTATAACCAGTTTCAGTCAGTCTGATGCCATGAAAAACTGGTGAATAAATAATGACAGTGTCTTGCGTCTTTCATAAGTTCAGATCTCATTGGAGCCCTCAGCAAGTGGTGCTCATGTAGTTCTGTTCTGCTGTGGACATTACCACCTGGTCAGATGCAAGAAAGCCAGGCTGCTGTCTGAGACTTCAGGAAATTCAACACGGTGCCCTCCTGAGAGGGCAATCCCAGAGGATGCCATTCTTTCTCAATGGAGATTTCTCCCATGTATTTAGTATTGATAAATTAGCAATGTCTACTTCTTATATTTCACTTTTTCTCACTCTCTGTCTCTTCTACACCGCTTGTCCTCTCCACCTTCCTAATTGCAGTGTTCAGTGAAGTACTGACAGTTTTTGGAGCTCTTGAATGATTCCATAGTGAAGCTGCAATTAGTAGGACAGAGATTTGCTTTATTTAATATCAGAGAGACTACGGTGTAAGTCATTCAAATTGTTCACCTATTCTAGGACTGATAATATACTTTGCTTCATTGCTTAGTAGCAGAATCCCAGTTAGATACACCACCTTATGGCCTTTTCTTCCACAGGTCATCCCAGATCCCTGCTGTGTCACGATTTTGTTCTTGCTCTTTCTCTACACCATGCACCCTAACACTCTGCAGAAGATTGGCTAACTCTACTATAACGCTACTGTAAGTGAAGTGTGGTATGGGCCTGGGGAACCTAACAGTGCATAGCAACACACACAAGTCCCTTGCCTTTGAGGACTTTCAAACTCCAGCAGGGGGAGATAAACAACAAAGCAATTAATTAATTAGCTAATTAATTAGTTACAGAGAATGTTGGGTGGGATAAATCACAGTGAGGAAGTATCGCTTCTTCAGTGAACATCACCAGAAATTCAGGAGTCTTTGACCAGGGGATATTTAAGCCTAACTCCAAATGACACGAAGCAGCCATGTGAAGATCTAGGTGGAAAACAATGCAGGCAGACGGAACAGCAAAGGAAGAGGCTCGAGGCGGGAAAAAACTCAGCATGTTTGTGGGACAATAAATGGCCAACATAACTGAGCTTTAAGGACTTGGGGGTCTGTGGATTCTTTTAAAATGAAATTAGAGATGCAGGCAAAGTCCGACAGGTTAGGGTAAGGGGTTTGAGCTTTAATCCAAGTGCAGTGTGAATTCACTGGACAGTTTGAGTGAGTGACTAATATCTGACTAACAGGTTTAAAAAATTTATCTGACTACTATATGAATAATAACCAATGGATTGTGTTAAAGCAAGGGGAGAAATACAAAGACCTTTAAGAAGGACTCGTTAATGATCCACAGAAGGGATAGTCCTTATCCCAGGGTGTAAGCCATGAGGATGGTGAGAAGTGCTTTGATTTGGAATGCATTTTGGTTCAGACAGAAGGGGTATGATTTGTGTTTTGGAATCACTTGTTAAATCTGAAGAGGGCAATCTGTACCATCCTCTCAGCATGATCTCATTTTTGTTACAATTAGAGCAAAGAGGTGTATATTTATTTGTGAAATGTTTGAACAGGTATGAGAAAGTGGGCTTGGAAAGATGCAGAACAAATTGATAACACTAGTGACCTCAGAAGTGTGGAAAGAGAGGGAGGGCCTTATTGCTTTTTTCCTGATGTACTCATCTTGCTTTAAAACACACATTTGCATTAGTATTACCAATAAATCACTTTTAAAATACCATTGGGAGAAGGAATTGAAAGTGGGTCTACTAGGTAGAGAGTAACCACATGGTCCAAGGTCAGAGAGGAGAATGGGGTCGATCCTGGTGGGAGAAAACAGGAAAGGAGGGAAAGGAGTACTGACAGTCACGTTATATTCAGGGTGAAATGCATGAAATCTGCAGGACTTAGAGACTTGTGCCCTTATTGGGGTAGAATGTGATGCTTTTCACTGAAATAGAGACAAACTTGTGGACAAGAGTTAGCAAGTTTAAGTTTAATGGCAAATAGTGTTTTGTGAGCTGGGGACGCGGAAGAGGTGTTTGGGCTGCTGCTAACGTTAAAGTTATTGCAGTTCATCCTCGCAGAGTGGAGAACAGAGGAGGAGTGTATTTGGGATCAAGAAGGAAAGGGTTTGGGATCAGGTGTCTACAGATGCCACAGTGAGACCAACATGAGACTCTAGAGGAGACCAGGACTGTTCCAGGAATCATTGCAAAGACTCCCGGAATAATTACAACTGGTTTTATCTTTACAATGAAAAATAAGCTATTTAATAAAGCATAATCCTAGGTGAGAATAAGTTTGAGCTCTCTGACAAGGGTGAAGAACGTCTGTAGCAAGTACGTCATCCCAAGCACCAGATCCCCAGATCCTCTTACCCTCCTCTCCAAGTCCCTGGCAGGGTAGGAGAGGGATTTGCTGCAGCAGTAAAATAGAAAAAGCAGAGTCATTGATGGGCTATAAATTTGGAGAGTCCTTATAACAAGGAAGGCAGATGAGATGGCAAAGAAGAGAACAAGAATGGAAACACTGCTCGGGTGACAAAAAGATGGTGGGGTTGCTCACAGGGTAGAAGGGCACTCTGGTCAGCATGGGAGGACCCCTGATAACCCCTGAAGATTGGTAAGACTCTTCTTTCTGCTAAAGGCAGTGAGTCATAGCAGCTCCCCAGAAGGTGGAGACTAACCCAAGCTGCATCGCCCACCCCGTGCCCTCCTCCTGCTCTACATCCCTTCCATTTCCTCCTCACTCCCCACCTCTGCAACCTCACTCCATCTACCTCGGCTCTGGCTGTGCCACATCATCACAGATGCTTGATGGGAGAGTAAGACAAACAAAAAAGAAACAAACGTGAATTTATAAACTTCTCAAATTGGCGAACCTCTAGGGCAAAATCTAAGTGTGCTCAACATTTTACAAGAATGCTAAGTAGGAAAAACAGAAGTAACAATTAAAAGAAAACCCCCAAAGTTAAAAAAAAAAAACCCTGTTCCAAAACAGAAGCCAGAGACCAAATATGAAGGAAACAACATGACCGTAAATTTCAGAAAAGATCTAAAGTCTCACCCTTTCCCTGAGTATGAATACTACCACCCATTGCTCTCAACTTGCCTTCTGATGCCCAAGGGAATCAGCTTCCTCCCTCCCCTCGTCTTTCTAGAAGCACTACTTCTTCTTTCTCTTCCTCTTTGTTAGTATGGCTATGACCTCCTAGGGCGGCCAACCTTAGCTAGATACTGAGAATAGATTTTTTAATGTGGTGTACATAACATCAATTTCACCACTTTACTTTTCTTTCATCAGTCAGGATTGAAACCAGGGACTACTGAACTACATCCCCAGCCCTTTCTATTTTTCACTTTGAGGCAGGTTCTTACTAAGTTGCTCAGACTGAACTCAAACTTAGGATTCTCCTGCCTTCCCATTCCAAGTAGGTGGGATGACAGCCATGCACCACTGCACATGACTTATTTTATTATTTTTTAAGTATCCAGTTAAAATAAGTACGTTTAGATTGTGCAACTGTCACCACCATCCATCTCCAGAAGCTTTTCATCTTTCTCAGCAGAAAATCTATATTCATTAGATAGTAACTCCTCAGTCCCCTACCCGACCGCCTGGCAACCACCACTGTACATCCTATTGTCTTCCCTGCTCTAAATATCTCATACAGTACCGTCATGTGCTGGTTGACAAGGATCACTTAAAGGACAGTGGTCTCATAAGATTACTATCAATTAGTGGTGTTGTTATAGTCTTAGTTTGTATAAGTAAACTCTATGACACATTTTCAGAACGTATTCTGTCAGAAAGCAATATATGTCTACATTTGTCTTTGCGACTGGCTTATTTCACCTAGAATAATGTCTTCGAGGTTCACCCCTTGTTGTAGCATGTGAGAATTCTTTTATCCACATTCTAAAGAAGGACTCTGAACCACCGTACTTGGAAGAATTTCAGGTAGCTTGAAGGAGAAATTCAAGGCAGGTATATGGGGCAAAGACCTGCAGCAGGTGGAAGAAGGGTCTGAAGCTCAGGCCTCACTAAGAGCTCATAGTGGCTTTCAGGTTAAATCATTTTTTTTTTTCCATTCTAAACCTACCCTGAGATGCTCTGCCATGATTTTGCCACAGTCCTCCCTTGTGTTCAGGGGTCTTCCTACTTCTTTGCTCTTCTGAGGGGAGGTACCTCCCTGGAGAACTGTGCTTCCAGAATGGAACCTGGGGTGAGCACACACACACCCTCAGGAGCGCTGAGCTCATCCTGGGTAGCAAGCTGAGATCCTGAGGTCAGGAGAACTGGGCTGCCATCCCCGCACCTGCCCTATGCCGCAAACCACCCTCTAGCAGGGTAGTACAGCCTGGGACTTGCTGCTCACAGCATGAAAAACTTAGTGAGAACCTCGGGGAAGAATCAGCCTCATTGTTCCCAGAACATTTTGAAGATGAAAGCAATTTTTAGAGGCACACATAGAGGTGCCAAGTCAAGCCAATTAGCAGTGCGCAAATGACTCCCACAACAGGAAAAAAAATTATTGCCACTTATCTCCTTCTTCCTTTGTTTCTAAACTGTCCTAAGCAGGCTTATATTGAATGTTTCCATGGAATGTCATCCATTTATGCCATTGTTTTCTTCAAATGTGTTTTCTCATACAAATCAAGTGTCACAATGAACAATAGAAAATATACACACTGTGGCTTTTTTGCGTGTTTTAGAACCAACCAATCAAGTATGAATTGTTACCTCTAATGGTTTTTGGAAGGAAGATTGATAGCAAAATGAGGATAACATGAATTGCATCTACTAATCTGAAATGTATCGTTTTCCAATTCTTTCAAGCTCCCAGTTTAGAAATGCGTATAGCTCTTTGCCTATGCGTGTGCTTATACATTTGCCACAGTGAAATGCGTCTTTATACTGACCTGGCCTATAAAGGGAATGCTTGCCATCTGATCGTGGCTCTGCCTGCTCACTCTACTAACTGAGTTTTCTGCTGCAAACAGAGCCCTGGAAGCCGTCACTGAATTTTCAAGACACAACTACACCAGCATCTCTGGCCTTCATGAAGCGTCTTTTGCTGATTAATTCTTTGATTATTTCAGGAGTAATAAAGGAACACATAGAGCACTGAAGTATGAAGTTGGTTATACATTTTCCCTTTTCTCATGGCTTTGACATAATCCATCACGGACAAAAGGCCATATTTTCTATATGGAATGCAAAAAATATGCGTAGCGGAAAGAAGTCCCTCCCCTAAATTATAGCCCTGCAGTAGAGCATTCAAGGATTTAATATGTGTGGTTTTGATTATGTAAGAGTAACCTTGAAGATGCTTGCCATGTAGCAATTTGTAATCTCTCTGAGCCAAGAACTTGAATCACATAGGCTAAAAGACTGATGAGCCGAAGGGATGATCTAGTGGCAACCTGGCTTATGGCCTGGGCACCTACCGCTCCCTAGGGCTCTGTCTGCTTCTGCTGGCCAATTACTGCTTAGTAACTTCTGAGAAATCACAAACAAAAACAAAAACAACAACTCTCTTCCTGAACCATAGAAGGCAGTGTGAATCTCAAGGGATTCATGTGCAGCTGTGAATGTCATGACCAATGTCAACTGTCCACTGTCACTATCAAATGTGCAGAAAAAGAGAAGATAAAAGCTGTATAAATCCTTTAGTACAGTTCTGCTAAAAAAAGTTATATTTCATAGTGATATTCGGGAATACCAAATTCTCAGCATACATCTTTTCTGAGTATCAGACTTCTCAGGTGTTCCCTTATAGTAAAAGTTTGTTTATCCACCTGGGAAGTGTGGAGAACTGACTGGAGATTAAGGGCAGGAGCCTGTGTTGCTCCTCCCCTTCCAAGCACCTTGAAGTTAGGCAGCAAGACTGCTTGACTGACTTCTGAGAGTGAGATGTGGGCGGAGTGACATATTTTACTTTACAGCTGAGACATTTAAAATTGTTAGGCTTTCCCCAACACTCTGTTTTGGTGGTGACTTTGGTATGAAGGTAGAGCCAGGAGTTGGAAGTTGCTGGAAATCCTGAGAGCTGTTGCATCCCCACTGGACTTTGTGTGGATCAGAAATGAATCTTGGCCTTTCAGGGTTTACTGGCTGCAGCAATATGAATTGTACGCACTCTTGCTAAGAAACGTATCTACTACACTATGGACCATAAAGCAATAAAAATACGAATGGTGAAATTTTTTATGGAATAACAAAAGGTGTTTGCATGAAAAATAATACTTAAAGATTAAATTCCAAGCATATGTGTGAGATGCAGATATACATGTGCTGTAATTTAGATCTAGGATATCCCGTTAGATGTAAATATGCCTGTGGGGCTACTGGGAGGAACCTATCAGAGGTGAGGCCTCAGAGAAGGAGGTACTTACTGGGGAAGGTAGGTCTTTAAAAGGGACAGAAAGGTGACTAACAGTGAGTGTGTGTGTGTGTGTGTGTGTGTGTGTGTGTGTGTGTGTATACAGATATCTCTCTATAGAGAGAGACACATACACATTTATCTGCATAAACTTCACTAATTGTCAAGACCTAACAGGGTTATAATAGCTGTTATTCCAGCAACAATTCTTGCCCATTCCAACCCACCTGCCCAGAACTACTAGAGAGGAAACTTTTAAAAATGCACAAGCAAAAATAAATTAGGCCTTGTCACAGCCGTATTAAGATCATCCATCACCCACAGAGTAAAGGACCGCTCCTCAGTGTGGGAGCGTTGTATCTAATTATTTGTACTTCATGTACTTTCTAGCAGGAATTTAGACAGTACCTCTGCTAAACACTGCTGCACTGAAGAATTCCAAGCATGAACATTAAAAAAGACATTTGCAGCATTGGATTGGCACTCTGATCTAGAGGAAATAACATAGCTGCTATAAAGGAGATTCTTTTTATTATTTTAAGGCAAAAAGACATCTCTGCAAAAATGATGGTAAGTGAGGGCTGTAATGATTTCAGTCATAGGAAGAGGAGGAAGCACACAGTACTTGGAGGAATTTGATATTGGCTCTAATTTTACCTCTGCCATTTTACACCTTCTCCTTCTGTAAAATGGGAATAATAATGGAACCCAAGTCAACAGTTCGGCAGGAGGTTTAAATGAAAGAAAATGTGCAAATCACATTTAGAATAGTGCTTGCATTCCACAGCACTCAATAAATAGTAGTTATTATTGCTTTATTTAGCTTGTTACTCATTAGCCTTTAAAAAGACAACACTGAAGTTTAGTGGCAAGGTCTGCAAAGATCCAGCTAAAAAAACAGAGCTTGAGGGCTGCAGAAGGAGGGAGGGAACACGTTGCTCACTGCTGACTCAGAGCCTGGCTTAAACTGAGACTTAAGATGTGATGTGGTCCTCAGGGCAGGACCAGGCCTGAGATAAGACTGCAGGGAGGGCAGCTGGCCACAGCTGGCTCTCAGTGATTAGAAGAGGACTCATAGATTAGCAGAACTTGGATGGAAACCTACTTTAAAAACAAACAATAAAGCTACCAGTGGGTGAGAAGGCTATTGTGATTGACAGTATTGGGAATATATTTTGCCAAAGAAACAGAAGCATTTGGACTGATCTTGAGCCACTGTAGGGTTTGGAATAGGCGGATTGATGAATTTACAGTAATAAGCACGTTGTAGGAATGACAGGAGGTGCAAGGCGGATAGATCTCTTAAAAATTTTTTGGAAAAATCCAATATGGAGATGGTGAAGATTCTGAAAAGGAGCACAGCCCTAGAGAATGAAAAATGAGAAGATGAGAGAACAAACCGTGAAGAAAGGATGGAAACAGGAAATGAAGAAAAGAAAGAACCCAAAGCTTTCTTCAGGTCCTCGTCTTTATGGTGGGCACAGCCCACCCTGAACAGAAGTGTGAAGCTAGCCATTTCTCTCCGTGTGCACAGAAATCTCCCTGCAAACAAAAGCAAACGCACACATCTACACACCTCTAAACAGCTTCATCTCCCCTTCACTGACGCTGATCCTTGCCCTGAGGCCCCACTCCAACCCTGACCTCTTCCTGGGCTTCTCCTCGGGGCCTGTCCTTCTAAGACAATAGGACCCGCTAAACATCTAGTCAAAACTGACCCTTCCAGTGACCCCTTCCCTCGGGCCGGCTCTGTGCTAGGTAACAGTGAGCCAATCTAATAAAGGTAATCCTGTTAATGCATTAATGACCTAGCAGGTTCATGCATTTTCTTTTTAATGTAACTTATTTGCATGCTAATTAGTTATCTAGAGACAATCACCCCCTCAAAGACACGAGTCTTGCAATGCCTCTAATAACCTTCAGGACTGTTATTGTCTCTACAGGATTCAGTTTCTTCATTTGTTAAAAGAAAAAAAGTACATCTTACCTAAGATTCACATTTAGAAGTGGATCATTGCATTCTCCACTACGAGGAAAGTAGGTGTGTCTGGAAACTCCTTCCTATAAGGGACTTGAAAGCGCTATAGCAATGTTTCTGTGCACTCAAGGCCAGCTGCGCCACCACATTAAGGATCCAAAGTGCCAGGGTCAGCGACATGGAGTTCAAATCTGATGTGTGAACTATTGGCAGAAATCATCTAGACGGGCAAGAAGTGCGGGGAAGAACACACTTGCTCATTTTGTATCTATAACCTGGGAGGCCAGAGAGAGGGTATCATATAGAAAGTCAGAAAATATTTGCAAGTTTAGTACTGATAATATAAAATTGATTAATTTTTTTGTTTTGAAATACTGTTTATAAGCCTACTCTAAGATTCTTCATATTTTTGTTTCAAAAATCAATGAGATTATAGCAGTAATAAAAAGAAATCTAGGTGATACTAGGTAAATTGTGATAAATTCCCACAACAGAACATAACACAGGGAGTAAAATGAATGTACAGAGCTATAGCAACACAAAGATGTATCTTAGAAGTATAATGTTTAGTGGAAAAAAGCAAATCTGGGAACTAAACACAGGACGAGATTCAATTTTTATAAAATTTAAAAATTAGCAACACGAAACATAGGTGGCTAAAAAATAAAAGCACACACATTCATGTAAAGAAATAATATGAATAATTCATATTATTATTCATATAAAGAATGATAAATATAAGTATCTACAGTAGCAGTTGCTTTTTGTTTTGTTCCCAGTCTTATGAGCAAAGTGCTCAATTTTTTCACAATTCAATATGCTGTGTAGCTGTAAATTCTTCAGTTTCCCATTATTAGATTATTTCATCATATTCTTAGTTTGTTATGAGTTTTTATTATGAGTGGTTTTTAAATTTTATCCCATGCCTTTTCTGTATAAACTGAGTTGATCTTGGAATCTTTTTTTATCCTGTTACTATTGTGAAGTGTACTGGTTGGTTTTGAATGTTAAAACTAGTCATGCATTCTCACAGAAAACAATCCCACTGTCTTCTGACATACTGTCATTTTTATGTACTACTGCATTCAGTTAGATAGCATTCAGCCAGGGAGCTGGGTGCCCATGTTAACAATGCATATTTGTCTATGGTTTTGCTGTGTTGTATTTTATAATATCCTTTTTTGGTTTCAGCAGCAGGGTTTTATTGACCTCATATATTCTGACAAAATAAAATTGGTTTTATTTTTTCTTTAACTGTTTGGTGGAATTTACTAGTAAAACTACCTTGCCTGAAATTTCTTCAAAGAAATATTTTTCATTATGAATTAAATTTAATTTCACGTCTTTTGGACTATTCACATTTTCTATTTCTTCCTGTGTTGGTGTTGGCAATTTGTGCCTTTTAAGGAATTTTTCCTTGTCATCTAAGCTGTTATGACAAGGTGCATAAATTTTCTCATAGTGTCTTCAAATTCCCTTCATATCTTCAGAATCTACACTTTTATTCCTCTCCATTCCTCATACTAGTAATTTATAGTTTCTAGCTTTTTTAATGTCTATCCAGAGAAGGATCAATTTATCAGTTAACTACATACCTTTAGTTTTTATTGATCTTCCAAAGAACTAACTTCTGATGTTACTGATTTTTCCCTACTATTTGTCCATTCTATATTTGACTGGTTTATTAGCTTATCTTAGCTATGCCTTTTTTCCACTTATTTTGAGTTTAATTCATTCTTTTCTTCCCTGTGCCTGAAGATAGATGTTGGGATGTTAACTTTAAAACACTCTTCTTTCCTAATACATTTAGGAATTATAAATTCACTAAAATGTATAAATACATTTAGAATTATAGCGTCTCTAAAATATATTTTATTTTAGCTGCATTCGCCAATTTTTAATATGTTGTATTTTCCATTAAGTTTGAAATGCTTCCCCTAGAATTTCTTTTTTTTCAAATTTGTGGGTTATTTGAGAAGATATGGTTCATTTTCTAAATATTTGGAAATTTTCTGGATATCCTTTTTTTAAACTTTTAATTTAGTTTCATTGTGATCAAAGAGCATCAGATAGATAGACAGATAGACAGACAAACAGTGACTTGTTTTTCTTGGCCTATTGTATGACTGATCTGGAATGTTCCATATCCACCAGAAAAGGATGCATTTTCCACTAGGATTAGGTTCAATTCAATACATGTCAATTAGGTTAAGTTGAATTATAGCACTGTTCAAATCCATTATTTTTCTGTGTGTCATCTGCCTTGTCAATGATTGAATGAAAACTGTTAAAATTGCCAACTATAATCATGTATTTGTTGATTGCCCATTTTAATTCTGCCATATTTTGTTTTCTATCATCTTGGAATTGTCTCTGGTAATATTTTTTGTCTTAGAGTCACTTTCTTTTCTGATACTAGTATAGTCATTGGTGTTCTCTTAAGATCAATGGCTACATGGGTTATATTTAAGGTGTGTCTCTTTTAAGCAGTATATAATTGGGTCTGTAATTATGTATTGTTTAAGAAACTTTATCTCACAGTCCTGAAGAACATTGACAAAGATAAATTTTAACTCTAAAAGGCTAGCAAAAGAATGTTGGCCTTCTTTCCCTACACTAGAAATTCTCAGACAAAAGCTGCCAACAAACTTCATTAGCACAAAGAGATTATATGCTAAGATCAGACCCACATTCAACCAAAACAATAACAACTATACACCTCTATGTTCAGCCTGAATTGACAAAGACTATGGGATCACTGACGGACTCAAATAATATATCAATAAAATTAAACAAATATTCTATTCAAGCTAGATGGATCAAATCAAAATAATGATGGTATAAAAGTGTAGTCAGTAGGCCAGCTACATGCTTGTTCTACGCACTTTTAGACATCATTTCACTAATTTTCTGAATTAAATGGCTGCTTTGGAGGAATTTCAGAGTCTTTAACATTTGAACTGTAAATTTATCTCAAGACACTGAGCCATATCCAAGGGTGAACAGAGCACTCCATTGTAAATTCTGTTTTAAGTCTCACACTGACATATTCTCATGTAATTATTTCAAAAATATAACTAGGGTGAAGGTCGTGTACACTACAGAGAGCAGTAATTCATTCTTCCCCAGTGATCAGATTACATTATTGTAGCTTCGGTCCCCCAGATTTTCTGCAAAGGAGTGTGTTTGACTGTGCTCTCATAAGCTATGACCTACTCCAAATATCATTCTGTGTCTTACAGATTTTTTAAAAAGCTTTGAGACAAATGTAAGTGAAGGAAATGCACACTGAACAGATTTTGGTGTCTGCACGAAGAGAGGAGAAATTCTTTACCAATCATGCTCAACAGGACAGTTGATTAAGGAGCTAAACCATGGGAAATAAAACTTCAAGGGGAAAATATTGAAAAAGTTACTCTGAATGTTTCATGTTCCAAAAGGAAGTAAAAATCATGAAGCTTCTTGATACAAGTACAGGGTCATATTAGAGGAACATGAGGAAACAGACTCTTTTGAACAGTAGCAATTGATGTCACAGTCTCTCTCTAAGCCCTGTGGGAATCTACATAGACAATCAAGCAGTCTTTGGTTTCTCATTCTAATACTCTGACAGATAGGCAATCTCAGCTGGTGGCTGCTCAGGGGAATTTTGAGGTAGCTCCCTCAAATTTGGTCCAAAATTTTTGGTCTAGAACTCCTAGGGTGACATAGAAGAAGACTATCTGTAGTAATTTTGGAAAACAGATCAGCTAGAAATAGAAGAAAAAGTAAAAGCTTTTAGAGGTTGAATGGGAATCTTTGCCTAATGGTCCTTAGCTCCTCAAATAGAAAACTCAGATTCAAACAGGCTTAGCTAGGACATCCGAACTCAGGCCACTTTCTCAAGTAAATGTAAGCAATTCAGAGTAAGTTCTAACACATGGAGGAATAAGGTTGAATTTGCTTGTTATTATTATAGCTCATCCAGAAAAGACAGCATGTAGTCAAACAAATATCAGTTTGACAGTTTTTCTTTTTAACTGAATTGATCTGCTGAAAGAGCTGAAGAAGGCAGAGTATGTGGAGAAAAGACTAAAAAGTTGGAAATCAGACCGAACTAACTTCCACATTTAGGTCCCTGGCATCCATCTCCCACACAGCAGCGAGAATGTTTGCTCAGTCACAGATCAGGGGAAACCACCCCCCGCATGCTTAGCACCCTCGAGGGATTTCCTATTGCTCTTCAAATCTCTTCCTCTTCGTCTCTAGTGTTCAAGCACGCAGGATCTCTCCCCCAGCCGTTCCACTTCCACTGTAATGTCCTTTCTGGGCTATCTGAGCAACTAGTTCCTTCTCAGCACTCAGATCTCAACTCAAGTGCTACCTTCTCTTCTCAAAGAGAAGTTCTTGAAGTGACATCTTTGACATTCTGTCACCACCATGTTGCCTTAGTTTAATTCCAATTCCGGCCATGTTGTAATGTGTTGTTTATTTCTATATTGTTTATTTCTCTTGAGTACTAGAATGCAAGCTCGTGAAGGCAAGAATTTGGTATTCTGCCCTATAAGCATAGAACAATACTTACCACACAATAGCTGCTCAACTAACATGTATTGGATGAATGAATAAAATAATTTTGATTACTTCCCAGCTTAATCATAAACTGTATGGCTATAATTGTTTGTTTTTCTAATCTGTAAGTGAGGGGAAATATAATCACTTTTAGGAATCACAATAAGTTACCATTTCCTCTTTTTTACCACCTTTCTCCTATAACTCTAAAATATTAATCAGAAAATGAGGAAAAGAAATTGCCTATGAAAATTACATTTTAAGAATAATGTGTGATGCCTTGATTTGCAGATAAAGAAAGAACTAGGGAAAGCAGGATGGGTTCTAGCTATTCAAACTTTGAACATATTTTCATACAACTTCCAATCAGCTGTATATAGTAGTTGGTCAGCTTTAAGACACAGCAAAAAGAAAGAATTGGAAATGGGTACTGGCACTTCCTGTGCCCGCACATGGAAGTAAGAGAAGTGACTTTGGCCAACTTTCATCTGATTACACAGTTTTGGCTCCACATTGAGCAAGCAACCTTCTGATTACAAGTTGGTCTGATTGTGTTTAGTTTTGCCTGGTCATATTTAGTTTATGACACACTGAGTTTTCCACTCTTGTGACAATGGCCTGTAGCTATAAATTAAGAGTTGTATTCTGGGGTCTTTCTTCCTCTGAGGGCTCTGATTCCAGTGAGTCATCTCTCCAGAGTCCCAGCATCTCTGAGCTCTCCGAGGTCCCAGCTGCTGGTTCTAGGAGAGGACGGTGGGATCCTGGCCCTTGCTTGCTCCGCTCACAGATGCCTTGGCTTCACTGGGGCAGGAACAACTCGTAAGGTCTAACCACCCATTAAGGAGCCCAGGCATGTACCCAGGGCACCAGCAAAGAGAAGGATCACAAACAAAACAAAAAGCATTTTTAAAATTGAAGTAATTTGATATTCCAAAATATGCTCAAATATACGGAAAAAATTATAACACCACTGGCTTTTTCCTAGTTATTTTAGAGCTGAGAACAGTTTGCATTTTGAACAGGTGAGCTGTAGAGGGGTAAGGAAGGGAGAGCTCTATAACTTAGTGCTCAGATTCGCCAAAACCTTAACTCAGCCCCAGGAACAAGATCCCAGTGTCGCCCAGGAGGCCTTTCCAACACAGAGGGTGGTAGTGGTGTTAAGCTACTTCCTCTCACATACAGTTGAATGGAAAACTACTAAGGCAAGAAGTGGGTGTTCCTCAGTCTCCGCATCTGACATCTTCCTGGGGCCTTTCCTATCTTTTCCCCTCTTGCAGTCTTTGTACTGGGGTCTCATCTTTAAGAACCTTCCCAGAGCCACAGGTTCGAGCATTCAATGACTCAGGGAAAAAATCAGGGCATGAATCAAACCTTGCATTCTCTGAGGTCCTTTCCACCTTGATACCTTTATGTCAGGAGAGCAGGCAAAATGCTTTCTCTTCACCCTCCCTACGCCTGGACTACAATCTTCACCTCTCTTGGGGATGCAGAAAAACAGAGATTGAAAGTCTAAGTATTCTGTAAATTTTGGGGACATGCTACACAACTAGGTACCTGATTTAAGTCTCCTAAGCTGCTTTTAGAGCTACCTAAACCCCTACATTACTTAGAGCCCCTTAGGGAACCCACAGTGGTTAGTGATTGATCCAATTAGAGCACAGACCCAATGAACAAAGGAGTGCCTGGTGAGTCCCAAGTACGCACAGTGCTGATGAGAATAATGTGAGTAGAAAAGAGAGGGGAGAGGAGGGAGTGGGTCAGAGGAGACAGCATCCTCGGAGAAGGGGTGGGGGAAGAAACATCCCTCTTTCTACACTGCCCAGGATGTAGTGGCTTGTGCCCTAGGTCTTAGCACAATTCTAACACAGATGAGGTCTCAAAAATGTTTTTTAAATGCATGACCAGGATAAAGGGAATTGAACCAAGCCATTAAGCCATTGTTATTTGTTCAGGAGAATGTCAGTGGTGGGGAGAGGGTTGTTTGGTTTTAGTTTAGGATTTTTTTTTCTTTTTGGTGATACTGGGGATTGAATCAAGGGCTTTGCACTGAACTACAAGCTTTGTTTGTTTGTTTGTTTTAGTTAGTTACTTTGTTTATTTTGAGACAAGGTCTCACTGAAATAACTAAATTGCCTAAACTGTGCTTAAATTTGAGATCCTTCTCTCTCAGCTTCCCAGAGTGCTAGGATTACAGGCATGAGTTATGCCTGGAGAAATAGTTACTTTAAAAAAGGAAAAAAAAAAAAAACAAAAAACAAAACCTTTCTAGTTAGATCTTCTTGCTGAACTTTTAGGGAGATTTCTCCTAAATGTTTGACAACATAGACTTCAGGTGAAAAAATGGAACCTGGATATTTCCCTTTCCTATTTTGTAAGAGCCTCAGCTTCAGAGTGACCAGCAGGATGAGTGTGGAAAAAAGTACAAATGCTGCTGGCAAGATACCCTGCTGGTCTCAGATGCTGAAGAATGGAGATTCTACCTGAGGAGTCTGCTGGCCCTCAGGAATCCAAACCATACCTAGATGGCAGGTCCCCAAGTCATCTAGACGAACGTCCAAACTTCCAAAGAAGAGACAGCATGCCTTTCAAGAGACAACTGCTTTAAGCACTGCGTGTGTGTATGCAGATATAACTCTACAAAAGTGCATTTTTCTCCTAAAGTCAAATGTTTATATCTATGAAAAAGATAAACTATGTGAGTAGAGCAGAGTAAAATGATCACTTTATCTTATGGTCAAAATAATTATTTTGCCTGATATTCACACTTTCTGGTGTTGTCTAAGCACAATTAATCATTTCATGCCTACTCTCATTACAAACCTTAGTAGTACCTCTTATCCCACTGCGATGCAATTATAGGCTTTTATTTCTATCTCGCTGTAGTGAGGTCCTTGGAAAAAGAGACCATTTCTTATTCATTTTTGTATCATCAGAACAAAATAAATCTCTGAACATCTAGAGCCAGCCTATAGCGCTTGTACCACTCGAGTGGCAGAAAATATGGAGGGAAGTGAATGAATGCCTGGATGAATGAATGAATGGATAAGATTTGAATGAAGGGACGAGTGACAGTGCACAAATGCGTTGGAACAGCTCACTTTGGCATAATTCTTTGACTCTTGGTCTCCATTTAAACCTCTAGGGAATGTACGAGAGGAGTAGGGAGAAATGTTTATTTCATTTTCACCTTTCAGACTCACTTGTTCTCCAGAGTAAGCACCTCACCTGGAGCTAAGGTCCTGCGTTGTGACCCTAACCTTTCACGTGTGTCCTCAGCCTTCCCAGCCACAGGAACTCCCTGCCAAGGAAGAGCTGTGTGTGGGAAGGCAGCCAGAAAGGCTGTTACTGCAAGATGTTGAGCTTTATTGTGCAAATACAAGCCAGCACTCATCAAGTTAAAGGAGAAGGGGAAAGAGAGGATTTCTTAAGCTGTATTCAGGCAGCACAAAGCAAAGTGCCACTTTGGCACCTGGCCACTTGATAAGGGCGTAAGTTTTGAGGGTCAGATTGATATAACAGAATTGTATTAAATGTAATATATTTATATATCTCTTCATACGGACACTGGATGTTGCTTTGTACGTCACCTTGATTTGTGAGACCCTTGTCCAGACTTCCCCGGTGCCTGCCTCTGCTCCCCCTCACATTTGCACAGAGATAAGGAGGCTGAAGCATCAGCTCCCAGAATCACACACCTGCCTGGCCCTTACCCCTCTGGAAGAGCCTGGTCAGGAACAAGCAGCATAGCAGGCTTTGGGGTTTTGCTGTCTTGCCATGGCCAAAACATAAAACATTTGGTCTCCTTTGCTCATGAAGAGCAAGCCTTAGCACTGCATGATCACTTGGAATTGTACCCCCTTTGCTTTCTAGAATTCTTTTCAGGTACTCAACTCAACCCCTCAGTGTGTTGCTGTTGTTGTTTTATTTTTACACTGATAATATTATTAATGTTTCTGCATTCGGATAGAGAGGCCAGTGCAAACCAACAAATTAGTATCACAGCCCAGCAGTCTGGCAAGTGATAACCATTCCTCCAAGAGTAGGAAGCGTATTTTTAGCAGAGAAAAGATGGTTGACTGGAGGAGGAAACAGAATGGCTTGCAGTAATAGTTTGTGTCCCCACCAAGTTCAGGGTGTTGTTTTACAGCAAATCTCTTTCAGGTCTATTATTTCATTTAATCTCATAGGATACACGTACACATTACTCAATGTTTATATTGTATAGTATGTCTTACACATATCCAGAGCACAAACTATAAAGTTTGCTATAAAATCAAATTTAACCATTCATGAAGTACAAATCATGGAATTATAGAAATGTTACAACCAAACAAGCCTTCAAGAGTAAGTCAATACCCTTTCCTTTCTGTGCATGGCATCGCGTCCCATCGAGGTGAAGTGACTCATCCAAAGTTACACAGCCAGAAAAGGTCAAAGCCTATCCTGATTCCAGACAGCAGCAATTCTTTGTTGTTAGAGATAAAATGATCGCTGAATCGAGTGGATAAATGGCAAGTGACTTTCCAGGGAAAACACAGCCAGGATGATAATGTCTCAGGGCAACACTGATTCACAGGTGCCAACTCTTGTGTTTTGGGGCCACATGGGACAGTACCCACCATGCATCCCAGCATCTTGCTGGGCACAGGCGAAACAGGAAGCTGGGGCATGGCTAGCACTGGCTGGAAACACGGCTAAACTGACAAGATCCCAAAACACATGGGCAGCACACTTCCAAAAGCCCTGCATACAGACTCCTTGCTAGAACTCAAGCAGGTTTTCCACAGGAGGCCTAGCCCTGACATCAGCCTGAGGAGTGGGTGGTACAAAAAGGACGTCCACACTGCGGTTTTGCCTCTGTGCTCTCTCTTGCATGGTGGCCACCCTCACGCTGTAGGGTCAACTTCTTTTCCTACTTTTAATTGGCCCACACTTGCTCTGCAGAGCCCATTTTTTCCCCTGCCTTTATAAAATTGTGCTACCATTTGCACTTGTCTTGACCAGTTCTTTGCTCAGGACAGATGAAACCTAGAAACCACCTCCAGAAGATTCCAGCACCCTGAAAGCTGGTTACCCAATCTGCACCTAGTTAACACATCAGAAGGGGTCTATTTTCTTTGTCTCATACTAGACTTCTTTCTCTAAATAGATTTTTAAATTCGATTTTAAGTAGGTTTTTGGGAGGATATTTTACATATGATAATAGCAATCTATTTCAAGTATATAATTCAATGACTTTTAGTAACTTTACTAAGCAGTATAACCATCACCATAAGTAAGTTTTAGAAAAATTTCAATCCTCCAATAAAAACCCTCAGGCCCCTTATGCTGTCTCCCCATTCCAACTCTTCAGAAATGAGGGGGCATTTCAAATCTAGCTATGAAAAGAACAGAAGCAGCTAATTTTCTACATGGGAAGAGTTTTGGCCTGCTGCATGCTCTCACTCCAAAGAATACTTTGTGCTCATGAAGACAAGTTCCTCACCATGCTGATTTATCTCTCAGAGAGTGGGTCTCAGGTTGGTTAAACTTTGAGATATGGGTGAATCTGTTCACTGCCTTCCTGGAGTAAAATGAGCAAGACTGCCAACTCTTCTGCTCTGCTCTCCCCTTGCCTCATCTCTAGGCCGTCTCTGTTTGTGTGGCTAAGAGGAAACAATGCTTACCCAACCCCTGGTTCTACCTGTGTGAACTGCGTGTGGGGGAAGTGAGCTCCTGCCCGTTCTTCTCCAGGTAGGTGGCTATTTCTGTGGGTCACTTGCACTTGCTCTATCCCCTGCTCCTTTTGTGTAGTATTTTCATACAACAGAGTTAAGCTATACCCCACAGAGCCACCCATTAAGAAATGACTGAACACATCACTCATTATGTATGTCTATGCAATTAAAAATATACACTAAAAAAATAATAAAGGGTGTATAGAAGTCCTTGTAATGGGGGAAAAGAGGACACAATAAGTAGCATAATTCATTGATAATTAATGTATTTAGATATATGAGCCTAAATGTGTGTGTATCAAACATCTCAAAAGAATCAAACTATTAACAGTGGTTATCTTTGCATGGCAAGATTATGGTTAATTTATTTTGATTTATTTGTTTTTCCATGTTCTCAAATGTCCCACCAAAATCCCCGCATGTTACTGCTGTACCATGAATGAGAGAGAAAGAACAGGAAGTTTTACAATGAAAGGATGGCGAGAGCGGCATCTCGGGCTGAGGCAGTGTCTTCTTGTTTGCTGTAGCCCAGGTGCTCTGTCAGCACCGGGTTCTTCTTATTATTAACATTGTTGCTATTACGGTGCTAATCACAGTGTACAGGATTCCTTCCTCTGCACTAATCATCCGCCACACCTGGGACACTGATCTTGGTTGGGGAGATGAGGAATCCCGAGTAGACAGACAGTTTGGACGGAGTTCAGAGACGTTAGCCACATGATCAAGGGAGCAGGGAGGATCCTTGCTGGCGAAGAGATGAAAGGAGGCTGTACATTTATAGCTGTGCTAAGCAGAGACTGGGGGTGGGGGCGCTTGAAAACAGACCTGAAACATATGAAAATCATGAGCAATAAAGAGTGAGGAGTGAGCTGAGCAGGGCCTGGTCCACGTCGGTAATCGGATGCTCCACTGGCCGGAAACACGGAGCGTGAACATCAAGGAGTCTTCCACTGGCAGGGCCACTCAGGTTCAGAGCCAGTCCCCATGGGAGGAGAGAGCCCCACCAGCGGGTAAGTAGAACATGATGTTGCATTGTACTTGGAAAACCCTCTGGCTTCACCAAGCAATGTGAGCCATCAATCCCACATTCCTCAAGGTGAGGAGAGGCCCTTCTGGTTAGAAGCCCAGACACAAAGTGCATTCATCAATTACAAGCCAGGCACAGTACAGCAAAGCTTGCTGTGGCTTCAGCAGCCTCGGAGACCTGCCCAGCTCTGCTGCTTTGAGAAGGCATCACTGTTATTTATTTATCTTTCTCACACTCACCCATTCAGAAGGATTTCCTCAGAGGCTCTTGTTACCCGGTTTTTGCTAAGTGCAGCTGAGAGGTGCAGCTGAACAAAAGATTTGATCTTTGCCCTTAAGGAGCTTACACAATAATCATGAGGTTAAAAAGATGACCTTTTGTAGGTGTTACTGGCAATGCTCTGGCACCTCCTGAAAAACTCAGGGGCCCAGAGCCTGTGGAACATGATGAAATGGGGCAACCCCAGCAAAGACTAGTGAGGTCTGACACACACTGAGTCATGGTGGCCAAGCTGAAGTGCTGTTCCATTTCCCAGGTTTGCAGAATTACCATTACTACACAAAGGGAAAGAACTTAGTGCGAGCTTGGGGGATTCTGTGCAAGTGAATCATTTTATTTGACCTTTTTCTCAATAAGATAATTCTAGTAATGCAGAGGCTCAATGAAAGGATAGAACACAGGAGCGAGGGGATTCTATTTTGCAGGTGGGTGGAAGGCAGTAAGAGACTGAGGGAAGCAAAGAGTGCAGAGAAAGCAATGCATGGAGGAACGGAAGCCAGAAAAGATTGTGACAGCACTGTTGCTGGTGACCAGGTGTCCAGAATTACTGACCAGAACATACTGGTTCTAAGCAGTGGCTTACAAATCAGAAAAGAAGAGCTAGGCAGTGGCAGTGAGTCTATGGCATATGTGCCACAGCCAGCTGTTTGTATCATTGAAAGTTCTGAAAGGTTTGCCACCACTGAGCTAGGGGCTGAGGGAAGGTGGGACTTTGCTTTAGGTTGCTCAGTTTTATAGCCTCTTATTTCTGGTACAGCTCTTATGTCACTAATAGCAAACTGTGACTCAAACTAAGATTTTCTTCCTTTTTAAGGTAATTAGCTCAGGTCATTTTGTCACAGGGGCAGAAAGCTAACTACAGCACCCATAAACACAGCTATACAGGTAATTCATTTCATTCAATATATATTTAAGTATCTCCCTTCATTTTAAGTACTTTGTGCTTCGGAAGCAATAAATAAATAGGTCCTGACATCATCGTGTTCATGGTCTAATAAGAGACATGTATATGAGAAAATGATTGCTATTAGTGACATAAGAGCTCTACCAGAAAGTAAACCCAGTACTTATTCCAGCAGGTAATTAAAACATAGTTCTGTATTTCAAGGGAAGAGCTAGGTCAGGAAGTATAGGCTTGTGACTCCATCCAGAAACAGTGGTGGGAAGTAATGGAAGGAAGAGAATATATTGGAAGAAATGCTGAGAAGAAAATCTGGAAGGAATCTACTTCTGATGGGGTATATTTGGTGTGTATAGTGTATTCTGAAGCCTTGCAGAGGTGGCCCATTGCTATAGTTCAGATGTTACATGTTGCCCTAAGGCCCATGTTAAGGCTTGGTTGCCAGCATGTGACCCTATTGGAAGGTGTTGGAAAGTTTAAGGGATGGCGCTTAGTGGGAGGTTTTTAGTCACTATCAGTGTATGCTTTGGGATACTTACACAAAGTGATCAGCTTCATTCTACCATGGACACCCCATTATGATGTGCTTTCTCTCATGGGCACCAAAAGCAATAGGTCAACTGACCATAGAGTTAAATTTCTAAAACTGTGAATCAAACTAAGATTTTCTTCCTTTTTAAGGTGATTGCCTCAGGTCTTTTTGTCACAGTGACAGAAAGCTGACTACAGCACCCATGAACACAAGCTATAGAAGTAATTCATTTCATTCAGTATATATTTAAGTATCTCCCTTCATTTATTAAGTACTTCGCACTTCTGAAGCAATGAATAAATGGGCCCTGATATCATGGTGTTCATGGTCTAATAAGAGACATGTATATGAGAAAATGATTGCTATTAGTGACATAAGAGATCTACCAGAAATAAGACTTTGTACAACAAAGAAGACAGCTATAACTTAGGAAGGGCAGAAAAGGGGTTTGAAGAATACATAAGAGTTGACTAGACAAATGAATAAGGTAAAATTTTTCTAGACCTCTGAAATAGTGCATGGTGAAGCAAAGACTGGGGGAGAAATGGACTGTGTTACTAGGCATGGAAAGGCTCTTGATAGATGAGTGCCGAGATAAAAGTACTGGATTGGTTGACCAAGGTTTAAGATTGACTTAGTTTGTTCCAATGGTTTGGCCAAGTTTTATTATTTCTAAGCTATTCACATATTGTATTTCAAATTGGAGCACACTATTTTCTAGATAAATCTCTCTAAAGCTGTGATCTTGAACTTTAGCTCCATATGAGAATCACCTAGAGGTTTCGAACCACAGGATGCCTGGTTCTCACTCTAGTTGAGCTAAATCAGAACGTGTGGGGAAAGAATTATAAAACTTGGGCACCTCTGTCTTGCAAGTGCCCATCAGGTGGTCCTGTTACATAGAAATCACTAGTTCTTAATCTTTAATGGACATAAGCACCTGAAAGTCTTGATAAATTAAATTGCTGTGATCCCCCACACACACACCCAAATCCAAGAATAAATGATGCAGTAAACCTGGAGATAGAACTCAAAATCTACATTTTCAGCAAATTCCCATTGGACTTGGAATTTGAAAAGTCAGATAATAAAGTAAGAGGTGCATACAGCAATAGTACCTCTGACGGGAATAGTAGAACAGCAACTGTGGATAAAGCAAAAGAACTTTCTTTTCTGTCTCCTCTATGTGTCTTGTACACAGGTATATACTGCGGGTCATCTTCCTTGCATCCATTAATTATGGCCAAAACAGTGCTCTACAAAACATTACCCCCAAATTCAGGGACTTAAAATAAGCATCATTTATTCTCAGGGGCCTCTGCAGTGGTGGAGATCAGTTGAGTTGGGTAGCTTTCAGTACTAGTCCACATATCTCTCAACCTTCTCCTTGGCAAGGAAGGAAGGTGGCAAATTCCCTTCATGCTGAAGGGAGATGAACAAAAATCAAAAGCAAGCATGCAAGGTTTCTTGGCACATAGGCTCAGAAGGGGCACACCATGGTTTCTGACTCCTTTTTTTCAAATTAAGTCACAGTTTTCAAATATCAAGAAACACGCAGAACTGCAGGACCCAGCATGTGGATGGAAAAGAGCCTGGGCCATAATGCAATCTCCCATATTCCTCTCCTTCACCATAAAGTGGTTTACATTTTAACTTAAAAGTTCAGTGTTACCTGCTAATCAGCTTCTAGTGAGGACATTTTTGTTCTTGGATTATGTAAAAAATCCAAATCATCCAAAAATCCTGTCTTGATTCCTGATAAATCACTTACTGGAAATTAGCTTCTTTTCCTCCCTAGTTTAAGCAGTTTTCTACGTGTTGCACACAAAAGCACAAGTACAAACAACATATATAAGAATAACTATGTACTTAATACACCCTACAGAAGAAGCTACAGTATAAAAATAAACGATTATTTTATTTTCTACCATACTATTCCCTTTCTTTTTCAAAATTCTTCTTTAACTTTACACAGAGAGTTAAAGACATCTGTGCAAGGAATAGATGAAACAGAGTAAGTGTCCTGTTTCCTTCTTTGGTAGGATGTATTCTTCCTCCTGTCTTTTGTCTTACTTGGTGCTATGGTTTGCATTGTGTTCTACATAAAGATATGTTGAAATTTTAGTACCTCAGAATAGGATCACATATTTAAATAGAGTGGTCCTGGAGGCAGTGATTTAAATTAAGATGAAGTTGTAGTGGAACAGCGTAGGCCTTTAATCCAGCAGGACTGGTATCCTTATTGGAGCCAATGTGAAGGCACAGGGAGAAGACGATCCACGAGGTTGAGATTGGAGCAAAACAGCTGCCAGCCAAGGAATTCTTAGGACCCACAGCTTCCACCAACAAAAGCTTGGAAGGGAGATAAAAGGATTCAATTCAGAGTTTGAGAACAAGACCCTGCTGAACATGAACTTGATTTAGGATTTCTGGCATCCAGTGCTGTGAGAGAACAAATCCTGTTGTTCCAAGCCTCCCAGTTTCTGGCGTTTTGTTATAGCAGCCCAGCAAACTAATGCACTTGGGTATAAGAAATCCACTTCTGGTGCAGTCATCAGCATGCTTTCAAAGACTTGACTGGCAGTGGCACGTGTGTTGTCAGAAGGGGAACTGTGGTCTTCTCCACTTGGCAGGTGTCCCCCACGCACAGCGCTGGTCACAGAGTAAGAGTGGGCCATGTGAGCTGCTTGGTTTTTCCTGAACCTGCTGAGGCTGAGCAAAAGGGCTACAGAGCCACCCTGACCACCATGCTTCTTCCCTGTTTACTCCCTCCTCTCTGTGCTTCTGATTATAGAAAAAGAGGAAGAACATTAGACACAGAGAAATTCAGAGGACACCAACCCAAACTTCTCTCATGCATGAACATCTCCACGGAAGACTGAGCATCCGCTCCAGCAGCCTCTGTCTAAACCAAAAAGTGGCCGATACTCCATTCTGAGAGTCATTCCTGTTCATTGTTTAACAGCCCAACTTCTCAAGAAGTACATGTTTATATAAAGCCAAAATCCACCTCCCAGGAGACCAGTGATCATCTCATCACAGGTCTCCTTCTACCTTCTGCAAAGACACTGAACAAATCCATATAGTTATTTTCAAATATTCAAAGACACGTACAGCTCCTCTGAGGGCAACTGCCCCCAGCAATTTTACCTCTTTCTTATGAGGACATGCATCCAGACCTTTTCTTCACTACTTTATCTTTTCAGTTCTGGGAAGATAATTCTTATTTAAAAAGGAAAAAAGCCTAGTTATCTGCAGTACTCAGGGCATCTATGGAGTACGCAGTCAAGTCTTGGATATTGTCTTATACATGTAAAAGACCCTCCTCGGCAGAGTGTGTTTGGTGTGTCTAATTCAAGGGGTCCCATCGGAAATCATATAGAGTTCCACGGGAACTGCACTCATCTCTCTGCAAGGGAGGACAGCTGTCTGAGCAAGACACAGGCTGCCTCTCAGGAACACTGCAATTTCCACCCAGATCCCAAACTCCCTGTTTACAAGAATTTGTGGCCCTTGAATGGAAAGAAGGGCGATTGACCCCTCTCATCCCTACTTAGACTGGCTCCCCAATCTTCATGTTTCTGTGATCAGAGAGTTAGTGCCAGGGAGAGATTTGGGGTGCTGACAAATGTGGCTGAAGTCCTGACCCCACTTGGCCCGGTCTCTTGGATGCCTCCTCTGTGTGATTGGCTGGAGGGGTGCAAAGGGCATGGGAAGGCTCCTCCTACCATGGGCTTATCAAGGATAGACCAGCTCAGTCCTAGACATTTGGTGCAAAGGGTCCGCCCCTCAACTGCTATGCTTTCAGTGAAGGAATTAGTTATTATTATAAGTGGAAATTACAAAAGCCAGGAGTCCAGTGGAGTTTCTCACAGTCAAGCAGATCTCACCAGGGGACCTCACCAGGATCTGGGGAACAGTTGCCATCTGCATCAGGAGTGAGCTCTTGCCTTGTGTCCATCTACATCTTGGGACCCTTGAAGGAGGGTGGCTTAGCAGGGGACAGACTCAAGTTTCAAAACTCCATAGCCTCTCTTATTTCACAGCACCTGTCCATCAGCTATGAAGACAAGTTCAAGACTCTAGGGTATGTCGTGAAAGCGGATAAATGTATAAAGGATGAACCTAAAAGTCTCGTAAGTGTAGCTGACTGCGTGGAGATCACTATTCAAAGCTTTGTGCTCAGAGGTTTCCCAGCCTGTTTCATTCATTCACTCACTCTGGATAAATTTTTACTGAGTACCTGCCGGGAACCAGACGTTATGCCAAAAGCTGGGAGGATAGCAGTAAATTGGACAGATTAAAATCTTTGCTCTTGTGGAGCTTACAGACTGTGGAAGAAACATAAAACAAATTACAAAAATATGTAATATGTAGTTAAACAGTTCAGTGCTAGTGAGAGAAATAAAGCCAGAAAAGGAAAAAAAATGGGGGAAGTTTTGGTTATGTGTTGACATTTTAGATAAAGTGGCTCAGACAATCTCTTGAAAAAAGTTAGTTTTCAAAAAATGCTGGAAGGAAATACAGGCTCTTTGGGTAAACGGCAGGGGTATGAAAGAGGGGCTAGCCAAGGAGCCTCTAACACTTGACACTGAAAACAATCAGGGAGAACAAATGAATAACACGGGAAAGAGAAGGAAGACAGTAACAGGCATAAAATAATAAATAAGAAAAATTACTTTCAAAAGTCCAAGAGTTAATTCCTTAAAACCCAGGAGCTAATTCAGTAAAAAGAAACCATGCAATAATTATGATGAAACCTTTTAACTAAACCATGAAACAGTGTCCTGTTTAAAAATAATTCTTATAAAAATTAAGTCACAAAGTAGTGTTCCCACCAAAACTTCAATGTTTAGGGTTTTTTTTAAAAAAGAGAGAAGAAATATGAGAGTGATTAGAGATTTAAAAGAAAGTACTACATTTATAAAGTTATCAGTTCGATTTTTTATGTAATGAGATTATAGAAAAGTTTAAATTTTCTTCTTTGTGTTTCTGAATTGATTCTTGTTTTTCAAAATTTCCCCTATAATGAGAATGTTATTTTTGTAGTTGAAAGAATGACTGTATTTTAGAAATATGGGATAGCACATAGTACAGGAAATAGCTTACTTTCAGCACCTGAATTAAAAGTTTTCCAGTGTTGCATTCTGTTTAAACGAGTAAAGGATATTTCCTTCTCTCTTATTCAGAGGTTTAGAAATTCCCTCCCAAGACTGAGACCTGGTCCACATTCAGTTTTCATTTGATTTAAGAGCACTATTTCTTCATCCTGCCACCTCCCCCATACTTTTTATTATGAGATCTGGGAACTATAAAAAAGTGCCAAATAAAATGCGAGCCTTTCAGTTGTCTTCTATTCCTGGATTCTACACAGTCTTCTGGCTACACCAAAATCTAGCCGACTGTTAACAGATATGTGTACGAAGAAGACTGCTTTTAACAAAGTTATACCAAGCATGGCATTTAAAACTCAATTAATTTAGAATTTCTTCCATGCCACAGAGAAAGAGTCAACCCAATGAGTTACCTTGGTGATTACCTAGAAATCTCACTACAGCCAAAACTCAGAAGGAAATAAGGGTCAGTGTCACAGGGCCAAACTCATTGTCTACCCATAGGAATGCTATGTGGGGACAAAGATGGGAGGACCTGGAAACAGGATTCCAGGGCTATAAAATTAGAATTGGAAGAAAAACAATTTTCATAATTTACTCCTAAACATCGAGCATTAATCTAAATGTTACTTTTTTAGTTTTTGAAACATTATGGTAAATACAACAGCAAATGAGTTCTTAAGATAGAGGAAAAAATCCTGGAAGCATAAACGTTATAGAATAACATAATAGCTGCTTATGCACTGATGTTTCTTTCTCCGAGAACTGTAAGTGTAAGGCAGGGAAAGACCACTCAAAGTCATTCCTGGCAATGGAAAAGGATAAATAAGAAAACTTACAGGCAGGGTCCTTCCCAGAGTCACCAGTGCTGTCTCTGGATTCTATGTTCACCCACATTAATGTCGGCATGATGAGATGGCGTGGAGCACGCTGGGATTTGTCTCAGGTAGGCAGGGATGCACTTTGGGGTTTTGTAGAGCCAGGAGGCCACGAAATGCTGAACAGTTTTGCAAATGTCTTTGGATCAGCAAGAAGCCTTCAACTATTTTTCAAATGTTTTTAGATTTGCTAAACTCCAACTGTGGTTTGCCCCTGAGAACTTTTTGCTTATGCTTGTTTATTTTGAAAAGAATACGAGCTTGGCATTTCTGGGTTCATTTACACTTAGCTCATTAGCTGGGCTTGTAAACCTGTGCAATGTCCAGATGCCTCCTGTGAATCAAAGGCAGTTGCTTCTCTGTTGAGGAGGTGCATTCGGTTAGCACGAAACAGAAGCCAAACTGCAGAAACCCTTTGGCTCAGATCTCTTCCCAACCAAAGAAATTTGAGCTGTACCTCAACTTTACAATCCTCCAATGTGCCTCAAAGTGTGTAAGCTGCATTTGTGTTTGGATATCAATGGTTCCCTCTCACTGTCTGGGCTGAGACCAACAAGCTTACTTGAACATGCCACGTGTTAGAATTGAATTGGTGTCAAATATAGTAAATGGTCCTGTTGGATGAAGCTTTGCTAGAGAATACACAGGAGGAAAAGGTTCAGAACATCAGCTGGATAAGCCTTCATCTCTTAGCTGTCTTACTTAATTTTATTCCATATTTACAGCTAAATATTTAAAGTGTCATTCATTCCACATGTATACCTGTGTTCCTGCCATTTGCATTGAACTGTCATGGCTGGAAAGTTTCTGAAATAGATATGAGAGTCGCCCCATGCAGCTTTCGGAGATGGAGTTCTAGGTGTGAAGCAAGGAAAATGTAACTATGAATTGTATGGAACAGATTTCAAGAGTGATAGGAATTCACAACAGTGAAGGATCTGATTAAGCATAGGCTGACTCAAGATGGACTTAAATCCAAGGTCTGCAGGAAGGACAGAGGGAGAGAGAGAGGCAGCACAGGAAGAAAGAGATCTGAGGAAGAAGAACTCTACGTGGACACTAATCACAGGCTCGTGGTGAACCCTGAGGTAATCTTTGGTCAGGATAAAATCTATACTACTCTGAGCAAATAAGGATGCTCTTTTGTTTAGGAGCAGTGGAAAATACGATAAGCAGAGTTTATTGGAAAACACCCTAACCAGCCAGGCAAATACATTAATTTTTGATACATGCCATAGGGCACCATTGTTGATTTTTAAGCACAAGCATGAAAAAAAACACTGTTAAAGCAAAACTACAGGAAGGCAGGGTGTTGAACGACCTAGAGAGAGAGAGCAGGCTAAGGCCAGGGAGCCCAGATGTGTTAGAATGGTGTACATGAACCTAAGGAGGCCACATGCACTCAAAATATTGGTATCTTATCTCAAATAAGTACTTCCCACATTTGTAATAACTTACATATTAGGAGGAATTATATAAAATTATTGTTTTTGATGGTCAGTAAAAGATACTGGCAATAGGCAATATCATACTGTTTGACCTGATAACTGTGAAGTTCAGCGATGTACAGAATTCAGGTATGGCCTGACCCAGTGGCTCACTTATGTCCCTAGATCTCAGTTTCTAGATTTCTTTCCTTCCTCTCTGCATCTCTTAAAATCTGTTTCCCCTTTCATGAGGAAAGCAGCACATTTTGGCTGTTTTGGAAGAAAAAGAACTGCCCTTCCCAGAAGCTCCTGTAAATGTTTCTGAACAGCTCCTTGGCCTGATGAGATGAAATGCTCATCACTGAACTAAAGACTCAGCCAGGCAATGAGATGCAGGAATTGTGTTAAATCAATCAGGTTCATGTTAGAGCTCAGGGTACGCTCCTTCTCATCCAAAGTTACATAGCTTTAAAACGTGAGATATTCCAGTGGGAAGCCGGGAAGAGGAAATGATGTGGGCAGACAATCCACAAATGCCCACTGCAGCCGCTCTTCCTGGATATACCTTCTGCTATACTGCCATTCCCTTTGGCCCAGGAAAACTCTCTAGCAGAAAGAACTCTGCCACATCCCACAGAGCAGCAAGACAGTGGGAAAGAAAGCGCCAGGCTATCGCACTGGGGAGGAGAGGACAGGCCAAGGGAGCACAACTAGGACTGAGCAAGCCAGACAGAGTGCCCTGATCTAAGCAACAGCAATCCAAGATCTAGGAAGCAGAGAGAGGGCCTTGTGTACCTGACACAGAAGCCCTGTGTTCTACACCTAGCTGATTGAGGAGATTTGAATGCAAACACAGTCAGAAGCTGTGAGAGGTGCCTATGTGAACCCGTTTCTCACTAGTTCAAGAGAAGAGTAATTAAGAATACCAGAAGACCCTCCTTGCATTGTCATCATCGAAATGGGGCAAATAAGGAGGCCCACAGAACTGTGGATCTCACGAACAAAGGTAACATCTGATTATATACTTTGTCACCCATATTTATTTGGCAAAACACAGTATCTTGTAGTCATTCTAGCTACAGATAGCTGATCTAGTGGGTTCTCCCTCAAACCCAGGCCCACACTGCCAATCCCCTTCCTCCAGTTGTAACCAAAGCCCCGTGGGCCTTTTGCTGCCATAAGTAGATTATTGTTGCCTGAGTTCATTACCAGATATTTCATCTCCTCTAGACTCAGCTGCCGTATCGCTGCTCATGAATACAGCCTCCAAGATCTTGCAATTTGTCCCCACCCCCACAGCAAGCTCTCTGTGGATAACTGTGTGCCATCTGGCAATTTAAAGATTTCATGGTGCCTGTTTCTCTGGATCATTTATTTAGAGGGGAAAAGTTAAACAAGAGCAATACCCACACCCGTCTCTGGAGAGAATCCCTATTTTCCACCCATTGATCATCAAAGCTAATCTTGGTGACTTATAGCTGGCCTCTCTCTGGTGCTGTATTTAGATCCTTTCGATGCCTTTGCACCTGGAGGTGTTACAAATTCTGCTTTTGTTTTTAGGTACAAGAGTCACAAGGCAGTCGATATAAAATAAGACAGGTGTTTGCATCATAAAACAATCAATGGCCCCTGGGGACTTGGTGGCCTTTTTTTTCTTTCCTGATTTCTTCAAATGCCTCCATCCCACCAGGCACCCTTCATTCCACCAGGGAGACAGCTGGCCAGATGAGAGAACTATCAGTTGTATGCGTATTTTATGATGATTCAATAGCTCAGCAATAAATATTTTTTTATAAATTGACTTTAACCATTCTTTCCAAATGTGCTCCAGCCCATAACTGGTTTGCACTTTTTCATGTGAGTTTGTCTATCCCAAGGCAGGCTTTTCCTCCAAATGCCCCAAGAGCAATTAAAGAGTAAATAGAGTTGACAGATGCTGGTAATATGCAAGCCAGCCACGGAAACACTAATCTAACCAGATGTGTGAGGGGATTGAGAGCAATCTTAACATCTGTAAGACTGAATAGATTAGGACCTACAGTGGGCGGGCGGGGGGAGGTGCTGGAGGTGGAAGACGATGAGAAAACGCTGGGCTCAGCAAGTTCTCAGCATTTGCCAACGCCAAGCAAGGGCACTCCTTGCTAAGAAAAATAACATGTTATTTGTAATGTCATTCCAAATATTTCCGTCATTAGAAAGGAGGTAGCACTTCATTCAGGAAGAAGCCACTACCATTCCTGGTAACCATTTCTTATAAGACAATAATACAAGGGGCTGGGGATTTAGCTCAGCGGCAAAGCGCCTGCCTGGCAAGCGCAAGGTCGTGAGTTCGGTTCCCGGTACCGGAGAAAAAAAACAAAAACAAAAAACAAGACAATAATTCATTATTTGCACCTGTTACATAGACTACACTTTTTAATGGTAATATTCATTGCCAGAAAGAATGTGATATAAAATGACATAGCTTCTGAAAAAGAATTTGCCAAAACATATCAAGAGCTTTAAAAACATGCCTTCTGACCTAGTCATTCCAGTTTCAGATATTGGCCTATAAAATAATCAAGAGTGCCAATCACAGTAATTGATATGTGTGAACAGAAAGAATTAAATTAGCTACATAATTATGTTATATCCACATATCAGAATATTATGAAGCCAACATACATTCTGTTTTTATACAGACTTGTAAATTATTACTAAGCAATAATAATAAATATATAAAATATGATGCATATCTACAAACAATATACAGTGAGAGGCCCAGAACATATATGCTTTAATATGTGTGTATCTGTATATTTTCAATATTAGAAAGCTTTTTTCTTTAAGTATTTCTTCAGTTGTCTAAATTTTCTGATGTTTCTTGAACCAAAAAATATGATTTGAAAGTGTCCCCCATTCTTTCTTTTTGGAGAATTATTTTGTTGCCTTCCTTCTTTCTTTTTTCTTCTTTCCCTCATCCCAGTTGTTCCTTCCTTTGAGCAATTTCTTTCCCTTGCCTATCATCTATTGCACATTTTGAGTTTTACCTACTCTTTAAGGTTCCTACACCAGGGAGACAGTATGATGTTTACACATGTGGGTCCAATTTACTTCACTTATGAGTATGGTCTTTAGTTGCATCCATTTACCTACAAAAGCCTCAAGTTTATCTTTTTTATAGCTGAGAATTATTAAATTATATTTGATTTTTAAATGTTATTAACTTGTTTTTCATCAGATTTGGCTCTAAATAAAGTTTTATTAGTATGTGTTTGCACTAGATAATATTCATATTCCCTGTGTGGAGCTGGTACATGTGCATAACTCATCTCAATTCCTTGTTTCCTCCCTTTTCTTTCCTTTACTTCCCCACCTCCATCTGTTGATCCCCTTCCTATTTGAGAAAGATCTAGCTACCTACTTCCTGTTATAGATCTTTAATTTTGTTCTTTACTTAAAAGAACAAAATTAAGTTTTATTTTCTCATATAAGACAAACTATGTGATATTTAAGCTTACATGTCTGATTTATTTCACTTAACATGATGGTCTCAAGGTGCATCTATTTTCCTACAAATGATTCAAGTTTATCTGTCTTTATTGCAGAGTAGTACTCCATTTCTTTAAGCAACAAAAACATAATAAACCAATAATTTGAAGCCCTCTATAAAGTTTGTCCCTGGATGGCGGCTTCTGGGTTTACCTCACCTCAGTGGGTCAACTTGAGTCACAACTGCCTGCCTAGTTGTGAAAATATCCCTCAGTTCCTAGGGCTGTCCTGGCTTTAAGAGAGGAGATTTTAGCCGGGCATGGGGGCACATGAGTGTAATCCCAACATTCAGAAGACTGAAGAAGGAGGACCACTGCGAGTTTGAAACAAGTCTGGGCTACAAAGTGAGCTCAAGGCCAGCCTGAACTGTATAGCAAGACCCTGTCTCAAAAAGACAAAAATAAAATAAAATAAAATAAAAAAAGAGAGGAGATTTTTAAAACTTCCTGTTGGATGCCCAGCATCCCTAAGAGTCTTGGTGCATTTTCTGTTACTATACCTGAGTCTGGCTACATCATAAAAGAATATTTTATTTACCTCTCAGTTTTGAGGTTTAAGAGGATAGTGCCAACATCTGCTTAGCTCTGGTGAAAGCCCATGGCTTAGGGCACCCTCACAGCAGGAGCAAGTGAGAGAAGAACCAGGCTAACTTATAACAACCCGTGCTTGTGGGAAGAAATGCAGTCCCTGCAGACCTGACCCACTCCCACGAGACAGCATTAATCTATTTGTGGGTGCAGCCTGTGACCCAATTCCCTGCCATTAGGCCACATCTCTTAAATAGTCCACCTTCTCAATATCACCACACTTCCAGCACAGGAGTCTTTGGGTGGGTTGAGGGGCTGGAACTCACAACCAAACCATAGCACTAAGCAAACCTCTGTGTCCCAGAAGTGGTAACTATATTTCTGGTTTATTCCCAAGATCCATTGCTCTCCTCTGTCCCACCTATGCTCTAGTTCAGTGAACCAAAGTCTCAGTGTTCTTGTTTTTCCAGAGTTATGGGTCCAGCCATGTCCTTGCTGGCTGGTGATCCAGCATTGCTCACTGACTTCCTGAATCAACTGTCTGCTTGGATTTGTAAAGATATTTGCCACACACCCTCTCTGGCTACATTCTGCCAGGCCGTTCACTCAACCCGGCTAATACAATGTTCACTCTTTCTCTGGATTCTCCTCCACTCCTGCTAGATGTCCTCTATAAGCATGTGGTAAGGTAGGAAGCTCTTGGACCACTCTTCTCGGCTGCAGAACTGGACCTTATCCCTTCCCAGTCTGTGTATTATACTATGAATCAGCAGATAAGCTTGACATTATCTCAAGACATGATACTCCTTGCTCTTCTGTAGAAGTTGATTCTACCAGTGCATTTCCCATTGGATCCATTGTAAGTTCACTCACTTAATTTTTAATAAAAGGGCATCCTTTAGTAGTTCACAATCACAGTTCAGATTATTGGACATAGTGCATACCTCCACAACAGGTGTTTCCTTTTTTTAATTTCTTTTAATTTTAAAGAGAGTAGTAAAAGAAAAACAAAGAACAGTAGCAGCATACCAACATCACAAACATAAATGAAACAAAGCAAGAACATTAAAAATGATACAGGATTTTAAAACAAAATGATAGGAATTAACAGTGGTTGCTTTATTATATGTTATTATATGTTATTATGTTCAATGACTTTGCTCAGATTACTAGATGTAAGAATGGAAGACTGTTCAAACCATTAAAGAGAATTAAAATATAATTATTAGATAAAACATTAGAGATAATAGAGTTTCACTAGACAAGATGGTAGGAATTCACCAATGGTTGTTCCATTGCATGCTGTTGTCTTCAAATTAGTTGCTCAGATTACTAGATACAAGCATGCAAAATTGGTCAGAATATAAAAAACTTTAAGCATTAACTGTTCCTTTCAATATACCATCAGACATCAGTAGTACAGTTATCCCAGCTATCATATATATATTTATATATATTTATATATGTATAT
>NW_004955467.1:3028796-3038702 GCF_000276665.1 Chinchilla lanigera
CATTTACCTACAAAAGCCTCAAATTTATCTTTTTTATAGCTAAGTAATACTCCATTGTATAAAAATACCACATCTTTTTTATCCATTCCTCAGTGGATGGGCATTTGGATTGTTTCCAAGATTTAGCTATAACAAATTGTGCTGCGATAAACATGGGTGCACATATGTTGCTGTGGTATGACGTTTTTAATTCTTCTGGGAAAATACCCAGAAAGGGAATGGCTGGGTTAAGTGGGACTTCTCATCCTACTTTACCAAGGAATCTCCAAACTGATTTTTGCAGTGGTTTCACCATTCTACACTCGCACCAACAGTGCAGTAGTGTTCGTTTTCCCCCAGAGCATCTCCAGCATTTGTTATTGGTTCATTTCTTGATGGTTTCTTGAATGGTCTCACCCCATTCATTTTGGGGTGAGATGGAATCTGTGTTGTTTTAATATGCATTTCTCAAATGACTAATGATGTTGAACATTTTTTCATATATTTATTTGTATTTCTTCATCTGAGAAGTGTATTCATCTCAGATGCCCATTTTTGGATTGGGTCTTTGAATTTAGGGACCTGATTTTTTAAAATTCTGTATACATTCTAGAGAGAAGTCCTTTGTCTGAGAGGAAGTTGGCTAAAATTTTTTCCCAATTTGTGGGTTTTCTTTTTACTCTATTGGTGATTTCTTTTGATGTGCAAAAACTTTTCAATAAGATGAGATCCCAGATGTTGATTCTTTGAAGTATTTCCCTTACAGTTTAGTTTTTGTTCATGAACTCTATGCCTACCCCTATGTCTTCAAGATTTTTACCTACTTTCTCTTCCAATAGATTTAGTGTTTCTGTTATACTATTTAGATCTTTGATCCATTTTCACTTTAGTTTAGTGCATGGTGAAGACATGAGTGTAGTTTTAGTCTTCGGCATATGAAGAGCCACTTTTTCCAGCACCATTTATTGAAGAGGTAATCTTTCTTCCAGTGAACTTGTTTGTCCCCTTTGTCAAAGATCAGGGGCTGAGTGTGTTTGTAGCAGTGTCTGCATCTTCTAATCTGTTCCATTGATATTCAGGTCTGTTCTTTTGCCAGTATCATGCTGATTTTATCACAGTAGCTTTATGGTATAATTTCAAGTCAGGAATTGTGATGCCTCCTGCCTTTCCTTTATTTTCCAGGATTGTTTTTGCTATTCTAGGCCTCTTCTGGTTCCAAATGAACTTTAGGAATGTTTCTCTAGACCTGTGAGATATGCAAATGGTATTTTAATTGGGATTACATTGAATCTGTGCAAAAATGTTCAGAGTATAGCCATTTTCACAATGTTAGCTATTCCTATTCATGAGCAAGGAATATCTTTCCATTTTCTGATATCCTATTTGATCTCTTTTTTCAGAGTACTATAATTTTCATTGTATAAATCTTTTACTTCTTTTATTAGATTGATCCCTAAGTGTTTCATCTTTTAGACGCTATTGTTAAAGGTGTAGTTTCCCTAATTTCTCTTAGTCTTTTCATTGTTTATGTACAGGAATGTTATTGATTTTTGAGTATTGACTTTGTATCCAGCTATGTTACAGAATTTGGTTATTAAATCTATGAGCCTTTTGGTGGAGTTTTGGGGGGGTCTTCTATGTAGAGTATCATGTCATCTGAGAATAATGATAATTTCACGTCTTCCTTTCCTATCCTTATTGCTTTTATTTCTATCTCTTGTCTAATTGCTCTAGCTAATATTTCCAGAACTATATTGAATAGGACTGGTGACAGTGGACATCCTTGTCTTGTTCCTGATTTTTAAGTGAAAACTTTCAATTTTTGACCATTTAGTATAATGTTAGCCATTGGCTTGTCATAGATGGCTTTGATCAGATTGAGGTAAAGATCATCTATCCCTATTTTCTATAGAGTTTTTATCATGAATGAGTGTTGGACTTCATCAAAGGCTTTTTCTGCATCGATGGATATGATCATGTGATTTTTGTCCTTGGCTCTATTGGTATGGTGTATTACATTTATTGATTTGTTTAGTAGGGCTGGGGATATAGCTCAGCATCATAAGGTGCTTGCCTGGCAAGCCTGAGGTCATGAGTTCAATTCCTGGTACCAAAAAAAAAAAAAAAACTTTGTGGTAATTGATTTGTTTATATTGAACCATCCCTGCATCCCTGGGATGAATCGCACTTGGTCATGGTGTATAATCTTCTTGATGATTTGTTGTATTTTGTTTGTTAGTATTTTATTGAGAATTTTGCATCTATATTCATTAGGGGGATTGGCCTGTAGTTCTCTTTTTTGGTTGGGTCTTTCTCTGGTTTTGGTATCAGGATAATACATGCCTCCAGGAATGAGTTGGGGAGAATTCCTTCCCTTTCAATTTCATTAAAGAGTTTGAGAAGAATTGGTGGTAAATCTTCTCTAAATGTCTTATAGAATTCAGCTGTGAATCCATCACGACCTGGGCTTTTCTTCATTGGCAATTTTTTTATTACAAAAAAAAAAATCTTAATTTCACTTGCTGATATTGAATTATTCAGGATTTTTATATCTTCTTTACTCAGCTTTGGCAATTCATATGTATCTAGAAATCTGTCCATTTCCTCTATGTTTCCCATCTGATGAGAGTAAATATTTTCAAAGTAGGTATTGATGATCTTCTGAATTTCGTCAGGATCTGTAGTGATTTCACCCTTCTCATTCCTTGTTGCATGTATTTCAGCTATTTCTTTCCTCTTTTTGATAAGATTTGCTAGGGGTTTATACATATTATTTATTCTTTCAGAGAACTAATTGTTTGATTCATTAATTCTTTGGCTGATTTTTTAGTCTCAATTGTGTTAAATTTGCCCAGAAATTTATAATTTCCTGTCTTTTTTGGACTTTAGGCTTGACTTGCTCTTCTTTTTCTAGAAGCTTGAAGTGCACCATAAGATTGTTTATTTGTGCTTGTTCTGTTTTTCTGAGGTGGAAATTCACTGCTATAAATTTCCCTCTGAGGACTGCTTTCATTGAGTCCCACAGGTTCCTGTAAGTTGTATCTACATTTTCGTTTGATTGTACATAGTATTTAATTTCTTCTTTGATTTCATTTGTGATGCATTGGTTGTTCAGGAGGATGTTATTTAATTTCCATGTGTTTATGGAGATTTTGTGACTTTTTTTTGTTATTAATTCCCAATTTCATTGCACTATGGGCCTATAATATGCATGTGATAATTTCAAATCTTTTGCATTCACTTAAGCATGTTCTATGTGTTAGCATATGGTCTATTTTAGAGAATGTCCATGTGCAGCTGAGAAGAATGTGTATTCTGATGCTGCTGGATGGAACACTCTGTAAAGGTCTACTAAGTCCATTTGTTTACAAGTTTGCTTAAGTTCTGTTATTTCTTTGCTAATTTTTTGTCTAATTGATCTATCTCTTTGTGACAATAGTGTGTTAAAGTCCCCTGTTATGACTGTGTTGCTGCTTATTTCATCTTTCATGTCTGTTAAAATTCGTCTTATATAGTTGGGTGCTCCTGTGTTTGGTGCATAGATATTTATGATTGTTATCTGTCCCTCTTGAAGTTTTCCCCTCAGAAGTACGTAGTGACCTTCTTTATCTCTTTTAATTGTTCTGGGTTTGAAGTTCATGTTGTCTACAAACAGAATAGCTACACCTGCTTTTTTCTGGGCTCCTGTCATGTGGAGTATTGTTTTCCATCCTTTAATTTTCTGTCTATGAATTTGCTTTTGAGTTAAATGTGTTTCTTGTACACAGCACATAGTTGCATTTTGTTTTTTGATCCTCTCTGCCAGTCTGCTTCTTTTGATTGTTGCATTGAGACTGTTTACATTCATGATTATAACTGATATGTATTGGCTTATCTTTGTCATGTTATTTTCCTGCTGTTGGATCCTCCTTTTACCCTCTGTTTAATTGCTTGCTCTGCTTGGTGGTTCCCTTTTGTTGTTCTGGAAGTTGTGGTCTGTTTCATCTCTTTCTAGAATATCTTTTAGTACTCTTTGTAGGATTGGTTTGGCATTCATGAATTTCTTTGGTTGTTCTTTATTGTGGAAATATTTTATTTCTCCACTAAATTTGAAGGAGAGTTTTGCAGGGTACATCAGTCAGGGTTGGAAGTTGTTTTCTTTCAGTACCTGAAATATTTCACTCCAAGCTCTTCTTGACTTGATAGTTTGTGTTGAGAAATCTGTCGTGATTCTGATGGGCTTTCCTTTATAGGTGATCTGTTTCTTTCTTTAACAGCTTTTAATATTCTGATCTTTTGTTGAGTGTCTGGGGTCTTGATCACTATATGTCTGGGTGTAGATTTATTTTGGTTGTGATTAGCTGGACTTCTATATGCTTTACTTAACTGTATGTCTGGTTCTTTTCCATGCCTGGGAAATTTTCTGCTATTACTTCTGCAAATAGTCTTTTTATGTCATTTGTGTTGACCCCTGCTGTGTCACTGCTACCTATTAATCTGACATTGTTTTTCTTTGCTCATCTTGCAGTTGTTGAATTGTTATTTCCTCGTTCCTTGTTGTTTTTAAGAGATCCTTCCTTTCATATTTGTTAGTGGCAATGCTGTCTTCAAGGTCTGAAAGTCTATCTTTAGCTTTGTTCAGGTGGTTTTTCCAGCTTTTGATGAAATTTTTAATTTCCTGGATATCTGTTTTGATCTGTTTCATGCATTCTAGTTCTTTTCTATGTTGTTCACTCAAGGTTTCCATGAGTTGTCTATGCTCTTCTATTTCCTTGTCAATGTCTTCTTGGGATATGATGAACAATTCTTTCATTATTGTTGTCATTTCTTTTTTTACATGAGAGATTATTTCTGATCTGATGTCTTCTATGGCCTGGATGGAGTTGTTTCTCTACCTCAGTTGCTATCATTTCAGAAATTTCAAGTGTATGACTTCTAGGCTGTTCTGTGTTGATGTCTCCTGGCATTGTTCTGGGTGGTGTAGAGGTTTGAGATTGCATTTTCCTCCTTTGTTTTGTCATTTTTGAAGATCCAGAGATTTCTTGGAGCTCAGCCTCACTCTCCCAATTGTGTGGGAGTTGCAGGGCAAGGGTCCAAAGATCCCCAGTGCTCAGTGTGGCTCCTGTGCTGGTGTGTAGTGGCAAGGTGGGGTCCCAGATGCTTATGAAACTTTCTTGCCTTCATTTTGCTCACAGGCTTGTTGGGGAGGGGTGGCAGAGGCTCATTTGGGTGCCTGAAACTGTCTGGGGTTCAGCCTGGCTTCCACAAGGGTGGAGGTGATGCAGGTCATAGTCACTAAGGCTTTAGATGTTGCCCAGGTCTCAGTCTGCTTCCCATGCTGTGCAGAGGATGGCTGAGAGTGGGGTCCCCAAGGCTGCTGACTCTGTCCACGTTTCACCTGGGCTCTCATGGGTGTGCAGATCATGCTGGGAGTGACCACTGGAGCCCCAGACACTGTCTGGGGCTCCACCTGCCTTGTACACTGTTTGGGAACTACAGGATTGGCTCACCAAGGTCCCAGAAGATGTCAGAGGTTTAGCCCAGTACCCACAGTCACACTAGGGGTGTAGGGAGTGGCCACTGAGGCTCCAGAAGGTGCCTGGGACTCTGCCTGCCTCACATGCTGGTATGGGAGGTGTGGGGGTGGCTTACTGGGGTTCCTGAAGATGGCCATGGTTCAACTCAGTGCCTGCAGCCTCACTAGGGGTGTGGAGAGTTTACAACAGGTTTTTCTTAAACAAATCATTTGAGTTTCCCAAAATATATTTTATAGGGAACAAGCAAGATCCAAGCCAATTATATGTCTTTCTTTGGATGAAAGATATGAGGAAGTGTGCTTTCCTTACACGGCATCAAATTTCACAGGAAGCTTTACTCAAAAGTGAAATAAATGAACTGGCTCCCACGTGGTCCATGTTCAGTATCAGAAGAGTCCAGAGGGAGGATAAACACCAAACTGGGGGCAGAGGTGGAAACCAAGTATAGAACCCAACAGAGAGCAAGACAAAAGTTTCCCTGAGATTGTGACTCCTCTGTTCAGACAACCTTCATGCAGTTTGGGGGTATGTTGACCTCTCCAGCATCTGTATCAATTACATTTAGTGAATAATTGTTGGGTAGCTACTACAGACCAGAGAACATGGCAAAGAACTAGGGATAGAAGAGATGATTATTAGAAGGCTACTATCAAATTTAGCCTCCAAGGAAAATATCTATGACGGTCTAAACCCAGGAAATGAGGTCAAACAAGGCAATAGTCTCTATTCATTTCAATGCTTCCCTTTGAGACTGATAAATGTTGAGTATCTTTGGAACTAGAAGTATTTAGGATTTTATATTTTTTAAACATTTCAAATATTTGCATATAAATAATTAATTATCTTGGAGGTGGGCCCAAAATCTAAACAAGCTTGTGTTTTTATATACCTTATATCCATGGCATCACATTGTTCATTATATACAATATTTTTAATAATTTTATGCATGCAATGATGTTTCATAGTGTGAGGTTTTCTACTAGTGGTATAGCCCTTCACTCAAAAAGTTTCAGATTTTGGATTTTCAGATTTGTGGTGCTTCACCTTTGTGACTTTAACTGAGTGGTGAGAAAGATCAAGATAAAAGGTGTGGAAATAAAGAAAGGTGTGTTTTACCACCCTTCCTATGTGCCAGATGTGGCACTGGAAACTCTCTAGATGTTGTTTCTGCAGTTCAGTACTTCCAAGGTCTATAAGTAAGTCAAGGTGATGCTACACCTAGTATCTGTATGTCCCTAGTGCTGAGAAATTTTAGCTCTTTACAAATACCTCTGAAAATAAAGAATTTCTGAGAGCTTCCAAGGTGAATCTCACCTGGCTCCACAGCTAGATAAACTTCCCTTTGCCACACTGTTTTGCAGTTCCTCTCTCTTCCCCATCTCCCTATGGGTCCTGCCATCCTTCCTCTGCACATAAGTCTGTCTTTTACCTCTTTATCCAGCTCAGATCCTCTGTTCCACCTCCACTTAGGGTCAATAGCCTGTGAGTCAGATTTGCACTGTTCTCACAGTACCCACCATTACACACACACACACACACACACACACACACACACACAGAAAGAAAGAGAGAGAGAGAGGGAGGGAGGGAGGGAGAGCAGGTCAATTGCACAAGGCTCTGAGAGGCAAGGAAAATGCATCTGCCTCATACCTGATAGGAGACTCACAGCAGGGGTGATTGTGCCATAGCATGAGTTCATACACACAGGGGTTTCTCTCCATGGGTTGTGGACACATGCCAATGTATCTGGCTTCAATAGTTCAATAATATAAACCCATTCGCAAAAACATTTTAAATACCTAAATGGTAGAATATGCCAATTTCTATCGTGTAAATTTTCCCACCATGGCTGATTTCAAGTAACCAACTTGATATCACTGAAACACAGCTGGAAAGGGACATAACCAATAAAATCTCAGAAGCAGCAAGAGAGAGCCAACTTGCATACACCCTCATCATCATGGTGGACCACGGACCACTACTAGCTTTACCGATAGGTATGAATGTGAGGAGTCTCATTTTCTGCACAGACATCTTACTCACTCATGGAGAATTATTGGAACTCCATTACTGCCTCTACAGCCTCAACTTTCTGCCCTGCAAGCGTACCAAGCACGACTTTGTAACCTGAACATTAGTGGTGGACAAGAGTAGTTCTCTTCACTCCTGAGCTACTGGACTTCTATTTGGTAAGCTGCACAAGCAAGCTCTCAGTATCCAGAAACAAAACGTCAGTGAGACAGTAATAATCTACCTCCTACTCCTGCTGTTCCCCTTTCCACTCACTCTGTGAGGTAGTTCTTCTGCGCTGATGGAGACCAAGGCAGTTCCCATGACTTCTCTGGTCACTCTCAGACCATGAAAACAATCTCTACATTATCTCTGATCACAAGCAACCACTCCTATTTCAGGAATTAAACTCTCCATGTCTATGTAAATTAAAATTCTGAATTTTACTGGGAAAGTTTTCTCCTTTTCCCCAGACTAAGCTTGTTTCCACCCTTAGAAGGGGAAAGGGGAAAGCTTTTTCTCTCTGGCTTCTCAATTCCTACCTCACACAAGGCCATTACTGCTCTTCCAAGCTTGAAACAAGAGGAAGAAGAGGAAATACTGGGACCTGCAAGCTCTCTCCTGACTGGCGTCAGTTAATCTTCTGTCTTCGTCTCTAGCCAGAGAAGGTGTTTCAGTCAGCCTCAAGGTCTTCTAATGTTCTTTGTGGACACAGTGACTATATCCTCAAGAAGCACAGATTCCCTAGTGCTTGAAAATGTACACTACTCAGCTAGTCTCTGGGTGAATATTTGATGACCTGCCCAGCCTCCTTCTGTGACATCCATTCTCTTTTCCAAGGGCCACTTTCGGTCCTAAAATTTCCCCAGCAGGGGCTTTATTCCTAGCCATTAAACTGTTCACAACCCCTACAAGGTAGGTGGCAGTATTTCCCAGGGATAACCTGTACTGCTACCTACCTCCTGGGGCTTGAGTTGGCCTTCTGTGCTAAGGCTGAGACCCAGAGCAGGAATTAGTCCTGGCAAACATGACCATCACAGAATTCCATCAAAGCAGACTAGGTAGTCATCTGGAGCTCACCCAGTCCAGGAGTCAATACACCTTCCAAGTGGATTTTTCTGATCTAAGGTATATATGAGATGTAATCAAAATACATGATGAGTCTTTAAAAATAAGTTCTAGTAAGAGACACATTGCCATTAATTCCCCTCAGAATAATCCCTCTAGCTTCAAACATGCTTTCCCATCATCTTGTCATTTTCTGAAGCAGTTCTAGAAACCTTTCCTTTTCTGTGTTGTTTTTTTAAAAATATGGTGAAAAGTTTTGCTGAGGAAGGACAAACAAAGGCAAACTCGGGTGTCCTTACACACGCTATTTACTGGATCTGGCGCTGTGCAACTTCTGGTTCTTCCCTAAAGTCAAAATAGCCATGGAAGGTAAACTTTTAGAATGGATTCAAAACATTCAGACAGCCATGAGAGCACAGCCAAACACACGAAAGACTTCCAGAACTGCTTCAGAAAGTGGCAAGAACAATGGGATAAGTATATTTGAAGCTAGAAGGAGTATTTTGAGCAGGTTAATGACAATGCATCTTTTTCTGTAGAAAATTTTTAAAATTTAAACATTCCCTGCATTTTTATCACATCTCTTTTGTGTGTGTGCATTTATTAAGGTGCTGGGGTGGAGGTCAGGGGCTCCTGTACACCAAGCAAGTGCTTTACCACTGAACTACATGCCCAAGCCCTTGAGGAAGGCAACTAAGAGATGTTTTTGAGGGTGTTTATGTTCCCACTCTACCATGAGACTGACATATCATGTGTCAATGACATAATAAATTTTTATAAAATGATACACTTATGTAGCAAAATTTACTCTGGTCCACAAGAAATGTGATGACACAATGCAAGGTGTAATGTGGAATGCTGGTACTGGACAAAATAAACAACGTTAGGTTAAAACATGGAAAATTTGCATAAAGTGTGCCCTTTCCTTCGTAATACATCAATATTGGTTCATTGATTGAAAACATGTACTGCACTAATCCAAAATCTTAATAGAGTACACTGCTGTAGTTTATATGGAAACTTTTAATACTATCTTTGTTCTGTAAATCTAAAGTAATTCTGAAAAATGAAGTATATATAGGTACTATTTTTTATGAATAGCATATGGATAGTACATTTTACATATCATAATATATAATGTGATTATATACCATATATGAAAATAAATATTACATAATAAATGTATATGTCATATCTTTCTCCTGACATTTATGGTCATCTCTTATTACTTCATTTCTTTTCAAAACCAACACATGATAACCTTGTGTCAATATTTGTAAGGAACTACATTCTGGTCCCTTCCTCCCTCCCTGTCTCTCGCTCTCTCGCTCTC
>NW_004955467.1:3039037-3078631 GCF_000276665.1 Chinchilla lanigera
CTCTCGCTCTCGCTCTCGCTCTCTCAATCTTTCTGTTTTTCTTTTTGCTCCAGCTGTACTGGGATACTTGTTTCTTGTTTCACAGCCCTGAAGTTTTGACAGACCAGGGTTTTGCTAATGGTAAGGTGAAGTACTGTACTCTTGTTGGGTTTGCTTTGGTTGCTTTCGAAGCACGCTGTCTTCAAGCCTGGGTCCCTGCACAAGATTCCAGCGCATGGCCTTAGTAGCTACCTACGTCCGCCCTGCCCATCTGTCTGTGGGTGGTTGTGCAATGCTCCCTGCCTCACCCTGACTATCTGGTGTCTTTGCGCAGCTGCTGCTCCTTCAAAATACGTCACACACTCACATGTTTTGTGCACATGCGTGTGTGTGTGCATCCATGCCTGTGTGTATAGAAGAGAGATTTTCAAACCCTCAGGGCAGCATTTCCTTCCTGCTCAGGCCTAGTATAATGCAGAAAAGGATTCCTTGCTGTGCATCACAAGTCATCACTTCCTCTCCTCTCCTGATGATGAGGCCTCCCCGCATCACCACCAGATCTAGAAAAGCACCTCTCCTTGCTAATCTCCCTATCCATCTTGTTTTACTTCATCCCATGAGCCGGTACCACCTCTGGATGAGTATTTGTTTACTTGACAGTGCTTTGACTCCAACTACTAAACACAAACTCCTAAGAAGCCCACATGTTTTTCTTTTGTTTCTTGCTATAACCCCCACAATCCAGGCATTTTGGAAAGCAGTTTTGGAACTTTGCTGCACATGACAATCACCTGGGAAGTTTTGAAAAACCTCAGTACCTAGGCCACACCCAACACCTATTAAATCAGAGTCCCTGGGAGTGGGGCTCAGGCCATTTATGTACTTTATAGCTCCTCCAGTGTGATGGTTTATTTTCTTGTGTCAACTTGGCCAGGCTATGGGGCCTAGTTATTGGGTCAAACACTAGTCTAGATGTTGTTATGAAGAGATTTTTAAGATGGAATTAACACTGAACTCAGTTAACATTGGGTAAAGAAAATGACCCTCCATTGTGTGTGTGCCTCATCTAATCAGTTGAAAGCCTTAAGAGAAAAGACTGAGGTCTCTCATGGATGGAAGAATTTTGCTTCCAGACAGCCTTCAAATGCGAGACTACAAGATTACCCATTTCCTGGGTAAACGTGTTTCCTGATGGTCTGCACTGCAGATTTCAGACTTAACAGCTCCCATAATGACATGAACAAATTCTTTAAAATAGATCTCTCTGTCTCTCATACATCCATCTTACTGTTCTGTTTCTCTAGGAAACTCTGACCCACACACTCAGCAAGACTAAATCAAAGAATCAGAATGTGACCTAGAAAGTGCCCAGCCATGATAGTTCATGAGTATTTACAGGATAAATGAGTATCTACTTACTCAGTTTTCCCTGTATTGTGTCAGTCATAATGGATTCTGGGATATCAGTTCCCTGGGAATCCATGTCCTCAGTAATCAAGACAGACCCTAAGGGACAGGATGGAGTGGTAGAGGAACCTAAGTGTCTTTCTTCAAACATGGAGCTCAGCCTCTATCAGACAACACAGCTGAAAAATGAAGGCTGATGCACACCTATAGTCCCAGGTACTCAGAAAACCGAGGCAGGAGGATACCAAGTTTGAGACCAGCCTGGGCAACCTAGCAAGACTATGTCTTGCAATAAAAAATAAAAAAAGACTGCAGGAGAAACTCAGTAGTAGGGCACTCCTGAGTTTGATCTCCAGTATTCCAAAACAATGATTGAAGAACTGGCACCTCTCTCAGGTGGGAAGCAATCACCAAGGAGATCTAAAAGGGAATTTCATCTCAGAGTACAGTGTAAAGAGGACCCTACTCCTTTCCATTTTAAGAAGCAAGTGTAAGATAAATGGAGTGAGGGAGAGATAGTGACTGTTGCTTTTTAAAAGCTTTCCCCGAATTAGGGAGTAGTCAATAATAAATGATGAGCAGCCCTCTGGATTCAAACGTTTCCCCATCCAGAAAGCCTCCCAGACCCCACCGGCCACATTCCCCAAATACCCACTAAAGTGACCCAAGGAAATGCTGTATCAGCTCAGCGTCAGAGAAAAAATATCAGGGACTTCAGTCCTTTGGGAAATTCTCTGAGATTCAGAGGAACCAAGAGCAGATTGCAAGACAGGCTCACAAAACTGGGGCTGGCTGGGGTTCAGAGCCACAGGCTCACACAGGAAAGCTGCGGCGGACAGGAAGAAGAAAATTTCCACTGGACCATCTTCCAAGAATGCATCTGGAGCCTACACCTTCTTGCATTCTGATTGAATTACCACCACCACCATCACCACCACCACCATCACCACTACAACCACCACGCACCCTGCTATCTGGCACAAAAGGAGAGGCACACTGCTCTTTGCAGTGCAGGCAGTAGTTCCAGCAGTGGGTGTCTGATGACTGGCTACTGCTGAAGCCACTTCCCACCATCCTCCAGGCTGGGAAAAGGCAACCCCAGCAAGCCCACCTCGTCCTCCACCCGCTTACCTAAACCTGACAGTCTAGAAAGGAAGTGAAAACTCCCAATAAAATCTGTGTCAGTGCCAGAAGTAGGGAAACATACATCTCCATACCTCCTAACCTTCAATCACTGGAAGAAGGAAATGACAAAATCAGTACAGTTGTTCTCTCTTGTCCTTGAGGAACACATTCCAAGACCTGTATGGGTACCTGAAATCAAGGATAATGCCAAACCGTATTATGATAAAGCGTGGTGGCACACACTTGTAATCCCAACACTCAGGAGGCTGAGGGAAGGATCGTTGTGAGTTCAAGTCCAGCCTGAACTGCATAATGAAACCCTGTCTCAAAAGACAAAAAAAATTAAATTAAAAAAGTAAAAAATAAATCAGATAGGCTATTAAATTAATAATACCTAAAATAAAATAGAAAATGATAATAATCTATGGTAATGAAAGATGTTTGTTTACGGAATTTTTCACTTACTGCTTTTGGACCATGGTTGACTGTGAATAACTGAAATCGCAGAAAGCAAAAATGTGGGTAAGAGCATAACTACTGCAACTGGAAAGAGGCAGAAACCAGGGGAAGAATGCCTGCAAAGCTGTGTCCCTTGTGCAATATAGATCAACTTCAACAAACTGAAAAGAGGCCATTGTCATTTCTGATTCTTGGACCAGGTAAGGAGATGAGGATCACATAGAACACGCAGAGAAACCCCCGCCAGGTCAAAACGCAGAGCTGATAATTTGAGAAATATCAGGTATCCACTCCTAGACAGTCTCACATTTCAGTTTATCCATGGACGTTTAGTGAAGGCGATCAAATCTCCCTTGGGAAAACAGGACACGCTATGCAGAAGGACAGCTCCAGCGTCTGGAAACAATAAAAAGAACAGGGATGAAAATGTGCCATGGAGTATGGGCTGTGCTTTGTTTAATGATAACGTGTTACCTTCCAGAGTGCACCTTCAAAGTCCATCTTCAACAATGGAATCTAAATTTCTCATTTTTGCCACATTTAATCATTGCTGGATGTCCTTAAAATGCAAAATAAAATCTATCATTTGTTAGTGAAAGTTTATTTTTAGAGTAGCTTTTTAATTTTGTTTGGATCTGGCTTTTTATTTCATCTGTTGTTAATTAATGTTTTTGTCTTATTCACCGAGAAGACAAGATCACATTTCCTCCAAAGCTCAAGAACATTAGAGGAGAAACTGAAAAAGACTACTGTAAAGTCATGTATTACTTGAGACAAAATGAAGTGCATATATCTTTATACATAGAGAGCAACTTATAGATATGCAGCAGAAGGCTATGCATTTCTATCCCAAAATTGGGACAAGGGACATGGGAAAAACAAAATTAACAGATTATTAATACTAATATATAGAAAATGGTAGAGAAGCCACAGATGCCTCAGGGAATGTACCAATGCCTTAAACTCCGCATTCTGTTTTGTTTAAATAAGGACTTTTTTTTAATGTGCACAGTGTTGCCAGGAAGGAAAGACAGCACCAGAATATAATGGTTTCATATACTGTGTAGGGGGAGAAGGCCTAAAGAAAAAGCAGATGGCCGTCCCTTTAGCAGGAGCCATATAATTTCATGGTGCATTTTCTCTTCATGGCTTCACTGAAATTCAAGCCCAGGGGCCAATTCTTTCTGGCAGCCAGGATGGGCTCAGCAGGCAGGGAGGAAGTGGCAAGGTGGGGGAGGTCTTCACAAAAGGACTGGGCACCTAGGTCCTGCATTCTGGGCACATGTCCCCTTTGTGTTTTCCATCGCTGGCTTTCTACCCAACCCATACCCACAGTGGTCATCCTAGTGTCATCCCACCTCAGATTTTGGCCTGGTCAGCATCTAACTTCCTTCCAAGTCACCTCACTCCAACTCCTGAGGGATCAGCTTAGCTCACCTTTTTGAGTGAGGTCATAAAAGTCAAAGGTCAGTGGCCAGCTTCCAGATGGACCCCTCAAGGGCAGAACCTGGTGATTAAGGGCAGCAGGGCCTGTGCATGACTAGATCCTCCAGAAAGCATATGGGTAGACAGCTATTCGTCCACATGTCATAGGCAGTACTTGGTAAACAAACTGAATCTCTAGAGCAATAGTTCTCAAAATGTGGTCCAACAGCATCAGCATCTTGTGAACCCATTAGACGTGGCAGTTTCCCAGCTTCTCCCAGAGATGTAGACTCTGAAGCTCTGCAGAGGAAACCCAGAAACTCATGTTGTAACAAGCCCTCCAGGGGGTTCTGAAGCATCCTGAAAGTTGAAACCTGCTGGTCTAGAATAATCCAGAAAGGTCTTCAAGCTTAGTGCACTTGTGACTGAAAGCAAAGGCAAATGATTCCTCCTTGAGAATATTATTGTTCCACCTTAGACTTAATGGCCCTTAAAGTCTTGTGCGTCTGAAGAGGCTGCTGTTGCTGACTTGCTGCTACGTGGTGGAGCCTGGCAGCTCATTGGAAGCACAACCTGGAAGCGTGTAATTTCCTCCCTGGCTCCTTTCTCTGTCTTCTAGCAGCCATGACATGGGCAGGTTTTCTCTGTCAGGTGCTTCCATATGGTCTCTGCCTTAGAGCCAGCCAAGCATAGACTGAAAATGTGACCCAAATAAACCTCTCCTCCTTTCAATCACAGGTAGAGTGTCTCTGTGATGAGGACAGTGACTAAGACAAGTACGATGCAGTTCCCATCAGCACCTGCAGGTGTGGGACAGTCTGGTACACGCAGACAGTGTCATATTATTTAACCTTGAATGGAAATGAAATTCTAACACATAGTATAGCATCTGAGCCTTGAGAACATTGTGCTAAGTAAACTAAGCCAATCACATGCAAATCATGCAAATACTGCATGATTCCACTTATCTGGCATATCTGGAGTACTTACATCCACAAAGACAGAAGGCAGAGTACAGGTCACCAGAAATGAGGAGAAAGGAAATAGGATGGCACTGTTTAATGGGTAATGGAGTTGCAATTTTGGGAGATGAGAAGAGTTTTGAAGATGCATAGTGATGATGGCTGTACTACAGTGTGAGTGTATTTAATACTATGGAATACACACTTAAAGTTGTTAAGTTTATAAATTTTACGTGATGTCTATTTTACCACAATTTTAGAAGAGTGACTAAGGGCCAAGGAAGATACAGACCTCCAGCCATGCTCACACCACAACCAATTTGCACTCCAAGAGGACACTGTTCTCCCAGCAAGGTTGTTGCCAGAGCAACATTTATAGGAATCATGGCCACGACAACAAACACCATAGTGACAGGAAATAAATAAACTCTAAATGCTCGACTAACACTGACCAAGAATACAAACCATGACATGGCGCACATTATCGTATTTTGCAGGGATGTCTGGCCCCTTTAAAAGAGGCTCCTCGATGAATTAAAATATAATCTAGAAAGTCAATGGACAGTATTAGAAAGATAGTAAGATTTCACAACACGAGGAGGAGCAATGGGCCAAAATGTTGATCTTGAAAAATGCCTGTAACAGTGAGATCAACCTCAACCTCCACGTCTCATTCAGGGAATACTCATCATAAGTCTCCCTTCGCAATATTCTTTTTCTTTCTTTTGGGGGAAACATGGATCACAATGACATTATTTACCTTAATTCTAAAACCCCAATCAATGTGATAAATAAGAAACATAAAAAATCTAGGCTTATTTGTGGATGGAAAGTACCTAGAAAATCAAGGAAAGGTCACCAAAATTCATTAAAATTAGTAAGAATTTATTAAGATGGGAAATGGTAAATCAGTAGATAAAATTCAGTAATTTTCCATTTCAACAATCATTAGAAAATATGTGTAAAAAGCATTTTCATAAAAATGTGAAAATGTTACAAATAATTTTTTAAAAGTACATGGTTTTATCAAAATACATATTTAAAAGTGAATAAATAGGTACCCAAAAGTAAATCTCATAATTTTAGTGATGTCAGCTTTCAAGTAATAATCTGATTATCTTTAAATTTGACCAAGTGATTCTAATATACATTTGGAACACTAGACATGTGAGAAGAGCTCAGAGCTTCTCTCTATAAGGCAGGGAGGAAATCTTTGCAAATCAAATACTTAAAGGCTGGCGTATTTAAAATACAGCACTATTAGCAGGCGGCACAAAAGAACAAAATGAACAGAAAGGCACCACAGGACCAAAAATGAACCTGACTATAGGTATTTATGATAAAAACATAGAGTATTGTCAATCTATTTAAAAGACAGATGATTTAATAAATGATGTCAGAAAGGCTGGTTAATAATTTAGGTGTACTGGTTAGGGCTCTCTGGAGGAACAGAATCAATAGGGAAAATATATGTATAAAAAATTATGAAGGAGATTTATTAACTAGGCATAGAAGGTCTGAGGGGGACGACCAGCAACAGCTGGCTGCTCTCTGGAGAAGCAGGAGATTCAGTGGATGCTCAGTGGATCTGAGTGGATGCTCAGTGGATGCTGGGAAGTTAGAAGCTCTAGAATAAGATCAGAGATGCAGCACAGCCCAAGGTTGAAGGCCTGGAACTTCCCTGAAAAGTCTCCAGTGTGGTTCACATGGAAAGGCTGAAGAAGCTGGAAACTGATGTCCACAGGGTGATGGTAGTAACAACCATCACGCCTGCTTGAGCAGAATGGAGCTTTTCAAATGCAAGTGGATGCTCTTCTCCCGCTTTTCCTTTCCCCCTGGCCGCAAGCCTACTGGATGCTGTCGCCCAAAATCAGGGCAGGTCGGTCCCCCTCCACTTGCTGGCCTGCATTTCAATCCTGTCTGGAAACATCCCCACAGACATGGCCGTAATCTGCTCGGTGGTCTTAAACCAGCCAAGTTGACAATCGTGATTAACGGTACATTAAGAAATAAATTAAAGTTTACCCCGTTATTACACCCAAAGTAAATTCCACTTGGCTTAAATATTTAAAGAAAAAAAAACAGAAAATAAAAACAGAAGAACTCATGGGCAACTCCTTATAAAATCTTGACTTGGAGACGACTGTTCTTGGAGTAAATGAAATGTTTGTTTTACTACATGAAACTTTCAAAGAAAAATGTCATAAATTATTATGGACAATATTATGGCACAAATAACATTGTTTTGGAAAAAACTGCAACCAACATAGTTCACAAAAACCTAATGTTCTCAAATTACAAATATTTCTTATTTTTTATTTTTATCTTATTTTATTTATTTATTTTGGTACCAGGAATCAAACGCAGGACCTTGTGCTTGCCAGGCAGGCGCTTGTGCCGCTGAGCTATATCCCCAGCCCACAAATATTTTTTAAAAGCTTAAAAGATAAAATATTAGAGTAAAAAGTTCACACGTACATACCAATACAGATTTCCTATAAACAATAAAATGCTAATCTCATTAGAAATCCAAAATGCATATCCAAACCATGATGATGTATCACCTTAGCTTATTAAATTGGTAGTTGTTAAAAGGAAAGAAAATATCTAGTATTGATAATGGTGTAACAGGGATTCATATTGACTTTTACAAATACAAATACAAATTGTTACACATTCTTAAGTGTACAACACAAACTTTTTAAAAATATTCAAATCTTACAGTAAAAATTCTATTTCTGGATTTAATTCTAAAGACACTCAAATGTACACATGAACTCATGCTAGTTATAAAAAAGCTTGTGACAAGAAATGTTTTCTAAAGTAAAAGAAAGCGTGAACAAGTGACAAATGAATAATCGATGTTCTTGCCTGTGGGATAATGTTAATAACACTAAAACTGAGAAAACGGTATGATTATGATACCTTTATATAGGCTAAGACTATGCAACCACGCTCTTTTAGAATAGTATAGGTATCTAATGACATGGAAGGAGGTCTAAATGTTTTAGTGTGTCATAAAAATCATTAGCAGTATCTGAGTAGGGAGATAACAGACTTTAGAAAGGTGATAAACAGGGATATAGATACAGAGATGATAAGATGATAAAGATAAGGCAGATGATGAAGAGGACAGATGATAGACAGACAGATAGACACATACATACATACACACATAGTTCACAGAAAAAGACAAACATATACATAGTAAGTGTTTCCAGTAGTTGCCACTGGGTGATATGATTCAAAGGCAATACTGTAAACTTAATATATCAATGTATCCTGGACTTTTTCTCTCCATGCTGAAGAGGAATCCAACATTGCTGTTCCATTTCTGCCCAACATCTAGCCCCACAGGAAGGTTTTGCTGCTGCACAGGAGCTCTCTGGAATATTCCTGAGGAAAGGTACAGAAACCACAACGTATTTTGAATGTAATGTGCATGGAGTTTTGTTATTCAATTTTCTACAAACATTTATGAAAGATCATGCATGGCGTACCTCATGTAATCTTACCTCTTGAGCATCCTGAAGTTTCCATGGCTCCCTCAGACTTAACTTGTATCAAATAACTACAATTACTGCCTTCTTTCTGATCTTTCAACCATCATAACTTGGCCAAGAGACAAGTGTAAGGGGACACAGGACTCATTTGTCATTTCTGCTGTATGTCATACATTACTGACATTCAGGGACCACCCTGACTTTTGCCACACCAAAACATGGAATCAATTACTCTCCAAAGACTTGTGGTTGATTTTACTAAGCATTAGTATTAAAGCCCAACTGGGTCCCAGTGTGCATATGATGGTTCCATATGTGGACTGAGGAAACTACTACTTCTAGATCTCTTTTTGATCAACAGAGAAATAATAATTCTCTAACAGGGCATTAATTCACGCTGATGTGCCATTACAACTAATTTTATTATGTTCTGGTTTAATCTTGTTCTTTGATGAAATGTTTTTATTTCCCTGCATTTTTAGCAACCAGTTTCTCTACAGCCATTTTGGATCAAGTTTAATATATTTCATATTTAAATGGTAACATCAGTTAAATTTTAGCAACCTTACTTTTCTAAAAATCATACATGGCAATGCTTGCAATTGTAACCCTTTGCAATTCTATTTCTTTATCTGTTTAGGCTTCATTGGTTATCATTTTCGATTTACATGATTGACAAAAAATGAGGAACACAGCCCCAGAGAAGGAAAAATTAATAAAGATAAAAGCAGAAGTTAATAAAATAGAAAATAAAAATAAAATAGCTGCTCAATGAAACTGAAGTCTGTTTCTCCAGAAAACCAACAAAATAAATTAACCTTGAAGACATTTAATCAAATATTAAAGGAGAAGAAACAAAATTAAATAGTATTTGTAAGTAACAAGGATCTGTATGTGGGATTTCAATAATGTTAGCTAGTAATTCTAGCTCCTGGTGATGGGGAAAACTCTGGAACCCATTGGCTTGGGTCTACTTCTTGGCTGGTGTTTTTTTGGGGGGGATATGGGTTTTTATCAAGTTGTCTAACATCTTCTACTTGCTACCTGTTTTGAGAAAAAGGGTGGGGCATAATATGTTCTTTGCAGAACTCTACCAAGAATTAAATACGTTAATTCAGGCAAAGCTCTTTAAGCAATCTCTAAGACATAGTGAGCACTACAGCTGCTTTTGTCCAAGCCATCTCTCCTTTTTTAGTAATCATCAGCTTTAGTGTTCCAGTTTCTAAGTGTTTCAAGAAATTTGGAGTTATCTTTGACTTTTATTTCTCTCATAACTCACATCTAATCTAGTTTCAGAACGTCTCCAGTATCTAACCACTTCTTACCCCTTTCATTGCTATGACCCTACTAAGTTACCTCTCAGCTAAATGATTGACTGTAATATTTAATAATCAGTAACTTCTTATCTGACTTCCCTGCTTCATTCCTTACTCTCTTGTAATCTATTTTCCACATACCCACTCAAATGAACCTTTTGAAAAGGCAGATAATATTAGTCTTTATTTCAGTGGCTTTCTGTCGCTTTAAAATTAACAGCCAAAGTTTTTACAATGCATGCAGAGCTGTATCATGTCTTGCTACCACAAGCTACCGTCTGACCTCATCTTCTGCCACTGTGCCTTCTTCATCCTCTCCACTCCAATCATTCTTACTTCCCAGCTACTCCTGCACGGTCAGAATGGCACCTACCTCATGGTCCTTACACATGCTCTTTCCTGTTCCTTGAGTTCTCTCCTCCAAGAAAAATGTTTGACTACATTTCCTTCAGATGCTTTTAATTGTCACTTTGATAGGTCTTCCTCCACAATGCAAATTGACCATTCATGATAAAAATCTCTTGGCAAACCAGAAAAGGAAGGGAACTTCTTCAGTGAGATATGTAGCATTTGCAAAAGCCTATAGTTGACATTAAAACTTAATGATGAAGAATGAACGATCCCTTGTCAAGCTGGGAACAAGGCAAAGATATATACTCTTATCACTTTGCATCCAACTTCTCGACCGGAAGCCCTAGTGAAATAAATCAGTAAAATGAAGTAAAAGCATGTAAGTTAGAAAGGAAGAATTCTACTGTGCTCATTTTCAGGTAACAATATCAATATCTAAAAATCAATCACTTTTCCATAAGCAATTGGAAGCTGAATTTCCCCCCCCCCCCCCGGTACCAGGAACTGAACTCACAACCTTGCGCTTGCCAGGCAGGCACTTTGCCGCTGAGCTAAATCCCCAGCCCCAGAAGCTGAAATTTTTAAACAATACTATTAAGAACAGAAAATGAAAAATAAAGTCAAATGTATAAGAGCAGCTACTTTTCAGACATAGTGTAAATCTATAATAATTAGTGCACTATTGGTAAAGAAACAGACACATATAAACAAAAGCCCTAAAAATAGATCTATAAAAAAATGAATGATTTTTGTCAATAATGGAGAGGCCATTCAATGGAGGAAAGATAGCCTTTTTCAACAAATGAAACAATTTAAACCTTGTACTCTATATAATAACTAACTCCAAATAAGCGGTAGCTCTAAGGATAAAAACAAAAATGTAAAATTTTTAGAATAAAAAAATGAGATAAAATCTTCATGACCTGGGTTAATCAGAGATCTTAGGCATGACATTGAAATAATAATCTATAATAGAAAAAATAAAAAGTCAAACATTATCAAAATTTTAAAATTTTCTTCTGCAATGGATGTTAAAACTAAAGGATAAAATATAGGCTTTGAGAAATATTTGCAAAGCAGATATTCAACAAACAACTTATATACAAAATACTATAAAGAACACTCAAGCTTCAACAGTAAAAAAAAAAATTTAAATTGGCAAAGACATTCTATCAAAAAAGTATGTGTAGAAAAGAGTTAGACACCAACAACTATTATAAAAAGGCAAACTGAAGCTACAATGTGATATCACCTCATACAAACTAGATTAACATCAAACAAACAAGCAAACAAAACCTGGAAATACCCAGTGTGAGTAAGAAGCAAAACAATCAGACCTTGTAGACACTGCTGGTCAAAATGAATGCAATATGATTCTACTACTATGGGGCATGGTTGGACAGTTTCTTGTGCAATTAAGCAAATATCACATGACCAGAGCCCCTATTCCAAGGTATTTGCTGTGTACCTGAAGAAATGAGAAACTAAGTTCACAAAAAATTCTGTATGAATGCTCGCAGCAGCTCTATTCATAGCCATGAAATACTGGAACAAACCAAGTTATTTTTCAACTGAACAGGTAGGTTGTGGTACATCCATAGATGGAATACATTCATCAGTACAGAGGAATGAACAACCGGTGCACTCAAAAATTTTGACAAATCTCAAAGGAATTTTGCTGAGAGAAGAAGGCAGTGTCAGATGACTACACCCTATAATTGCACTTACAGGATGGAGCAGTGGTTACCAGGGTTTAGGGAGAGGGACAACCTCATTCCAAAGGAGTAGCACCAAGGCATATTTCTGGATGTTGACAGTATTCTGTATCTTGATGGTAGAGAAGCTTACACAAACTTTATATCAATACAATCAATATTACTATAAATTAAGCTACAAGTAAAATTTAAAAAGGGGTGAGAAATTGGACATGACCTGGATGATCTGAGCAAACACTCAAACAAAAATTCTCTATTGTCACAAACTTTTATACAAAATGGGAAAAGAAAATTGAGGGATTTCCAACTCATTCTATGTTCTGAGCTTAATGCTTATTCAAAACCCCCCAAATATTGTAGAAAACCAGGGCAATAATTAAGCTATACCATTTCTGAATGTAGACATACATTTTATGATTAAATGACTAGTCTAATTACTCCAATGGGGCACTTAAAATATAATTCATAAGTAACTTGAGTTTATCCCAGATTCATAAGAATGTTTTGTAATACAAAATGCTATTTACAATATATTTTATTACAGTGAGGGTTAGAGTTAATGTGATTATTTTGGAAGATGTCAAATCATATTGAATAGAATTATATATTTTAGCTTATTAAAGGGAGCTTATCAGAAGTCTGTAGTAAACATGGAATATAACTGTCTCTGACAGATCTGTGGTCATTCCTTACCCACAGGTTATAAATTCGAAGCCCTCCAGTGGATGCCTGAACCATCGGTGGTACCGAGCCCTATACATACAACTGTTTTCCTATACACACGTTTATGGTGAAGTTGAATTACAAATCAGTGACACTAAGACATTAAAAACAATATTGATGAAGAATCATATCAATATATTATAGTAAATGTTATGTGAATTTGCTTCCTGTCTTAAAAGAATGAGCCCAAATATTAATAATTTTGGACCACACTTGATCCTAAGTAAGAGGAGCTACCATATTTCACACTGCCCTGCAAGTCCCATACAGTAAAATTAGGTTAGAGATGTATGTAAAGAAGGAAGCTTATCAGACAAAACTATCATTATTTTCAAAGAGACAAAACAAAAATACTGCTAGATTGTGAGAGACCAGCTCTAGCAAGGACCCGCTACATGCTACCTTCCCACGCACACAACTGGACTGAAGATTTTAAAGAGGACATATGTTGGAGGCTATAGAATGAGAAAAAGGAGATAAAAACATCTAGACTTTGCCTGTAGAACTACCCCTCTGATCCTTCACTTCTGTACCTCATGTGTTGCCATATGCTGAGGACAGAGTGCAAGACACTGAGGTTTTGCGGGGTGACAGAGATGCGAAGCACAGAAAACGTGGACCTCTGCGTGACTGTGTGCAGCACAGACCTCACCGCTGCTACCAAAGGATGGATGATGGTGGCCTGGACGTGGATATGAAATGAGCCTTTATTGTATGAAACTATTAAGGCTTTGGGTTTTTCTGTTATAGCAGTTAGCCTTCCCTGACTCATATAACAGCAACAACAACAACAAACCCCTGAATATAAGATCAACAATTTCCAGTAGCTTCCCTGTAAACTACCAGTCTCCATTTTAAGTATTCAAAGAAAAAAGTTATCACAGCTGGAGTCTCAGTCGCAGTTTAGATCTGGGAAGTCCCCCAAAGCTTGGGTCTGGAAAGTGATTGGATAATAAGGACTTATCCTCATGAGTGGATTGCTCCACTAACCAGTTGTTATGGTTTGTGTCTGGATGTCCCCCCAAGGCCTCATGCAGTCATGGAGTGGGCGTCAAGAATTTGTGAAGAGTCCATGGTCCAATGCTGGGATTATGGGTGAGTCGTACACCCGCCCTGGCGTGGGGAGCCCACATACAATGTAAGGGAGGGAAAGACACTTGCTCTCTGCCCCTAATGCTTTTTGCCCTTGTTGCTTTTGCTGCCTTCTGCCTTGGAGACAGCTGAGTATGGATGGAAACCTCCACAAACTGTGAGCTAAATAAACCTTTCCTTCTTTAATTTTGGATGTCAGGTATTTTGTGTCAGCAATGACAGAAAAGTAACCAAGACACTAGTTCATAGCTAACTTGCTGTAGGAAAGTGGGGCCTAGCTGGGGACAGGTCATTTGGAGTGTGACCTGGAAGAGTACTTCCCTTCCTCAGCTCCACCCTTCTCTCTCTGCCTCCTGGCCACCAGGATGTGAGCAGCTTTTCTCACGTCACCAGATACTTCCACCATCCGTTCCTGTGTTTGAACCTGCTCACCAAAGACGGAGATGAGACTTCTCAAAACCAAGAGCCAAAGTAAATCTCTCTCCCTCTACACTGCAGGTGTCCATACTGTGTCCCAGCGGGGGCTACAAGAAGGTGACTAAGAGAGTGCCCTACGTATACACGTCCACTCACACCCCAAAACAATGGCAGAGTAAACATAAGAATAAATGCTGATAATTATATGATGGCAACTATGAATTTTGGGGAGAGCATGATGTAAGAACTGAATAAATAGAGGGACATAGCATGGGCCTAGATTGGAAGATGGGCTATTGTTAGCTAGTGTGTAAGTTTTCTAACATATTCTTATATTACAATATTATTTTAGCTGATAAAAGCACCTTCAACAGACCAGTTAACTAGCTCCACAAGGTCCTTGCACACCCTTGAGTACAGGCCACGTGGCAACAATGCAGGACTAACAAGCTGAAGCCAAACCAGACAGGCGGAAAAGTTTAGGTTATATTTCATTTGATATTAAATCAGTGAATAGGAGACTGGCTGACCCATAAACACAGTTGGGATAAATGTATAGCTATTAAGAGAAAAAGATATATAGATCTCTATTTTGTGGCATACTCTAAAAAGAAAATGAAAGAGAATATATTTGTAACCTTGGAATAGAAAAAACTAACTTCTCCAAAAAAAAAAAAAAATGTAGAACAAAGGACTGTAAAACTCCATTCTCCTTAAAACTTAACAAAAGTTAGAAAACCAAAACTATACAAACAGAAACAGTTGCAGTGTTAAAAAAGATAAAGCATCAAAATCTACATAAATATCTATATGAAGAAACCTAGAGAGAGAGAGATCCCAGCAGGAAAATGGAGAAAGAATAGAAATGAAAAATTAGAAGGGGGTAAAGTCCAATAAGTATTTATCAAGAAATAGAAATGGAAACAAAATTGTGTGCTTGTTAATTAAGTAGGGAAAACATAGTAAATTAATAAAATTCCAGGCTAAGGATATCTTGTAATAATATTTTTGTTACATTGTTGATAGAAGTAGAAATAATCCTGGACCTTTGATAGCTACAGTGTAATTATAAGAATCAATCTAAGAAACTGTCAGGTGCACACAGAGGTAAATATAAGGATCTTCTTTCAGTATTGCCCATTACAGGGAAAATGGAAAAAATATAAATATCATGAGATTTATATATATATAAAAGTGAATACTTCATATATTATAAATATTTTGGTGGTTACAAAAAATAAAATAGGGCCACATTTTGCATAGAAAATCCCTAAGACATATTATTAAAAGTAAAAAGCTTGTAGCAGGAGAATTTATAAAGAATCATTCCAGTTACATAAAAAATATTATGCAGCAAAACTACATATTTCCAGGTTGGAGATGTAGCTTAGTGGTAGAGTACTTGCCTACCATCAACAAGACCCTGGGTTCAATCCCAAGCAATGCAGAGCAAGGGAAAAGGAGCATGTATTTCTACCTATATTTCCATGTAAATGCAAACCAAGCATAAGGAAAATTCTTTGCCAAACTGATAACAGAGGAAGTTGGCATGAGGACAGGTCTAGAGGAAATTTAGAGATCTCTTTATTAAAAATTTCTTATTAACAAGGAACTTCAGTGCTCATGAATTATTAATGAACTAAACTGAGAACTAAATAAGAGCGAAAATTAAATCATGAAAAATGAGCCAGTCAGTTGTGAAACATGAGCAATAAATGAAATCCCCAATTCCATTCATGCAAGAGCGGAGACGGGAGGCCAGATTCTCCTTTCTGCATTCATAGGAGGATTCGTGTATCTGAACCTGAATGAGGACAGAAATGTGGCAATGTGACCTAGTGGGGATACCCAGTGGGTAGCCCGTGATTTATCATCACAGTAAGTCCGCGGGACTTTCTCTACAGTCTATCTCCCCTCCAAGTATAAATTTACTTGGGGAGAGGGCAGGTTGGTACTCACAGGCTCTGCTCTGCACGTGGTGAAGACAGACGCAGCGCTTTGATTCCCTTTATCTTCTTCCAAATTATCTCTACCGCACTGGAGAGCCTGAGAGAACACCATGAGCTGGGTGTGGAGGCCACACCACACCCTGCAGGTGCTGCCGGCAGCACCCAGAGCACTCCCGGGCACTTGTGGAGCTGTTCTTGTATGCTTCACCAATACTGCACCCTCCTCTAAAGGAAGCCAGTCCAGGGCAGATACCTTACTCACGAGAGTCAACAGAAGTCAAAATTGAAGTCTAAAATCAAAAGCCACAACCAACCTTTTTATTTTTCCTCAAATTGCAATGAAACAGTAACTTCCCCTTTGGAAAATTTCACATGTAGCTATCTATCCAACTCATTCTCTTTGTTGGTTATCAACTTTTTCATCAGAATTTCCCATAGGGTAATTTAAATAATTCTTATCTGAACATCACTGTAAACGAAATTATGCAGCACTCCCTGCATAGCATTCCAGGTTAAAAACAGATCCACTTGCTAACAGCTCTCTGGTGCTCCCTAATCCAAAAGCACCAACTTTATCCTTCCTTTTGCATTTAAAAGCCTTCCATTTGTCTATTCTAATTTTTTAAGATCACTTCCAACAAGATTGTACTTTAAAACATACTTCACCACTTTAGCAACATCATATCATAGTTACTCAGTTACTTAATTTGTTCTAGTACATGTTTAGACTTCTTGGTCACTTTCCTACACTTTTAGTATCTACCATCAATATATTTTTAAAGCAGGATGGGAGATACATAGATGAGACCAAACAGCATTTTGATGTGGTTTCAAATGAATGATCTGACTGAGACAGAGTTTGTTCTTTCCTCATTTTAAGTTTTGGATCTTTGAGGGACCAAAATGTAGCCTTGGGAGTAAAGGTGGGGATGGGGAATAATAATGTCCAAAAAGTTAGTAAAGAGTGAGCCAAAAGTGGCTGAGGCAGGCTTGTTGCAAATTCCTGACCAGCCTGGGATACATAGGGAATTCAAGGCCAGTCTGAATTACACAGCAAGACCTTGTCTGGAAAAAAAAAAAGCAAGAAGAGGAGGAAGAAGAAAGGAAGACAACGTTGAAAAACCCACTCTATTCTTTTCATTCATTGCTATTGGTGTTCCGCCAGGAGTCAAACAAAAAGCCATGTTTTCCTGTCAAATAAGTATCAAGGTGGATATGTTCATTATATCACCCGAATATACTGTACACAATGCTAAAAATTACTCAGTAAAATTTGGTTCTCTCTCATTCCTACTTTAAATTATATGACATATTTGAGGCATCGTATAAAAAAGAAAGAAGCTTCAGGGAAGAAATAAGAAAAGCCTTACAAAAGACAAAATGCCTGAACTAAGTTTCGGGAAAAAAGAATTGAGAAGAAAAATGAAAAGCCCATTGCAGGCAGACGAAACCACATGAACAAAGGCAGGGAAGTGCCACAGAGGCATCCTCAGGTCGCCTGAAGGGACCTGGCACAGACATTAGAAGTAGGGGCGGGGAGTAGGAACTCCGCAATGAAGCCGGAAGAGGTTCAGCCCTGAGAAGCCATGTGAATCTCTCTAAGCAATTTTGAAGTTATTTTTAGAGACATTTTATGATTTAATCAAAATATTAGTTAAGATTGCACCAGCTGCTGATCCAAATAACCCTAAACTTTCAGTGAGTGACTACAACCACAATGTATTTTTTATTCACGGTACAGTCTAACAAGGGTGCCACTGGCTGGATGGCTTTCTTCCAGGAAAAGATTCAAGGTCCTGACTGTAAACCGAATCAACAGTCTTCACACATAACTCTTGGGGTGGCTGTGGACGTATGAGGAGTAACGACCTGGAATTAGTGAGGGAAAAGGAGTATTAATATTAGTGTTGGTCATAACAAACAACTTGAGGCTATCTGGTAATTACAAAGAGGCACTTTGAAAACCTAGGCCGGGAACTCAGAAAGGAGCCCCGGGTGGGAATGCAGAATTACAGATGGGATTAGAGTGTACAGACCCCTTGAGAGTTGTAACTTGGCTTGGAGCTGGTCACTTGTTGCCTGGAAACCACTCTTTCTCTGGCCCCTACTATTTTGCTTCCAACCAACCTATTTCCTGTTTTTATTAAATTATCTTTTTCCAAACTCACATGTTTTCCACAACTGTATGACTGGGCTTCTCATGATTTTTTCTTCATCACAAAAATACCATGTATTTATTGCAGAAGATTTGGGGCTTCCAGTCAAGATGCAAGACTGAGCAAGCTCCGCGTTCTCCTTCAGCACCATCATTCAAAATATAGGCCTTTGCTGAAAATGTGTTAACTGAAGAGCACATATATCTATTGAAAACAGAAATTTTCAAAGTCTAGAATTGAAGAGCAGACAGAGACCTGGACTGGATCTATGCCTCAGTAAAAGGAAGTTGTAGTCTCTCTGGGGCAAAGACATGGTACTTAGCAAAACATCCTCATCTTTACAAAAGATAATAACTCTAGTTTCTCTTTAGATCATATAAATTTTTCACCTTGTATTTTCTACAGGTAAATCTCCATCCATGGGCCAAGTCTAGAATGGAAAGTGAGCCGAATCCATGGATAAAAATTAGCATTTTGAACTCTTCTGTGTCTAGGCTGTGGTCAGAATTCCCATCATGCTCTTTCCCAATGAAGAAAAATCAGCTTGAAACTATGTGTGTATCTAGTCACTTCATCAAGGCAAGGGACAAGCAAATTTGCAACACTTTTGTATCCCCAACTCAGGATGCCTTTGTAATCCAGTTCACAGGCTATCATTCTGCTACAGATAAACGTTCATTTAACAGTTACAAAGTAGTCCTAAATGATAAGTCAGTAGATCAAATGCTACCCATATAATCCAAGAAACTAAAAAAAAAATCCAAGCAAAATATTAAACCACTATATTAACAATATCATAATAAATATAGGTAAAGAATTGGATCTTCTATGCAATAATAAGAAATAGCTATTTGAGAAACATTTTTAAAAGAACCAGGTAAAAATCTTGCAAGTAAAATGTATACTCAATGCAATTTAAAGAACAGAATTTTACCTAATGGAATATGATGTCCATAAAGGAAGAGGTATTTTTGTTCTTGTTTTTGGATTTGGTTTTTGTCTGTTTTATAAAGTACATGAGCAAATAAGAAAATAAATAAACGGATTAAATGCTGGAGATGGCAGAAGAAAATTAGTAAAGTGGAAGGTGGAACTAGATACATCATGACATAAAGAAAAGGCATACAGAAAGAGCAAAAGGGTAGAGGAGAAGAAGAGAAGGAAGAATGATGAAGTTAAGAGACCTTGGCAAAAGAAAGCAGTACTCTAATGTCCACTAATATTCACTCATAGAAAGAACGCGGCAAAGGTAGTATTCAGAGGGGCCTATCAGGTAAGTTTCCAGTATTTAAAAATGTAACAAGAACTCCTAAAAATATATAAAAGGAAAACAATCAAAGAGAAAAATGGCAAAAATTATTGAGTCACTTTACTAAAAAAGGATTAGTTAACATATGAAAAGATGTTCAGGCCCATGAGGAATCAGGAAAACTCAATTGAAAATTAAAATTAGATTTTACATCTTGCCCATCAGATTAGAAGAATTAAGTAATCTGATAATATCAAGTATGGGAAAATAGCAACATTTATACAATGCAAAGAATACAATTTATAACAATTGATTTTGACATCTAGGTAAGAATGCACAACCTATGACACAACTAAGTTTTCCTAGCCTCTTTACACAAATCCTCACATGTGTGTCCAATATTTACAGCAAATTTCAAACATTTACAGCAAAATTCATTGTCACATTGTTTTAGTAGTGTATTTCAAACCAAGTGTATTTCAGTGAGGGAAAAGACAGTCACATGATAGCTTACTGACATCATGGTATAATTATATGCAAGTAAAGTAAGTGCCCTAGACCTGACTATGGTAACCGAGCAAATTTCAAAAATGTGATGAGAGCAAAGAAAATGGAACTAGGATAGGCACTTGTGGTGCTGTGTGCACTCCAAGGAGATATGCTTGAGATTACACAAGGCCTCTTTAAGGTAGGGGTTATCCCGGGGAGATAGAAAGCAGTATCTTGTGTGAGAGGACAGGGAAGTGGATATTAGCTCACTTTTACACAGATTTTTTTGTTTGTTTTTTTCCCGGTACCAGGAATTGAACTCATGACCTTGAGCTTGCCAGGCAGGCACTGTGCCGCTGAGCTAAACCCCAGCCCCCTACACAGATATTTTTAAAATGCATAAAACTAAAATGGTTAACTCTTAAATTCAGTTATATTATTTGGGTGGCCTTTCTGTGTCTTTAATGTATTTGGTAATAGAAAATATTCTAAAAGAATGAGAGCAGAGTAAAGATGTTTTCAGATCTTCAAATATGAAGCAAATTTATAACCTAGAGACACTTGCTGAAGTAGTCTGAGTGAACTTAAAATGAGTGTTTAAAAAATGAACAAGTGACATGTAAGAAGCAGTGGTGACCAAATAAATATTAAAATCAAGTTGGAAATTTTAAATAACCATGGACAATAAAAATGGTAAGTATTACTATTAATTGATTTTTTTGTAAAATAAAGTAGAGGTGAAGTAGTGAATAAAATTTTTATGAAAGATGGAAAGATGAAATTTGAGGAGGCATATTTTTCTTTTCTTTTCTTTTCTTTTTTAGACAGGGTCTTACTAATTCTCTAAGTTGGCTAGGTTTGGTATTTTCCTGCTTCAGCCTCACAGAGTGCTAGGATTACAAGTGTGCACTGTCACACCTGGATACAAGCTTATTTTTTAATAATGTGCTCAGGGAGAGGACGGAGACAATAAATTTAGGCTTTCTTAGTAAAGCAGAAGGTTCACTAAATGTGTCAGAAATTTTAGGGTGAAGGCTAAAACTGTATAAATTCAATATAGGTTTCCCAAATCAGTAGAAAGTAAATAAAAGAAGAAAATACAGGTGAGCATCAGGGTACATATCTAAAATCCCAGAATTCTAGGACACTGAGACAGCATGATCTCAAATTCAAGCCCAGCCTGGGTAACTGGGTAACTTAAGAAGAACCTGTCTCAGAATAAAAAAATAAGAGGGTGGGGAAACCTAAGGCTATATAGCTCGGTACAAAGGCACTGGGTTCAATCCCTAGTACAGCCAAAAAAGAAAAAGAAAGATATGTAAAAGCCTTATTATTCTGACAAAAGGAAACCAATATCAAAAACACAATTCAAGGAAAAAATCATTTTAATTGAAAATTCAAAAGAAAAATATAAGTAAGCAAAATTAGTGTGAGCGGATTGAATTCTCACATTGAAATCAGAGATTCATATCTAATGAAGAAAAATTAGATATTAGACTGTCTTAGTTACTTTCTCATTGCTAGAACAAAGTACTTAATACTCACAAGTTAAAGGAGGAGAGGTTTATTTTGGCTCACAGTTTGTAGAGGTTTCTGTCCATAGTTGTCTGGCTCCAAGGCAGGGTAATATGATACAAGGGTAAGGCAGAGGAGAAACAGCTCATGGCATGGCAGACAGGAAGCAGTGCATGCTCAAGGTAAGATATATATATGTCTAAGGTATGTCCACGGTGACCCACCCCTTCCCAACAAGCCTCCCTCTCAACATCACACCCAATCAAAAACCCGTGGTAGACTAACTCATTATCACACACCCATGCTCCAGTATCACACACCCATGATCTAGTCATCTCCCCAAAGGCCCACCTGTGAGGCTTGAGGGCATGAGGCTTTGGGGGAACATCTAGATATAAGCCATAATATTTATTGTTTAAAAATGCATATGAAGTTCTGACATACAATAATGGAAGAATATATCAGCCAAATAAAAACAAACAACTCCACCACCAACAAAATTGAAAAAAAATGATACTAAAGGAAGTTCGTATAGAAATTACAGCAACAAAAAAACACCACACTGAAAAACACTAAGAATTACAGAAAAAATTAAAATCATGTATAGCACCAAATGATAATTAAACATCATCATATTAGTTGTATATATTTTTCCAAAGTTGAAATTCTGTTAAATACTTTTTATCATTTATTTCTTGTATTTATTGATCCATTGGCATTTCATCATTCCTGGATGTTCTGTCATAGTACCATCATATAGATCGATGGATGGGCTACAGTTAATTAATTTCCTTTTTAGACAGTAAGGTCTTTTTAAATTTTTTGTTATAAATAACACTGTAATTAACCCTCTGGAAAAAAAATTATGTAGTTATTTGCCTTTAGAAAAGCAAAGTATCTAAGGAGCTAAATATAAGTGAGTGAAAAGTTATTCTTTAATAAAGAATTACTTGTTCTTATTTAATAAATGTAATGAATGACATGACACATGGGATAGAGTTGATGTAGAAAGGCTTCTCTTAAATGATAGTGGTGCTTAACAAGCACACAAGGGAATTATCTTAGTCCTTTCTCCCAAAAACTGACAGCAGATTGCTTTGGCCCAGCTGTCCATTGAGGTTTCTGTAGAAGCAGAGATAGGAGAACAGAAGTCCTGTACGCAAGAAGCCCATATTCTCCTCAGAAGACAGCATGTAGACAGACTGCAAGCAAAACCCAGTGTGAAAATTGCTACCAAGGTGAAGCCAAGTGAATTTGACCATAGCTTTCAGACCTCCAATTACTGTTTTAGTTTTTTAAACAAGTCAGAATAGAAGTTGTTAAAATCACTGAATTATTGCTTGTACTGACTAATAAATATTGAATACTAAATAGCTCAAACACCTTTGTTGTATGTTTGTATTCTTTTGAATCTCTTCTTTTGTGTTTCTGGAATTATCGCAGTTTTTTTCATACCCTGTCTATACCTAACCTCTGGCCTCCGATTCCTTGTGAGGGTTAATGTGTCTTTATAGCCTTCCCCTTCTTGAAAATATGGCTCCCTACTGATGAGGCACATGATAAATTTAATGTTTGCCAAATACAAGGTACTTTTAGGGAATACTGAGGTAAAGCCTTGACTCAAAAAGCTATAGAGGGCTGGGGATTTAGCTCAGCAGCAAAGCGCCTGACTGGCAAGCGCAAGGTCATGAGTTCGGTTCCTGGTACCGGAGAAAAACCAAAAAAAAAAAAAAAAAAAGCTATAGACTTTCACCACAGTGAATTTTGACAGCAGTAACATTCACTAAAAACCTAGGCAGTTGATGAAGAATCAAGCAGTAACAATACTGGCTCTACCTTAAGGCACCATCAGAAATGTGATCCACGCATACAACTTTCCTGCCAGAAATGAGCATCTCCCACCATATGTGGGAGGAGAACTGTACACACAATGATGAGAAATGAATTAACTGTAACTCAATACCATTACTCCCAGGATTTGACGCATCGAGCAGTGATTAAAATTGGTGAACAGATGTTAGGGTATTTCAAGAAAGTAATAATATTCCAGTAATGCAATGTACATTAAAAATACCTCTCTAATCAACCAACATGTACTTACAAACACATTATCTGGTACTGAAAAGAAGAGGGAGAAATTGCACAGTGATAAAAAGTCTAAGGCTTGGCTCATAACACTGGCAATACAAACATAAAGCCAAATGTAAGAAACAGTAAGATCAGAATCAAGCATTAAACTTTGCAGCATAAAAGTGTTAGGAAATAAGAGAGACAGAAGGGTCCTGCTATGGTTTGGATATGATCTGAGTGTGTCCTCTAAGGGTTCATGCATTGAAAGCTGTGTGGGTGTATGGAGGTGGTGGTACCATTAAAAGGTCAGACCTACTGGAACATGATTAGGTTAGTAGGGACAGTGCACTTGGAAATGATTAATGTAGGAAGAATTCATTCTTAAAAGAGAGTTGTTCCAGAGTGAGGTCATCCAAACTTCTTGGCCTCTTCTACATGCAGACATTTTTCCTCCCACTTTTCTGCCATGTTGAGACACAGCCAACGGGTCCCTCATTAGAGGCTAAATAGATGGGGCCACCTCATTTTGGGCTGTTAGCTTCCAAAACTGAGCTATGTAAATTTTTCTTTATAAAGTACCCAAGCTCAAGCATTTTGTTATAGCAACAGAAAACGTAATAATATAAGCCTTTAGAGCTGGAAGAATTCTAGACATTTCCATCAAGGAGAGAGATGGGCATTGAAATGATATGTAGAGTTAAGGGTACCTCCTTTAGCACCAAGTTACAGGTTGCAATGATTCAAGAATTCTTGGGTGCTCGGGACTTCCTGCACACCTCCCTGACAGCAGTGGTCCTATGCAGTGTAACTGTGTTCGCATGTCTCTCTCCTCACTTGCCATGAGTCCCCGCGGGGCAGCACATCCCTCACACAGCTCGGTCTCACAGCCCAGCATCATGAGGACAAGAGGTTTGCCTAAAAAGAGTAAGCAAGACTCTGCCTGCAACAAACTGAAGGGTACATGTTGGACAATACTGGAATATGAAGCTTTTAGGATGAAGTTAGGCATTAGAAAATTTTGAAAACTATTATAGTCAAATAACCAAAGAGAAAATATAACCTATGTTAATACTAAATTTATTATCTAGCCACACAAGGAGAATTGCATTATTCTGGAGAAAGTGCAGCAACTCTCTCTGTATGTGTGAGGCTGTGATATACATAGGCAAAGTAAAATTCTGAGAAGTCTTTCTTGTAACAGAAGAAATTGAAGAGCACCATGGGAACTGACTGTTTTGCTGTGAGATGCCATGGGAGCATCCGTTACACAGGGTCAGCTCACACAAGGCGCAGGGTGAACTGTGCAAGGTTCAAGCAGTCTTAAAATCATCTGAACCCCGGACCTTACATATGGAGCAGAGATTGAGAAGAGAGTCCGCTCAGCACCAACAACCAATATGGAGCTACTTTAAATTCCTGAGAAGAGGAGTAAATGATCAAGATTATATTTTAGAAATAAAACTAACTTGATATCTCACTACTCCCCCTTAATGGACTTTTCTTTTGTCATAAAGGTATAACCAGTGCCTTAGTCCATTCAGGCAGATAAAATACTATAAACTAGAAGTTTATAAACAGGCTCCACTTATTGTTCACAGTTCTAGAGACTAGGGAGGCCAAGGAATAGCTGCTTCAGTGTTTGGTGAAAGCTCTCCTCCTGATTCCTAGATGATATCTTCACATGGTTTCTTCACATGGGTAGAAATCACCAGCCAGACCTCTGGGCCCTTGCCAAAGTCATTAGTCAACCACAAGGGCTCCATTTTCTAGATCCAGTCAGTCTCCAAAGAGCTGCTTTCTAATTCAATCATGTTGGGGGCTAGACTTCAGCATATGTATTTTGGGGTAAGAGATGCAAGTATTTAGCTCATTGCAACCAGTATGATGCTGATGTCAACTTTAGTTACAATGTTGGTTTTCTTTACCCAGTTTTTATCCTTTGGTTATATTTTTAACACTAATGATTTGTGGATCTGAAACCACATTTAAAGACTCTATTCACAATACACAGTCTCCCAGAATTTAATGAGAACCTATGCACAAGTAGCTCACATCTAGCATTCATCTACTCCTCTTTGCAAGAAGAATGGGAAGACTGAGGTCCAGTTAGTACGGGGTGTGTCCCTCAGCTGCACAAATTCCAGGTTAGTGTCTGACAGTATTGTGGATGAGGGGCACTGAGGCAGGTCTCAGACCCCGGAGCATGGAGCTAAATGGAAGAGCACAAGGAACCATAAAGAAATGCTGGCCAGACTTGGCCAATTCAAAGATGTTCCAGGAGCAGTTGCCTGGGCAACAAGGGTGTCTGTCACTAAAATCTGGATTTTACAAAGCTCCAGAGGGCTCTAGTTTCACGTAAAACCATGGGGCAGAGCAGAATCATGATTTATGTGCATACCTTTCTTTAGACTAGACTGAACACTTCTTCAAATAAACTTTTTCTACTCATCTTGCATCTCCAAGCATCTGGCACACTGACTCACAAATTTGGATCCTCGGTGCATATCAGTTACATTTTATTAAAAAGACTCTTTATTCCACAGTCAGAAACCAAAGGAGGCTTACTGTTGAGGCAGTGTTTGCAGCATCAAGACTTGTAGTTAACACCTTCTCCCTTCACCCACCCTCATGTCAAATCCCATCTTAGGCAATTTACATAGGTCTCAAACCTGTGGCTCTTCCCTTGTGGGTCCCAGCCTTTCAGGTCCCTTCCCTTCACTTACTATGGGTCCCCTTCTTCAAGAGTCCTACAGAAGGCTCCCCAGCCTCCTCTGGGAATGTCTGTCCTCTAAAGAGTCTGCTTTTATTAAAAAGAGCCACATTCCCTTCATAGTTACAAATCTAAACTGTACCAGAACACAGATTTATAAATACATCTCTAATTAGCCATGTAAGGACTTTCCATCAGACAGGAAAATGGCAAAGTGGCTTTTCCATATTGGCCATGGCTTAGAGCCAGATCTATTCTGGACATATGGATAGTCTGGCTGGAGCTAGGTCTAGAAGGATGTGTTTGACCCTGGGGCACCCAAGGGACCAGGTCCTGCCAAAATGTTCTCTGAATGGGAGCCGAAAAGTCACACATTCTTGTGCTTGCATATTGCCCACAGAATTTGGGGCCATAGCACTATTTATCCTCACTGTGGTTTAATGTACAAACAATGAAATATATCCACTTAGGGTCTGATGAACTTTGGCAAATGTACATCTATGTGGCCATCACCATAACTAAGATGTAGAACATTCTTGTATTCCTAGATAGTTTGTCTTTTCCAGTTTACCTTCCTATCATCACCCTATCTTAAGCCTTTGCTATATGGTCACACAAATAACCTCAGCTAGAATGCACTCTCTCAAGCCTACCTTCTTTTGCTCATTCTCATTTATCTAAATGCTTAGTCCCTCTTTTAGAAGTAAGCAGTGTTTCTTGGTGTGGATATGCCAAGATTTTTTATCTGTTGATGCTTTTGATTGTTTCCAGTTTGGGGTTATTGTGGACTAACACTGCCATGGATATTCATGTGCAAGTTTTAGTGTGCACATTTTTTCTTGGGTAAATATCTAGAATGAAATTTTTGGGTGATATGCCAGATATAGGTTTAATGTTATAAGAACTGATAACTATACCATTTTGCATTCTCGTTGACAATATCGGAATAGCTTGGCTGCCTCATACACTTGAGAGTACTCACTTTTTTCAGTCCTTTTCTTTTCTGTATAACTAGTGTCTTGTAAATTGTAGCATGTGTTGTTACAAATATTTCCTTCATGCTCAATAATGTCGAGTGTCATGTTTATGTCCTCCTTGACCTTTCATAGCTTCTTTTGCAAAATGTCTGCTAAAATCTTTGAGATAAGTCAATTTTGAGAATACTGTATATAATGGAAAGATCTTGGATTGAGGGCGAAATAACTAGGGACTGAATCTTTACCCTCTAAGTAGCTGTATGGCTTTGTGAAGTGATTCATGGACTCTAGGTATCTCTGTCTTAACTTGACAGTAAGAAAAAATGACTAGATTTCTTGAATGTTCTTTTTCTACCCTAGAGACTGTGACTACAGTCTCTATTTTTTAATTTACAAGACAGGCATGTGTCCCTGAGGCTCCCAGAAACACATAATCACAGAATGTTAAAGCAGAAAGAGACCTGGCATTGTCATTCAACTTCTGCATATACTCAGATACCAAAAGTTTATCATGGTCAATGTCATGCAACTATTTAACAACATACATAGACCTAATCCAAGGCTTCCACATAAGTATTAATGTAAGAACCTGATAAGTCAACATACATTAGGTTAAAGACTTCAGACAATAGCCTCTGGAAGTAAAAGCTTGGCAACACAATTTTTCTTCACCAAAAGTACGACACGTTCCTTTGTATCCCAAGTATTCAGCTGAACAATATCAGGAAAGTAATAACAATAAAAAGATCTGGAGGGTCCTGCACTCAGGCATTGCTCTCAAGCTGCTCTCCTCCCTCATTGTCACAGGTGCATTCTCACTAAGACTCAGACCCAGAGGCCTCCACCCAGGCAGCCTGTTTACAGAACTGTGGCTGCTATAAACATTGCTACACAAATTACATCTGTACTCTGCTCTCTAGAATGAGTTCTGTAAACTGACAAGTACTTAGGGGTCAGGGTATATTCCTCATAATCACGGCACACTGTTCCCATGGGTGTTAATGTTTATAGAAGGCTAGTTAACCTCACACAGGATCTGGGACCACAAGGCCCTATGTGGCATTCAGTTGCAGAGCTGAAGAATGCATTTCCATGCCTGCAACATGTGTACTGACATGAAGGGGACAATGGCAGTTTGTTCTCCCAACCCAAGGCAAGGTCCCTGGACCTGGCTTGCATAGCCTCATGTCCCTTGATTGCTGAACCAAGGCCTGGAGCTTCACTTTCCCTCAACAGCCTGATTTAATGGACTGTGGTTATTGGCCTTACTCTGTGCCTCTCTGCTGTTACTTGAGCAAACCATGTAGTTACATATTCCTTTGTACCTTTTCAAGACTGCCTAGGAAAGAAGGGGCCATTGTAAACCTTCGAAACACGATCCGGACATGCTGAGTGCCTTCACGACTGTTTCAAGTAATAAGAAACTGCTTTCTATCATGCACTCAAGGAAGAGTAAGATGTGTTTTTGTTCTAAAAGTTTGTAATCTATCTTTTGGGGCTAGAGAACGCAGGGACACATGAAAAATGCAATATAGTGTAAGATGGTAAGTCCTAAATGTCATCTGGGAACTGTGGAAGGAAATTCACTGAGGTCCGAATGTGAGCAAAATGGCAGGGCTATGGCCTGGCTAAACGCAGATAAATTCATGAAGGAGATGGGATTTGAAATCACCCTTGGCAGATGTGGGGATCCGAGGAGAGAACAGACTAGGCTGTGAAAATGTGGAAGGCACAGGCAACTCCAAGGGAAGATGCCAGTCTGACTGAAGCAGACCAGAGCTTTGAAGCCAGAGCTGAAAAGCCTGAATCATGCACAAATTTGGAAGCTCCTTAAGAGCCAACAGACCCTGGGCATGGAAAAGAAGCATATAAGTAGTCATATTTTGTTCAATGATTCCCAATGTCTTCCTAACTTAGAATAAAAATCAAGTCCTAACAATGTCCCTACACAATCTGCCCCCAGCAATATCCCACTGACCTCAACACCTGATACTTACGTCTTTGCTTACCACACTCCAGCTCCTTTAGCTTTCTTTTTTTATTTTAAAATTATATTTATTTATTCTTGCTATAATTCCTATAGGGAAGAGAGTCCACCAAATCATGCCTCATACATGTAGGTCAGTTGTAGCTCTTATCCTTACAAAGGTAAGACCATTTACCCTTACAAGATAGAGTAAGTCATGTGTTAGGGCTCCTTTGCTGCAAGCAACAGAAATTAAATTTGCTTAGGCAAATAGTCACTTATTGGAAAGAAGGAATCAGAAGCTCCCAGAATTCATGAAAAGCCTGCAGATCATGCTGGGAAATGGAGAAGAAAGCAGCTGTGCAGATCTTATTTCAGACACCACAACATCTATCGCACAGCAGGGTAGGAGGGTCAGAAGCCGCTGTCCAGGGGAAGGGAGTGGCAGCCACTTGCTCTTTCCATTGAGCGAGCACCCAACTGGCCTCTCTTGGATCATACAGCTGCCCTCCCCATCTGTCATAAAGTTTTCTTGTGTTTTAGTGTTGAATATCCATTGCTTCTTCCTAGAATCGTCACCAGTGTATTTTTGACCCATTTTTCCCTGCTAGATAGTTTAGTAGTACTGTACTATAATGAAAAATGTCTACTGCCTTTGCCAAACAAGTGAGCTTGATTTTCATTTCTATATTTTTTTCCCCTCAGAATGTGTGAGTTGGGGAATTCAACAGAGAATGTGTTACAAATCTCTTAGGAGTTTAACATAATGAAAATATTTTTAAAGACTACACAACATTATTGTTTATAAAGCACATCTACATATATTGTATCATTTGAATCATATTTTTGTAAGGTACGTAGGTATTATCTTCATTTTATGGGTGACAAAAGTAAAACTTGGAGAGATTAAGCAATTTATTCAAGGTCAAAATATCAGCATTGTTTTAATATTAAACTTTGTTATAATGATGGCATACACTATGTATTAAGTGCTATTAGTATGCACATTGCATGTGTTTAGTAAATTAATTCTTGCACCAACACTATGAGGTGAGTACTAATAACCCAGCAAATGAGGAGACTAGGGTAGGACTAAGGAAGTAGCCCAAGGAGACAAATTTACAAAGTGCAAAAATGGTACCCTACCACTGAGCTGTAGTGTATCTATATCTAAATTAGATACATATGATACTAACCATATCATGTTTACTAAAATTCCAGGGGAAAAAACACATAGTTATATGCTTCAAATTCAAACATTCTAAACATGCACTGTATCTGTTTCATAATGGTCATTCAATACATTTAACTTGAACAAATTACCAAATGAATGAATGAATGAATGAATGAATGAAATGTCTTCTTCATGAACTCTGCAGCAAGGGACATTGTCTTCCAAGGAAACATTCCAGTTTCTAAGGCTTGAGAAGGTCTCATTGTAATGATAGTTGGAACATTCAGTTTTCTATCTGTACCCTTATTCTGGACACAAAAGAGAGACTGTTCTTTTCCACTGCTTTCCTTTATTCTGAAGATTCCTGAGGCACAAAAGGCTTAGGAAGAAGCTGAGGATGTCTTTGTTCTTTGATAACCTGTATCTAGTTTTCCTCTGAGTTGTTTATTTTTGTCAAGTGGGGAAAGTCTTTTGACTTACAAAATAATCCTAGTAGCACATTCTTCATCTTCAGTAACCACAGGGCACCGTTATGGTTTCTATGTAGATGTTCCCCTAAGAGCTTCACACACACATACATAGCCATGTTGGAAGGTGACTGAATCCTTGGGTGCTATAGCTGACTTCCGGTTGAGAGGTGGGTCTGTTAAAAAGGGTGAGGCACTGGGGGCGTGGCCTAAAAGGGTGGTTCTCCCTCGCAGTTTCCTCCCTTCCCTCTCTGCTTCCCACTCCAGGATGTGAGCAGTCTTTCTCCATGGTGGACCTTTACTGTGCTGCTTCTGCCCTGAAGCCAGCCACCTGTGGACTACAACCTCTAAAAAGCATGAGTTAAGTAAACTTTTCCTCTTTTAATTTGTTGGTGTTGGGAATTGAGTCCCAGTGAGAAGAAAGTCAGTAAAACAGGTACACATGGTGCCAAGACGGGCAGATCACACCAGGGAATTTCATTGTCTGTGATGCCTTTTGCTTACAAATATGAAGTAAGGAAGAAATAAATTGACCTGTTCACTGGATATCAGTAGCACCCACTGTACTTGACTCTGGAAAGCAGAGATGAACAAGACATGATCCTTATCTCATGGATTCTGCTGCTTCTGTTTTTAAAGGTTCAAGTCGGTGTGTTGTAAACCACAGTCTTTTGGGGAATTATCTTTCAGCGGACAGTTCCAATAAAGTGAACTTGATTCATAACTGTGAAATCTGTAATTAGAAAACTAATCAGGAGGCTATCATAACTGAATAGCCCTGAGAAAGCAAAGGTCTGGCCTAGTGGTACTCATGAAAGTGAGAAATGAAGGCAAAGGTTAGGGGTTTCCCATGACTCCAAATCCTCTAGATATTTAATATATTATAGTCTTATGGAAAAGCTACACATAGAACTTAAACATGGACAGGCACAAACCTTACGACCACAGTAGATGATCAGATACACACTTCCACTTTTATATTTCTTTAAAGGGCTGCAAATACACTAAATCGAACATGAAAAGACTACACTGTCAGTTGTCTCTTTAAAAAGTTTTGTCTCTTGGGGCTGGGGATTTAGCCCAGCAGCAAAAAGCGCCTGCCTGGCAAGAGCAAGGTCGTGAGTTCGGTTCCTGGTACCGGAGAAAAACCAAAAAAAAAAAAAAGTTTTGTCTCAAATAGTTACATTCAAACAGCTTTAATAAGCTAGATCAAGAAAGAAATAGAAATAAAAATGTTTAAAGAAAAGGATAGTGAAAATATAAGAAGTCAGTAGTCCTAACCTGTCCTGATCATCTGGAAAAGGTTTTCCAAAGAATCAGTTATTTCAGCAGCTAATTGAAATCAGCTTTGCTAAATTCAGATTAAGTACTGAACATCACTGTAAAAAAAATGCAAATCAGTGTCATTAGTATGTCTTACCATTTAGATCAGCTTTCCTTTACTCACACATAAATGAATATAAATCTGCTTCAGCAAACAGTTTCTTTTTTTGGCAGGGAGGGTACTGGGAATCGAACTCAGGATCCTACACTTGCCAAGCAGGCACTGTGCCACTGAGCTACATCGCAGTTCAGACAATATTTTCTTGTCTTTTAAATTTTTTCTATTATATTGCAATGCTGGGGATGGAAGCTTGTGCATGCTGTGTAAGTACTCTACCACTAAGCCACACTACAACCCTCAGCAGATATTTTCTTTATGTTGAATGAACTGGATGAAGAGTTTAGGAAAACAAAGGAGACAATTTGGGGGAAGATGAACTCTGCCCTGGGAGAGGTCAGAGGACATTAACTGTAATTCAGCATTTCCATGAATTGTTTAGTTTTACTTTCTGCAAGTAAAATCATTGACTATAAATCTGCCTTGAGATTTTCATTGCAAATGATTAGCCTGCAAATATCTGCTGCTTACTTCTGCACCACCAAATTTGTACAGAAAACAACCATGAATTAGAACACAGAGTTTAGTCGTAATGTTCAGGAACAATTTTATCCCAAGTATGGCATTGGATTTATTCTTGGAAAAACACATGAATCTACCTTAGAGGGAAAAAAACCAGCAAGGGTCCCAGATTTTATGAGTAAACCATTCCATTCCCAGCCCTGTAGTTTCACACCTCTATAGGCTCTCTAAACATCAACAAAAATGCCACAGATTTGATGGAAAAATGGTGTTAAGTCTCATGTTGTTTCAGGAATTTCCCAATATGCGCTAAATTAACTCCGGGGCCATGTGAGGCTGAGTGGTAGGAAATCACTCCATTGGACACAGATGGCGGTGCTAATGTTCCCAACAGCTGTTGCACACTCACACGAAATCAGATTGGGATTAACACTCACCTTCAGAGTGGTCGCACCCGGATGGGATGGCTTCTTTGTAATATATACCAAGCTTAGCTTATGTCTCTGAGACCGCATGACCTCACAGGTCTTGGGAACATTTGATCCAGGAAATCTGAACTTGGGCAGAAATCATAAAGCATCAGGTACATGTTAAGCAGGAATTTATCTGTGTTGTGTCTCAAGTGGCCTCACATCCATCCAGCTTTTGTCTGACTCTGAGTGAAATATTTATAGGCAAGCTGCTTTCTAGGGCAGAGTTACAGACCTGTTGAGGTTTGACATGAAATGTCTCTGCCCACTGACCACCTGCCGAAACCCAAATTCCAAGTGCAACCAGATCCAAGATCATTTGTGTCACCATAAGCTTTAGCACTGGTATCAGGATGGCAACCAAAATAGAATTACATCTTCTCCAGTACCCTTTCCTCCTGCTTTGGGAAAGAGAAATACTTCCTTTGGTGAGCTTGCCATTTTAAAATTTATGAAATTCTCTTTAATATAATTTCAGAACTGCGGCTCCCTCATTTAAGCAGACTTGCAACATAGTCCTTGGTAATTTGGCTTGTAAAAATAGCCAAAGGCCAGGCAGAGCGAGAGCTGATGATTTAGGAAGCAGATCAAGCTGGGTGATCTCAATATATATGACAAAATGAGGTGTGACTTTTAATTCATAAGGTGGATTTTGTTTTATGGACTATACATATGGTTTGAAGATGGTTCTAAAAGTCGTCTAATAATATCAAGATAGCGGCAATTTGAATGCTTAAATTCTGTTTGCCTAAAAATAATCAGTTTTATTACCTCTCATTATAGTTTTTATGTGACCCTAATGAGTGCAAGGTTATATAAAGATATCAGAAACTCTTCCTTTCAACTCAAAATTCCTGACGTCTGACTCTGTGCCCTTGAATTACTAGTGAAGAGCTCATATATTCCCTGGATTTTCCTCTCCTATGGATCTACTAACCAACCTTAAATTTCTTTCCACTATTCCCTTTTGTATTCTCAAAACACATGTTTCCAAAGCTCAGCAGGTTAAATGAAAGATAGTTTGTTACACTCTCATTTCATTCAAGTTTAACCAGTCCATGGCTGGTATAGTGACTGCAGAATTTTGGAGATCTGAGCTCCTTCCATCTTTTTGTCCTTCATTCCTTCATATATGACTTCCACCTTGTTTCCCAAGATAGCCACTCCAGCACCAGCCAACACCTCTACATACCAGCTAAGGGATAAAGAAGGGCAATCGTGTTTCTTTCAAGGATATAGCCTTAATTTTATATGTACTACTTCATCACTTCTATTTGAATTTCTCTGGCCCAGATGTAGCCACGTGTAGGTCTAGGAAGTAAGTTTAACTTTCCTGCACATGTCCAGTTGAAATATGTGGTTTGTTATTAAAATGAAAAGAAAGCAATGGATATTAGGGAAAATAGCAGTCTCTGGTGCACAAGATATTTGATAAATTTTTATTTAATGAGATGTTTTAGCTATGGCAGGAGGAAGTCAGGAACGGAGCCCAACACCTCTGGAATAGACAAAAACATCTGAAAGACACCAGTTGTGAGATGCCAGAAAGAGGCGACTGGGGAATCTAGCAGAGGTGAGAAGTGGGAGTATGGTCAGGATGAATTTGTGGAATGTCTCAGCTTCCTCTAGAAATCTCCAAACTATTTATGTAGAACGTTACGCTTCTGTCAGGATAGACACAGTCTATTGATATTTAGATATTAAAGATATTAGATCTATTGATGTTTAGATATTAAGCAACCTCAGAAACCTGAGAACATGGGGACATCTAAGCTTAAGCTATCATTCTCATCATCCAATAATAGTCCCCATTCAGAAATACTAAACTTTCATTCACTGGGGTAGAAGCCTGTTCTGACATTTTTTTTTTTAAACAAATGACAACAGAACAGAGAGGATTCATAGTTAAGGAAGAGAATAAGAGCATGTGGGATTAGAGAAAATAAGTTGGAAGGAATCATTAAACTACCTGTAGTACTTATCTGGCAAATTCTATAGTTTAGCAACTTAACTATTGCACAAAATGAAAAGACTATTTAATAAGTTTAAGATCAATAAATTTCACATTTGAGCTCATCAGTTATTACGTGGATTGATGTCTCAACTCATGAAATACAAGATGGCCATCAGGCAAGGTTTCTTTCCTTTGGCATCAGTTCTTCAATACAGGAGAATATTCCTTTCATTGCTAAGATTCCCCCAGTCCAGTTGTAACCAGAAACCCAAAACATTAGGTTTGGAATTTTCCTTAATGTGAAGGCGTTGATAATCAAAATTACATATTTTAGATTACCCTTACAAGAAAATTCCAATATAAAAAATTTGAAATTAGAGATTTCTTGATTATATTCCTAAACCAACAGAGTGGAAAAGTCACAGAAGAATAAGTCAAAGTTTGTAAGAAGATATGTAAAATCCACTTCTTTTCACATAGTGCTAAAGAGCTACCCGATGTGAAGATCTTCTGGATGGTTGTGATTAAAAACTCCATTTTGTAGAAACCAAACTGTTCAAATTGATAACAGAGTACAATATGTAACTCATGATATCCCAGGCCTTGTTAAAAGACAAACACACAAAAAAGAGGAAGAAGATGGGGGAGGTGAATTTTAACAGTGTTGGGGAAAATACAATAGTATAAATGAATCAGTGAGCCAAAAGTATTTAGAATTTATTAAATTATACACGACAGATAGAATTAGATCTGCCATGTATAAGCAAACAAAAACCAAAAGAAGAAATTTCAGCTCAGAATATGTGTAGAAGGAACCTTCTTCAGGGGAAAAATCTGTCCCAGGGATGCTGTGAGGCCCATACCACCCATCACAAGAAGTAGAGCAACATTAGCTGTTTAGCAGGATGCTTGCTTTCTCTGCTACATTGAAACCAATTTTCCTACTTTTTCTCCACAGTCATCAGAAGGTAGTCATGGCAAGGACGTTAGGAATAGAAAAACAACAAACGGCCCAAAATGTGGTAGCCCCAGTGGACACAGGAAATTCCTGTGCCTCACAGACAAGCCATCAATAACCTGCCCAGGAATAAGTCCACTTCTCCACCACCAAAAGTCCTCTTCTATTAACAGAAATATCATTATTAGATGAACATGACTCAGTGGCACACAGGAACACAAATGAAGCATTCCCAATTGTTCAGAAAGCAAACGCAAACTCACCCATTGCACTGCCTGGGAAAACGGACTAAGTGAGAAAATAGCTTTTAACTGTTGGAATATTTTTTAAATTACTTGTTTGTTTAGAGAGAACTATTGCACTCATACAAGTAAAACAGAAGCTCTTAAAATCAATCAGGCTTACCAAAAATTTTTAATCACTAAATATGAGATAAGCATTAGAAAAAGATCCAGCTGAAGTAAAATAATTAAAAACTGTCCTTCAAACAATACTATCAAGAAAGCAAAAAGACAATCTAGAGTAAGAGATATTTCCAAATCATATGTCTAATAACCATTTTGCACTGAGAATATAAAAAGTAAAAGAACTCTTAACAAAACAATAATAAAAAGACAACTCAATTCCAAAATGCTCAAAAGACGATGCCATTTCTCCAAAGATGCAAATGGCATTGAGAACATGAAAACATGCTGGACGTCATCATTCACCAGGAAAATGCAAATTGCAACCACGGCAAGCATGGTTTTGCACTCTCTAGGATGACCATAATCAAAAGTCAGATGACAGCATGACCAAGAGTGTGGAGAAATTGGAATTCCCCTGCATTTCTGGTGGAAATATAAAATGCTGCACCCCTTTTAGAAGCAATAAGCATAAAAATACATTTGATCAAATAACTCTGCTCCTATGTATACACCCAAGGAAAATGAAAACATATCCAAACAAAATCTTCTACATGAATGTTCATGGTAGCATTATTCATAGCATTCAAAAGGTGCAAGCGGAGAAGCTCCACTTCCCTCCTTCCTGCTGTGGTCTTCTCAATGCCTGCAATAAAGGCATTTTTTACTTTTTTCTGTTTCTGCTTGCTCCAAAAACCTGACATTTTGGTGCCACGACTCAGATGGTTTAGAGCATGTGGCTCTTTGAGCCGCCTCTGCCAATGAGCCTCCTTTTTCTCTCTCCTCTCATTTGCTGTTGCAAGATTCCATCCAGCACCAGCCAGCTCCAATCCTCACAGGTGAGCCTCCTTCTATTCCGGTAGTTCCTGCCTCATTTTCTCTCATTTTCCGAAAAACCGTGGGCCCACGTCAGAACACCCTCTCTTCCTTCACATCCTTTGGGACACCCTTCTGCCTTCTTGGTGATGATTGGGAAGACAGATTTGGGTATTTTCCTCCTCTCACACCCCAATGAGGGTGATGGCTCTCCCAGGGGTTTCGAGACCTGCTGATTAAGCCTCCAGCTTGCCTTTAATTCTACTACAAAATGAGAAATACTAATTCCCATCCCCTCAAAACATGCTCCACTCAGCTGACTCTTGGCCAGTATAAACACTCTCAGGCTCAGAGATACCTGTTAAGCCAAAACAATTGATTTTGATATCCTTAGGGACCTTGACAATTTCTGCTACCACAAAGGCAAATGGAGTAAAATCTACATACAAGCCTTTCTTGCCCTTCGGGTACGTCCTTCTTTCCTTCATGCTTGTGCAGCAAACCAAATGTGCTTGACCTGCTCCACACCACCAGACCCCTTGCCTGAGTCCTCTCCTGATTCTCTTGAGGATGTGTCTCCAGCTTTCATCCCTCCTTTGCCCTGTTCTCAACCTCCCCAGCCTAATGCCTAACACTCTTCTTCTCAACCCTCTTAACCTCATGTACAACCTCCCCCTCCTCAGCCTTCTCAGTCAGCTGCCCAACCTCCTCCCCTTTACCCTCTTTTACCTACTTCTCAGTCCCCCATCCCACTGTTCATTTGGCTCCTACTTTCTTTTCACCATAGACCACCTCCACTTCTTCCCCTTCTGTCCCTTTGTTGCCATTTTTGCCCCTGGCTCTACACACTAGGTCCTACCTCCTCCCACCCAATGCCATCTTGTCCTCCTTCCTCCCAACTACCACCATCTTGTCCTGGCTCCTCCCACCTTCTGCCATCTTGTCCTTACTCCTTGTGCCTGCCTCCATCTTGTCCTAGCTCCTCCCACTCACTGCTATCTTGTTCCTGCTCCTCCCACTTTCCACCATCTTATCTTGGCTCCTCCCACCTTGCATCATCTTGTCCTGACTCTTCTCACTCTCCACCATCTTGTTGTAGCTCTTCCCACCCTCTACCATCTTCTAGTCAGCCACCATCTTCCCAGCCTCAATTTATGTGTCCTCTCCAAGAACAGGCAGGCCCCAAGTTCCTGGTTCATGTTCATGTCCCTTTTACCCTTTCTGACCTATCTCAAATTTTTCATAAATTAGGTTCCTCTTCTGCTGATCTTCATACCTATATTAAAGAGTTATGATTTGTGGTTAATTTTTATGATTTACATTACAAAGACCTTTATATCATCCTTACATCCACTCTCTCCCCTCAACAATAAACCCAGCTTTAAAAAGCAGCACAAGCCAAAGCCAACCACAGACACCAGACTAACCCTAACCATCTGGCTCTCTTTCCTCCCCATCCCTTACTCCCTCTCCATGAGGTAACAGGCCCTGAGGGCCTTATTCATGTCCACTTCTTTTCTCACTATCTGATCTCTCTTGCTGTCCTTTGCTGACATGCTGTCTTTCTAGTTCTCTTTCTTTTTCTCTTTCCCTCTCCCACTCTTTCTCCCATTCCCTGTCTTGTTCTCATTCTCTATCTCTCTCTAGCCCTTTAAATTTAAAAAGATAAAAAACAGCATTTAATAAAAAGGTCTAAGTAGGTGACAGATTGTGTGAAAGTGACTAAGCTAAAAGCTACATAAGAGAAAGGGACACAAAAGTTGCTGTTATTCTTTAGACAAAATAAAGTACTAAAAATATATTAGTTATAGATAAAAGGTTTTAATTTTTTCCAAATTCTTATGAGATCTCTGCTAATTGACCTATGAAAAATAAAAATAAAAGAGTTCTGGC
>NW_004955467.1:3078731-3079489 GCF_000276665.1 Chinchilla lanigera
ATAAACTTAAAAAATTATAAAAATTATTATAATTCAATTTGGACAAAAATATATTTGAGTGCACTCTGATTTTATAAGAAAATTGTCTTCTGTATGTGTTTTTGTTTGTTTATTTCTCTGTCCAGTCTGTAAACAGCTGTTTTATTTGAGCCCAATAAATTTTTCTTCTTTTTGTATATTTTAATTTTTAAAACAATTGTCAGTAATTAATTTAACTTATACATAAATGTTATCTAAATTAAGGGTATTCTTCCATCAAGGTTGCTAGCTGATCAAAATGTCAAAATTGGTTGTGTAAATGTTATACATATTGTTGTTCATGTATTATGACTTGAGAGTCTCTCATAGTTCAAAATTAATGTGTCAAATATTGTGACTGGATGTTCATAGTACATAAAGATTGTTAAGATAATTAAATTAAAATCTCAGGGTGGGAAAAAACTATTGGACAGGACTCCAACTGATGAATAAGAAAGCAGCTGCCTGGAAACATTTCTCCAGTCCTTATTCATTAATAGGAAGCCTCAATAATTTCCATAGCCTTATGAGAGACACCCCAATAAATATTGTTCAAAATATATCATTGTGATATGTTTACACTGGTTATTGTCAAAAGTTTAAATCTTCAAAAATAACACTATAAGGTTTTCTGATTAAAAGATGCTGTTGATACAAAACTAGATTAAAAAACAAAATAATGATAATTCATTAATTTCATAGCATATTTAATGTATTCATGCCTTCCAAATGTACAATAT
>NW_004955467.1:3080799-3155504 GCF_000276665.1 Chinchilla lanigera
TACTCAGCAGGCCTTAAATATCATCACAGCTAGTGTTTCTCCTAAACAAAAAGTAAAATTAATAAAACAGACGATCCTTCAAAATCAAATCAACTCCCTGGCAGCAGTTGTGTTCCAAAACTGCAGGGCACTGGATTTTATAACAGCTAAAAAAGGAGGCATTTGTACTATCTTGGGTGAGGAATGTTGCTATTTCATGAATGAATCTGGGATCATCATGGAAAAGGTAAAAAACCTCTGTAACTACTCAACAAAAAATGCCAACAGCTAAGATATTCCTTACCATGGTCATGGTGGGATAATGCCTTTGGATCACGGACCCCCTTCCTCCTCCCTCTCTTGGGCCCATTATTCATGATAATTGTTTTCCTTCTTAGGGTATCTTGTATTTTTAAACTTTTTTCAAGATTTCTCCAATCCAGAATGCATGTTATTGCTGCCAATGAGCTCTTCATCCTGGCCAAGACCCCTGGTACCAGCTTCCACATGGGTAGAACCTATCGTCCCATCTCCCCCTACCACAGCAATGCCCCCTGTCATCAGAAAGCAGTCTCAGAGAGCCATTGCCCCTCCTATAACCAAAAGACAAGAATGATGGGTTTTCAGCCTTAATAAAACTTCTGCTAAGTCATCATGGCAGCAAGCCAATACGCCTCGGGCCACTGGAGGCCAAGTGTCAAGCCCTGCCTTCGTCCCCCAGATTGAATTACAATTTCCTACTTCCCTTTTACAACATCCTGTTTCTTTTTTCCCACCCCCTGCCCAATCGCTATCTGACACATCAGGCAGACCGCCCCCTAAACCCTGCCTCCAGCCTGGACCTATATAGCCATTGTTCTCTCAGTCAGGCCCTCAGAAGTTCCACATCCCTCCTTCCTGTTGTGGTCTTCTCTGTGCCTGTAATAAAGGCATTTTTTACTTTAATAAAAAATGGTGTAAGCAGTTGAAATGACCATCAGAAGATGATTGGATAAATCAAATATGATATACTGTGGAGTATTATTCAGTCACAAAGAGTAGTGAAGTACTGATTCATACTATAACATGAGTAATCCTTAAAATATTATATCAAGTAAAAGAATATGTATCGACTCTCCAAGGTGAATGAAATTATTAACACATAATAATAAAAAGAAACAAGTCACAAAAGACCACATAATTTATGATCCTATTATATGAAATGCCCAAAATAGATAAAGTAATGATTTCCTAGAAAAGGTGAAGGGAAACTGAAGGGTAAAAGATGAGGGGTATGGAGCTCATTTTTAAGGATGATTAAAATGTTCTGAAATTCATTGCATCAATTATTTCATAATTGTTATATACTAAAACTCACTGAATTGTACAATTTGCATAAGTGAATAATGCGATATATGAACTAGATCTCAAAAGGCTGTGAAAGGAAGAGAGGAGAAAGAAAAGGGAAAGAAGGGAAGGGAAAGGAAAGAAAGATAAAGAAAATAATGAATCTAGAGTAAACCAGGGTTAGAAGAAAAGTTTCTGATCTAATAAAGAGAAACTGTCAAAAAAAAAAAAAACTGTCAACTGTCAAAAAAAAAATAAAGAGAAACTGTCAGCAAGTATGAAATTAAATTCCCATTAAAAACAGATTAAAATTAGAAGACCAAATTGCAGAATCATCCAGGACTTTATGCCCTTACTGTATAGCCTAGTCAAAGTACATAAACAAGTAAAAACAGAGATCTACACTCTGAGGAAGGAAGGGGAAACCACGCCATTTTTAAATGTATGGAACAAATTTAAGAAAATCAGCCAAGAACAATTAGACCAATGAAATGGTTCAACAAATGAGATGGATACAGTATGAACAAGCAATTTTTTTACAAAAGAGCATTAATTTGCCAGAAAATGCTTTAAGGAAAAAAGTCCCATTTATGATAAATATAGAGAACATCAAATGCTTAAATTAATGCATAAGATTCATATGCATAAAACTATAAGAAAGTATCAAAGAACATAAAAAGAATCAGCAATGTGGAAAGATATCCCATTTACTGGGCAAGTATGCTTCATAATGTGAAGATTCAAGTTCCATTCAAATTAGCACACAAATTAAAATAATTCTTATGTAAATTGCTGTGGAAGCTTTTGGAGTATAATATGAATTGTTAAAGTTCATCAGGAAGACAAAATGTGCAAAAGTAGCCAAGAGTGTGCTTTCTTCACAATATTTCTTCTCAGTATTTCCTTCCTCAGTACTGAGATCTCAATTTTTCCTGGACTTCATCCATGACTAGGCTATACATTAATACATACAGTCTTGCAGTTGGCATTCTATGTTAATGTGTTTTTAATGGGAAATTAATTTGGTGTTTGTTGTAGTTGATGAAACACTAGCTGATGAAACAGAACATGTGCTACCTCATGTGAGTGTCCTGGTGTACTAATTTGCTGTTTGGCTTGAATGCTTACATCTTATTTGGATCTTTTAGAAGGAAAATATAGTTATGTATTACTTGTAAGTCATTTGCCACTTTCCTCCTTTCCCAAAATATTTGCCTGATATTTTTTGATACCAACATTATAACACACTAATTCCCCAGCCCCTCGTAATTACCATTCTGCCTTTAACTACTATAAGATCATCTTTTTCACATTCCACATAGGAGTGAGATCATTTGGTACTTATCTTTCTGTGTCTGGCTTACTTCACTTATAATGATCTCCAATTCCATCTATCTTGTAACAAATGACAGGATTAAATTCTTTTTTATGGCTGAATAGTTATGACATTTTGTGTATGTACCATACTTTCTTTATTTACCAGGTAATGGACACTTCATTTGTTCCCATTTTCTAGTTACTGTGAACAGTGCAGCAATAAACGTGAGAGTACAGATGTGTTTTCAACACACTGATTTCATTTCCTTTGGACATTGTATTAGTTACTTTTCTCACTGCTAAGACAAAATTCCAGATGCCCACAAGTAAAAGGAGGAAAAGTTTAGTTTCTCATGATTTGTAGAAGCTTCAGTCCACAGTCAACTTGTTCCAATGCAGGGTGGAATAGCAGAGGAGAAACAGTTCATGGCATGACAGGCAGGAGGCAGGAAACAGCAAGCCTCCCTTTTCCTTTTATCCCATCTAGGCTAAAAGCCTATGGTCAGTGCCACCCACACCCAGGGTTGTCTTCCCATAGCCACACCCAGAACATGCTAAGTCAATCAGTGGACTAATTTAGTAATCACATACCCTTAATCCATATTCACACACTCTACATCCATGTTCATGTACACTACATTAACCATCTCTGAAGAGCCTCACCTATGACTGCATGAGGCTTTGGGGGAACATCTAGACACAAGCTATAACTTACATATACAGTAGTGGGGTTTGTGGTGCATATAGAAGTTTCATTTTAATTTTTGAGGAACTTCTATGCTATTTCCATAATGACTGTATTAATTTACATTCCAACCCACAGTGTGCAATGCTTCCTTTGTCTCCACTCCTGGCCAGAACTTGTTATCTTTAGTCTTTTTGATTGCAGTGTATGAGGCAGTAGATCACTGAGGTTTTGATTTGCATTTCCCAGCTCATTAATAATGCAGAACATTTCTTCATCTACCTGATGCCATTGGAAGTCGTCTTTTGAGGAATATATCTTGAGGTCTATTTCCTAATTACTGAGCTACATTTTATACATTTATTACTTTTATACATTTTATACATTCATCACTAAGGGTTTGAATGTGGGCAATACCAAAAGAAAGAAAGATTACCACACTATGTTTAGGAAGAAGAGATGTGAGCCAAAGTCAAACTGAACTGAAGAACTTTTCAAAGAAACAAATGGGAAAATTTTTCTAGGAATCATTACTTCCACTGAAACCTGAAAGTGAAAATGAAGTCATCCTAAAGGTGGCTGGATGATGGTCAGTGCCATTTACATCACTGGCCATAAAAGGGTTGAGATACTACCTTCTTAGAACTGGACATGCCTGGCCAAAGCCTTCTCCATGTCACTGTTTTATTACCCCAGACATCAGCAGGGTCTCAAAACTTAAAGGACTTCTTTCACCGCACAAACCAAACCCTTCCATTTTACATGAAATAGAGTTACAAAAGGAACTCAAGAGAAGAATAGATTTAACGTTTCATGAAAATATGACATTTCATACTGTATATACTTTCACAAGAAACTAAGTGTAAGTAAGTGGTAAATGTAAGTGGTAAATGCTTCCACAGCACCCTGTTTGGCCCTCTATTATAATCACATTTGTCTGTAATTCTTTCAAATCTTTGCTTACATGGCATGCTGCATACATATTTATCAAAGAGATTATTTTAAAGTGAGAAAAAGAAAGAAAGAAATCCCCACCATAGCAAAAACCAAAACTATTATCTAATCACTGCCCTTGCACTTATTTTCCACCTATTACTTGAAGATCAGTTCCTGTTTAGAATCATCTGTGGTCAAACCCTGGGACTATCCTGCCTGGGTCACCACTTCTTGATGGACAATGTCCAGAGAGTTCATTATCCCTGAAACTACCGCTCCTTTGACATACACAGTGATTTCCTAGCTTGGGAGTACACACATCCTCTGGATAAGGCAATCACTCAGAGTTCAAAGCTGTCTACAGGGTGCCCAGTGGTAAAGTCACTTTTCTCATCTCTCTCCTTCAGCAACTGCAGTCAAAATATGCGAGGTAACGTTCTCATTTCTCTTTCGCCTAGTTACAGTTTCATCTCTTTAACCAGCCCCTAGACAACAAATTGCTGTTAAAATTAACCTCCAGCTTGCAACGGTCCTTCCTCTAAATTCATGGCCCTTTTCTCCTGGATTACTTAAATTGACTTCCTCTCTCAACTGCATTCTCTGCACTCTTTAATGAACAACCTCACTCTGCATATTAACGGAGTTTCTTCAGTTTATGTCCCATGAACAAACTTCTCTAAACTTCTGCCTTCTTGTTTAAAGCTGCTTCCAGTTTCCTTCTAAAATATCTTTTTTAAAAAAAGAGGATTGAATAAAAAGAACAATAGCAAAATGCCAACAACATAGACAAAAACAAAACAAAGCAAAAACAATAAGAATAATACAGGGTTTCACAACAAAATAATGAGGATTCACAGTGGTTGTTATATTACACAGTGTTATCTTCAACGAAGTTGCTCAGATTACCAGAGGTAAGAATGGAAGATTGATCAAATCATTAAAGAGAATAAAAAATAAAAACAAAAAAATTATAAACGATATAGAGTTTCATCAAACAAGATGGTAGGAATTCAACAGTGGTTGTTATGTTGCATACTGTTGCCTTCAAATTAGTTGTTCAGATGACCAGACATAAGCATGCAAAATTAATCTAAATAAATAAATAAAGCATTAACTGTTCCTTTCAACAAACCACCAGACATCAGCAGTACAGTTATCCCAGCTATCCTTCTGTATACATATATATTTTTTCCTCTTCCTTCTTTCTTTTTCTCCTTTCCCTAATCACAGGTATTTCCTCTTTTAAGCAATTTCTTTCCCTTTCATATTATCTACTGTATGTTTTGGGTTTTATTAACTTTTTCAAGTTCTTACACTAGAGAAACAATACAATGTCTACACATGTGAGTTTGATTTGTTTCACTTACGAGTATTGTCTCTAGTTGCACCCATTTACCTATAAAAGCCTCCAGTCTATCTTTTTAATAGCTGAGTAATACTCCATTGTATAAAAATACCACATCTTTTTTATCCATTTCTCAGTTGATGGGCATTTGGATTGTTTCCAAGAGTTAGCTATGACAAATTGTGCTGTTATAGAAATGGGTGCAAATACATCTTTGAAACAGAAAAGGCAGGAAACTCACAGCCAAAATTGATAAGCAAGAGAATATGAGGAAGAATCTCTGCCTACTAAGGAGTCCAGAGGGGCTGTGTCTGGAAATGTCTAATCACAGGGTGCTCCTTCAGAGCAGCTCCCGGTGTCTCACAGGAAAGATGCCTTCTAAATCACCACAGACCTTGAAACCACACAGAACATTTTTATGTACGTAACAAATAGTACAAATGACACAACACTTATTTGTTGAGTGAAATATCTACATATTACTGTTATTATTTTACAAATGATTTATATTAAACTGCACATACAAGTCTGAGTTGTCATTTTCCATTATAAGTACCTCTGGGTAGCAACAATTTCTTGTGATCCTTTAATGAGGCCAAATAATCCCTGGCTGGCCCTAGGCATAAACATAGTAGAAGAAAAAGAGGAAAGGGAAACATGTGAGAAATGGAAAACTGGACATTATTTCCCCACTCAGATCCTTCCATATGGATCAAGACACACTTAACAACAATTCCCAACTTCTGCTCTACTGTAACAAAGCCAGTGTCTCATTAGACTCTCTTCCTCCCCTTTCCCACTATGTTATTTATTGCTGCCTTGCCCTCCTTGGCACTCCTGCACCATGCCAGCTATGCTTCTGTCTCAGGTCTCTTCCACTTGCTACCACCTCTACAGCACATCTCCCTCCCTAGCTTCTCTAATTCAGACTAATTATCATTTCACCAGCTACACCCTCCCTATTTTCTCACACTGCTCCATACCCTATTCCTTACCCTCTTCAACTTTTCTACATTGTAACTGCTCCCCATGATTGTGTGTGTGTGTGTGTGTGTGTGTGTGTGTGTGTGTGTGTGTGTGTGTGTATCTTCTGTGTGGTCTCACTAGCCTGTAGTTTGGAATGGGCAATGACTTTGAGAGGTTCACCACTACCTCCCTTTGCCTGGGTCAGTACCTGCTGCTCAATAGATAGGTTAAATTCATGAATACATCAGTAATGAGGGAGGAAGAAGAAATTTTAGAGAGCACTGGGAAAATAAGACATTTCCCATAATCATTTCAAGCACCAACCTATCCAACTCATGCACACATGAAATTGATAGCTCCTTGCCCATGCAACTTTCACTGTTCAGAATATGTTAGTGAATAATTCCCCAATATTTCTAAACATTAAGTTGTGTGCAGAAAATTATCAGGTATAAAGGGAAACAATACCACAGCACTGGAAGAGATGGGAGGAGAAAGCACACCAAGGATTCAGTTCACAAAGGTGGAAAGTCAGATGCAAGCAACTTTGACAGCTCCCAGACAGGGGTCTATGGAAGCTGGGCAGGGAAAGTGAAAGAGTGAGGGGTTAGGAGCGGCAGGAGCCATGGAGAGCTTGCAGCAGCTACAGAGGCAGTGAGTGGCTCCTATTCATCTGTTCATCTCCAGGTACCCGTTATTGCATTGGAAGGTGACCAACAGTGCTTAATTTTCAGGTACAGTATTTCAATCAAAAATTAACAACTGATTTTTTGTGAAATTACATGGCAACCAATTTTTATACAATAAAGGGCTGAGCAAGGGCAACCCTGAGCAAAATGCACCTTGTAGAGTGTCAAATCCATGGGTTGGCAGTTTGTAACCTCTACTCTTTAGGAATGACAAAGAGAAATATAACCAGGCCTGGGTGTAAGTCACTGGGGTTTAGGTGTCACTAGAGGTTAGTTCAAGAGAATTTGCTCAGCTACTGATCAGAAATAATTCATATTTCTTGAGGCTGTTGTGAGGCTTGGACCTGAGGTCCTGGCTCACTAAAATGGTGGAAAAGCTTTTAATTACATGACACATTAGCTCACTAGCCACTGCTTCTTGCTGGTGTATCACAGGTGTGTAGACTGTGCACATGTCATAAAAGCACTTCAACTTGTTCTCACCAACTGTGTACATCCACTACACTCACTAGACCAGAGCAAGAAGCAGAAGTTACCCCAAAGCCAGTATCCTCTCCTGAAGAATCCACCCAGCACAGAACTCACCATCTCCAAAGGACAATCTCTATTATAGTCTCACTCAAGTCAGTTTTGTACTTTATACAAATAAAATCATGTAGGACTGATGTTTTTACACATATGCATACATTATTTTGAGAGATTTGTCTACACATAGAGTTGTACATCATCCAATCCCGTTTCTGCATGGATTCGCTCTGTGTGAATATCCCATAATTTTTTATCCATTCCATTATATGTAGACATTGAATTTTCCACATTATGACTATCACAGTGTTGCTGCAAATATTCCAGTATATACCTTTTAGGAAACCTATGCACATCATCCCTGAGAAAAACTAGGCATCACCATATCTTTAGATGTGCGCTCAAGACTCTTGCCAAGTCAAGGGGCCATTATAGGTGGACAGAGACCGGACCATCCAGATAAGAAATATCTGAAGGACACTGAAAACTGGGCAAACTATCTGTAGAAACTGCCTTCCGGCCCCTACGTCAAGTCAGCTGTTCCTTGAAATGCTGGTCATACTATAGAACAAAGCTAGCTAATGACATCACTGCTAAGTAGTCTAATTTATAAAACCCCTTCCATGAAATAACTGAGTGAAGAACAGAGCACCAGGAGTGCTAGAATGCAGCCAACCACCACTGGAAACCTAAAGTTCTCTGTGCCAATTTCCCCGCCTAGCCTGTCATCACTGAGCCTTCTGGACTAGTCCACTGTGCTGTCACGGGGCAGTGCAAGCACCTTCAGACAGCTTCCTGTCCAGCCTCCTGTCCCTGACCCCTATCCCTTTCTGCTAGTAAGTCCCAATTAACCCTAACCTTTCCTGTGAAGGCCTTAGCAAACCTTGTATCTCGCAAGCTGTCTCTGGGTATTTTCTTGTCTCTTGGCAACCTACTCCACTGCCCCAGCACACTTGGGCTGTAGATGAGAGTGCAAACATTCTAGGATACAGCTTTTGGGGAACCAAGCATATGTTCCTATTGGGTATACACCTAGAAATCAAGTTGCTGAGTCAAAGGAGTCAAAACTTTACCCTTCTTACGGTCTCCAGTGAGACCTAAGAATCCCTGGCATAAAACAGATTCATGGAAGAAAAACATAGCAACTTTTTATGTAGGAGCCCTGTAGGAAAATGAAGATGCAAAGAAGATCATGCAAATGCTTATGTACTGAGTTGAACAAAGAAAAGTAATTGTGGAAAAGTAACAAAAATCTGTGAAGAAAAAAAAATGAGTTATTTCAACAAGGTCTTTTCCTGCAGAGTCCTCAGCCACAACTCCTTCTCCTCTCCCCTAGGGATGGGGAGGGCATCTTTCACATGGGAGCTTCATCACCTGCTTTCAGGAAGAAAGGGGGAGGCCAGAGAACTCCCCCCACACACACACACCTGTTGTTTCTCAAGTGCATTTAGCTCAAAATGATCCTTGTGCCACAGTGGTATATTTTGGAATGGTATGGTGTGTCACCCTTCAGTATACATATGTTTAGTTTTAGTTGATGCTATAAAGCATTTTATAAAACAGTGTATCAAGTTACACTCCACATAGCGTTGTTTCACATCCTAAGGGACACTTGGTACTGACGGTTCTTTTACCTTTAGCAGTACTGGAGGGAGTGGTTATATTTCCCTTTTGACTAATGAAGATGAGCACCTTATCAAATAATTAATGGTAATTTGTATATTTACTTTCTCCCCCAGTGCTGTGGATTGGAGCCAGAGCCTTTACACTGAGCTACATAACCTCAGCCCTTCTATTTCCTTTTTTGAGACGAGGTTTTGCTAAGTTGCTAGCTGCCCAGGCAAGTCTGGATACTGTCATCCTCCTTCTTCAGTCTCAGAGCATACTGGGGTTAAAGGCATATGCCACCGTGCCCGGTTGGATGCTATCTTTTATGAACTGTGTGGTCAAATATTTTTCTCCATTTTTCTATTAATTTTTTTGTGTTTTCCTTCATGACTTGTAGAACTTTATTTTATTTTTCTGGATGAGTCTTTTGTTGAGTGGACAGAAAGGGTAGGGGGAAGAGAGAGAAAGAGAGAGACTGGGAGAATTTTCTGTCATATTTGCTGTAAAAGTTTTCAATTTTCAAAATATTCCAGTTTTTTCCTTTGGTCTTAGCACTTTTTGTATTTTAGTAGAAAAAATATTTTTCTACTCCAAGGTCATGAAAATATTCCCTTAAGTTGTTACTTCCTAAAAGCTCTATTATTTACCTTTTACATGTAAGTGCAACCCATCTGGAACATATTTTGTGTATGGTGTGAGTCAAGGGCCAAGTTCATTTTCTTTTTCCATACCACTACTCCACTGGTTCAATACCATATTTTGAAAACACAGCCTTACTATTATTTTTATATTTTCCTTCTGCTGAGTCACATTGAATCTGTGGGCCATCAAATAGTACAGGTGCTTTTTGTATGGACTGTATTAAACTTAATCTTCCCATCTTGTGTGCATTGTACATGTGTTTTATATTCATGGTTGTTTGTTTATTTTAACTAAACATTGGAATTCTTTATTTTTGATAAATGTTCTCTTATTATTCTTTTTCAAATTATTGTTTCACCTGGTCAGGAAATTTATACAAATGTATGTTATATTCCAACACATTTCTGTATCCACCAGGTTTTAATAGTACATGTTTCCTTTTTTATCTGAAATACTTAAAATATTGAAGAAGACATGCCCTATATAGTGCCTATGTCAAGCTATCAAGGCATGTCATCTAGGAAATCACTCATCATCAATAATCCTTACATCATTAGGCATGTTTCTTTATCTGCCTTTCATACCACCACTAGGGTCACCTTTTTTATACGTACATTAGTTCACCAATATACCACCCCAAAATTGGTGCCTAAAATTTAAAACAATGCCAAAATAATAACCCAACAGTACAGCAATATCGTTATTGTAACCTAGATTGCAAACTTTCCCAATGAAGCTTAAAACCATGCCAGCACTCCTCAAAATAAGGAAACCCAACAAGCTCCTAGCCAACCACCCGCACAAAATCCTTAGGTCTTAGCCACCAACACAGAAACATTCCAGAGTAACACTTGTCAAACAGTGTCCAGCATTTTCTTCCAACCCTCTTGTGGTATCCAGGGTTCTTTGGTGAAATCTTTTAGGGGAGTTCTACCACTCTTAACCTATGTACTCCGGGAGGAGTTGACTGCAACCCTGTTCTCCAAGAAGAGAGTATATGGCATAGTCCAGGACCTTTAGGCAAAAATTTTTCTACAAAAGGCCAGACAATAAAATTTTCAGACTTTGCAAGTCACACAGGTCTGATGCAACTATTTACACTTGTCATTGTAGCACATAACAGCCATAGACTACGTGTAAACAAATTAGCCTGGCTCTGTTCCAATAAAACTTTATTTGCAAAAACAGCTGTTTGCCAGGCCTAGACCTAGACTGAACTCTCTAGCAAAATTCATATCCTTTGATCATCATGATTGATTCAAGTCAGGTCAATTAGACAATTAAACCTCTATTCTGGGATCTTCAAGGAGAAGGTAAAGTAGAAGGACAGAGTTTTATAATAGATTTCTGTGGATCTGACACTTAATAGCTAACACGTAACATATACACACATAAACAGAGCAGAACACACTTTGTTTTCTCAGTCTGATTTGCTTTGTTTTCAAGACACTGCAACTAAAAGAGGCCTTTAAATCCATCCCAAATGATCATTCAGTCATATCCTATACAAGCCATTCCTGCAGTTTGGAGCCCACAGACTTCCTATCTTTCCAGCTAGCTGGGTCTACTGATATATAGACCAATTAGACAAGGTCAAGAACAAAGCCTTACAGCTTCTCGCTGTAGGTTTAAGGTTGTATATTCAAAAGAAGATCAAGTTTGTCATGCCACATGCATGTAGGGAAATCAACATTAGCTAATGGCAAGAACTGTGAGAAAAGTTAGGGTGCATGTCTTGCCTCTCACTTTCATTTATAACACTAATCTGACTAAGAGCATGCACATAAGTCTGAGTCAAGCCATAAGCCCTGCTTTTAGGCCATTGTTAAGATGATCATATAATGTATTGTCCAAAACAGAACACACTGGAAAGTGAACAGAGATGCTCATACTAGTTCCTTCAGGAAGACTCTGGTAAAATGGCAAACCAAGATATTTAGTAATAGTGATATTTTCATAAAGAAAACAAGGTCAGATTTATTTTTAATGGAGCTACTATTGGAAAGTAAAGATCTCATTCAGCTCTGGTCCTTCTTCATATTCAAGGTCACACTGAGAGTAGATAGCGCCCAGTTTGACAATCACAAGTGCAACACAAGGCTTAGGGAGATTATTCAGCCGGCATGGCCTCAGGAGCACACCTTGTGATATGCTGACTTGGTACTCATCTTATTCCACCATGAAGTCTCTCTGAGGTCTTAGGACAGGCATCTCTAGGACTATGGAGCAGCTTTTCCTGAGCACTGGTTGTTTTGAGTTTATTAAATAAACATGGCATCAACATACTGTGCAAATAAGCAGACAGTGGTCTTGGAAGATTTTCAAAGCCATATGCACAACAGCCTTTGGTCTCAACTTCACACATCTCTCTCTCAAGGACAAAGGCTTTCTTGCTAAAGTGCAATGCATTGAGACTGTCTATTGTGATGTGAGGAGGCACATTCCTTCTGGGGTAGCACCTACTGCTCACACATGGGTCCCTCAAGGATTTTGTATCTGAAAAGGTCAGTCTGTAAGCAAATGTAATGGAGTCACATCTGAGTGAGTTCACAGCTAAAAAGTACTAGGATATAAAAGTGGAGAAATGTTTATTACCTGCATCAGATACGAAGAGTTCTGAGGTTGTTTACAGAGCAATGTTCTCCTGAAACAATGGAAGCATGGAAACTTAATTCAGGGAGCCTCTACATGTCCATATAGGAAAGCACATGATTGAGTGTGCACATTTCTGAGCATGTTCATAAAGGAAAGATGGCTGACATAAAACTCTCCAGTTATGCTCATTTTCATATTAAAATGAGCCAAATTTACTTTAGGATGCCTAAAAGAATATGGGTGGCTTGGTAAACTTTGCTGGTTCCTTACAAATTTCTCCAGAGTTTTAGCAGAAAGAAGAACAACTCTGAAGGTGTGATAACAGTCTTTAAAAGGAGCAGTAGCTTTCTATCCTGTAAATGTAACAAATAGCCCCAAAGGTACCTGCCCCAAGCAGTGGTGACAGTGATACTGGTGCTATACTCCAGTTCTTTCCATTTATCGTGCCTTTTCCCCAGAACTATTTCAGCTGTTGAGAATCTGATGGAAGGAAATAAATGTGTGTATTGAAAACAAATAATGAGGGAGGGTGCGGCTTTTTATTATGAAAGAGAAAAATGAAATCACTTTAACCCTTGACTTCCAAAGTTGTCAAAACTGAAACAATTATATTTTTTCAGAAGAAAGAAAAAGTCTGAGTGCTTGAGAGCAGAAACAGTATCTCATCCATGAATCATAAAATGCCCATCATGTATCATACCTACTGGCACACAATAGGTTCTCACCAAGTTTCTTGGATAACCTTAAGGAAAACTTTACAAGTAAAAATTGTAGGGTTGAACAGAACATATACTCCTTTCATTTTCTCCCTTTCATTTTCTTATAAAGAGAACACAAGTTTTATATTCACTTAATTAACAACGTTTTAGTTTTGACTGTTAAAAAATGCACCAAACTAAACTTCACTCAAGCTAAAATGGTCAACCAGGCAAGGCAGAAAAAAGATGGATGGAAGTAGAACTTCCTAAAACGATGTCTTTTCAAATTTCCTAACAAAGGGGTCTGTGGTTTTCATATCTGCACCTGAATGGAGCAGAAAGCATCAATTCACATATTTTTCCAGACTCTGAGGAGCTCCTTCTCCTTGGAGCTTCGTTAATCCTTCCAAGCTTTTCATCTCAACATGAGGGGGAAGAGAGGGAGCTCTGCTCAAGGAGAGAACATAATAAAATGAAGATAGAGCAGTCTTTCAGAATAAGACCAGAGAAGAAAGGGCTATACGAGGCTTCTTCCTATAGTTATTATGAGTCGTAAATGCCAATATATGGCCCTGGGACCACTGATTGCAAACCTATGGCAACATATAGCAAGGAAGAAAGTTATATGTTGCCTCTGTCTTCATCTGTTTTCTGTTACTACAGTGAAAGACCTGAGGTTGGGTACTTATAAAGGACATATTTTTAGTTCATATTTCTGGAGGTTGAAGGGCATGGTGTTAGCTTCTGATTAGCTCTGTCTTGTGATAGGAATACTGGAGAAAGAGAAAGAGGGGGAGGAGAGGGAGAAGCAGAAAGAGGAAGAAGGACAGATAGGGAGAGGGAGAGAGAGTCCATGTGTATAGAAAGCCATAGAGAATCTAGCGTCCTACAAGAACTATACTAATCCTTCTGAGTGCAACACACCCAGTGACCTAATGACATTCCCCTAGTTTCCACGTCATAAAGGTCCTATGTTTTTTCACATTGCCACACTAGAGAAAATCTTGAATCTTGGGAGATAAAGTTAAACTATATTCAAACCATAGCAACGTGCTTGTCCTCCTTGAAAGAAAAAGAAAAAAAAGACTAACAGCAATTGAGAAATTGAGAAATTGTTTTTCATCGTATAACATTTAAAGGGAATTTCTTCATTTATGAAAAATTACATTTGGGGAAAATGAGGCATGCTGATGCAGTGAATACCAATATTTAACCATGTTATGATTCAGATTGAAAATTTCACTCTGCCCTAAGCTCATGTTTTGAGAGGTGAAACTTCTGGGAGATGACTGGATCATGAGGGCACCATACTGAATGTACAGTAGAGCTAAATAGGCTGTTGGGAGGTGGGGCCGTGTTGAAGGAGGTGGGTCACTGGGGCGAGTCCTGGAAAGGTCTGTCTCCCTCCCAGGCTCCTCCCTCTCTCTCTGCTGCCTGAGTGCCATGAGGTGAGCAGCTTCCTCCACTAGACCCTTCCACCATGCAGTTTCTGCCTGAGAGCCAGTTGACCATGCAGCAATCTCACTGTAATTGTGAGCCAAAATAAAGTTCTCTTCCTTTAATTTGTGTGTTGGATATTTTGTCCCAGCAATGTGAATGGACACTGAGAACAGACAGGTCCCAAGTGCCTGTAGTCCTGGACCCCTGTCACCTTTCCCTGTAACTACATGTGGCAACAGACAAGGTCCCCCTCCTTTTGCTTTTACTGAAGCAGACTTTACCGACATAAAATTAACTATTTTTGAGTGAAGCTCAGTGGCATTTAAGGCATTCACAATATTATGCAACCATCACTTCTAGTTCCAGATTTTTGTCTACTCAAGAGAAAACCCCATCAAGCTATTACATTTTTGGTTGCTCTCTCAGTATCTCTCAGGCTTCGGTGCATCTGAGAAAATAAACAATACCACAGCGATCTTCTGAGTAGGGAAGAACTTTCTTTTCTTGTGTCCTGTGAGACCACTGTCATTAAAACCTACTAATTTGGACACCCACTCAAGTGTCTCATCTTTTCTGAGTCTAAAAATATTAAAATTAAAAAGAAAACTACAGGCAATCCATTTGGGACCCCTCCTGTCTCTGAGGATCTATTACTATTCCCCATTCCTATTCCCCATTCCCTTTTCCAATAAGTTTTCCTACCTTTTAAACTCTGTTGTTCAGAGTTCATTCCTTGACTTCAGGGAACATGAACTCACTGTATCAGACATCTAGCAGTTCCCCTATATCATCTTGGAGATTGCCCTGAGATACTTGGAAGGAAGAGGTAAGACCTGAAAAAATAAATAAAATAATAAAGAAAGGAAAGGAAAGGAAAATTTAAAGACAATTTTGGAAACTCTGGCTTAAGAAGTATCTGATATGAGCAATTCTAACCAAAAACCAACAAACATAAATGCCTACAACTGCTAAAACTTCAATGCACAGGAATGTTTCTTTTCCATTCAGAGTAAAATACAGCTAGTTAAGATCTTGCTCTAAATTCTGACTTTCAGCAGTACCATGTGAAGCTGGCCTAGCATCCATGCCTTAAATACCATAGAAGCAAACCTACATAAGACAGGTGCCTCATAGGCAGACTGATGTATTTGCCCGCGTATAATTTTAAATTATTCTTCATCACAAAACACCATTAGTTATATTGAAAAGTAGGTACTGAACTGAGAAGAATATTCACTATTTTCTTAGCAAAATTTAATAACATCTTTATGATAGTAAGAAAAATGGTGTTGCAGTGGACTACTTGTGTCCCACAACATTTATTTACTGAAATTCTAACCTTTAATGTATTAAGCTATGGGATCGTCAGGATATAATTAGGTCATGAAGGTGGAACCCTCATGAATGGGATTAGTGACCTTATAAAACAGATTGCAGAAAGCTGTCTTGCCTTCTTTCTGGGAGGGTACAAGAAGTTATCCATCTGCATCCTAAAGAGAGCATTCACCTAGACCCAACTAGGCTAGCACCTCAATCTCAGACTTCCCAGCCTCTAGAACTGCAAAAAACTCAGCTCACAAAAATAGATGCATAGACCAGTGAAACACAGTAGAGGACACAGAAACAAACCCATTCAACTACATCCACCTGTTTCTAGCCAAAGGGTCCAAAAATATATGTGGGAGAAAAGATGGCCTCTCTAACAAATTATGCTAGGAACACTGAATCACAAACTGTAGAAGATTAAAACTAAATCCCTATCTCTCACTATGCGCAAAACTCTGTTCAAAATGGATCAAAGAACTAGGGAGAAGACCAAACTTTTAAATGGCTAAACAAAAACATATGGGAAACTCTGGAAGCCATAGGCACAGACAAATACTTCCTGTGGTGGATTGACAGCTGGTGGCCAATTTGTAACACCAGCTGAACTGAACCAGCATGGTGCTGGGTGTGGGAGGCCCACCTGGGGATTGTTGCCAGCAGCATAAGAGGGAGAACAGGAGAGGAAGAAGTGGAGAAGCTGTTGGGAAGCTATTAGGGAACTACTGGTTCTCTTGGGCTATTCTTCTGGAGGACCTTGTCATGCTGGTTTCTCTGACCAACTTGGCTGTTCTCGTTGGAGGAGGAGCTTGGGACCTTACTGCCACTGAGAATGGCTATGGTTCACTTTGCGGGAGCTCTGATCCTCAGTTTCAGCATTGCTTCCTGGTTCCAGAGAGGAAGATGGTGCACTGCTCGGTCTCCTGGAGAAGCTTGTCACGTTGGCTTTCCTGATGGGAACTCGGCTTTCCTCATCATTGGAGAGCTTGGGACCTCACTGTGATTGAAGATGGCGGTAGTGGTACTTTGGCGGGGAGCTCTAGTTCTTACTTTGAGCATTACTTCCTGGCTCCAGATCAGATCCCTGAGCCTGTTAGCACAGATCCTTTATCACACTGACACAGACCTTCTAGCTTCCACCACTGACCTTTGGGCCTTTCCCGCACAGACCTGTGAAACAGGCCTGCATGAAACATTGTTATGGGCTCTGGGCCTCCAGCTAGACTCATGGGGGGCATGGTTATGAGGTCTAGGTCTTCAGCTGAACTCATGCAGGATACTGCCATGGGATCCAGGCCCTCAGCTGGATTCTTTGGTCTCTAGTGTGTGGACAGATTTTCTGCACTCTCCTTTTGTATATGACTCTTTGGGTAACTATTATAAATAATCTTATAAAATATGTGTCCTGTATTGTGTTGTTCCTCTTGCAAAACCACAAGCTACAACACTTCCTGAATATGACTCCACTAGAACAGGAAATAATAGCAAGAATTAATAAATAAAACTGTGTCAAATTTAAAAAGCAAAACAACTAACAGACTGTAGAGCCTACAGAATGTGAGAGGATTTTTGCCAGCTGCTCTTCTCACAGAGAATTAATTTCCAGAATATATAAAAAATGCAGAGGACTTCTCATCTAAAGAACAAATACACAACAGAGCATTATTAAAGTGTAAAGAAGGAGAAAATGTTGTCATCTGCGGTAAAAGAGGTAGATCTGAAGACCTTCATATTGAGTTAAATAAACCAATCATAAGGAGGCAAGGCAAGAGCGTGAGAAGGGAGTGAAAATGATCAGAGTACACCCTGTGCATGTACAAATCTACCCAAAGGAAACCCATTAATCTATATAAACAATAAAAAAGAAAGGAAAAGCCATGCAGCCTAAGTAACTGGTTACAGCACCAAACTGGCTAAGACATTACCAAGTTTGAAATAGAAATGAGTGTCGACCAGCAGTGGCACTCACTTGGAATTTACCCAAATGATCTGTAAATAGATGTTCACACAACGCATGCACACTAATGTTTATAGCTCCTCTGATCATAATTGCCCAAACTGGGAAGCTAACCTAGACATCTTTCTGTAAGAAAACGGATAAAGAAACTATGGTACACCAGAAAATGGAATATTATATGCCACGAAAAGGAAATGAGCTGTCAAATCAGAAGACAGGTGGGAAAAATTAAATGAATGTTACCAAATTCAAGAATGAATTTTATTTATTTTTAAGAACCAATTTTAAAAGGTTATAAACTGTATGACTGCAACTACATCATGTTTGATACTACAAAAGCAGTAAAAAAAATAGTTGTTTCTAAGGGGTGAAAAGGGAGGGAGGAACAGGCAGAGCACAGAGGGTTTCTAGGCAATGAAAGTATTTTGTGTGACATTATCATGGTGGGTACATGTCATTATACTTTTCTCCAAACCTATACAACGTATGATACCAAGAGCGAGCTCTAACGTGAAATACGAACTTTGGGTGATGACGTGTCAGTGGAAGCTAATTGATCATAATAAGCACACCACTGCAGAGAAGGCTGTTGAGAGTAGGGAAGGCCACTGTGGGGAGCATTGTAATATGGGAACGCCACACTAGTAACAGATGTTGCAATGAGTTTAAGGTTGCTCCGAAAATAAAGCTTTTTTCTTTAAAAGAAACAAAAAAGGGATAAGTAAACAATTTGAATAAGCAATTCACAATACGGAAAATTCAAGTGGCCAAGGAATATTGAAAAGTTTTCAAACTTATCTGTAACCAAAGAAGTTCAAATAAAATATCATTTTTTTTTTCTAATAAACTGATGAGCTTTTTTTAATGAAAAAATAAAAATCGCTAGCTGGCAAGCATACAGATAAGCAGTAGTGTGTATATGTTGTGAGTGAGAGGATAAATTGTTGTAGTTTTTCTGGATTCACTTTGGCAAGATGTTCCAAACGACTTGAAAAATGTGCATACCCTTTACCCCCGTTCAGCACTAGGAAACTCATGCCAAGGAAAAACGCATGGGTGTTCATTAAACACAGCTGATGCCAATAAAAAATTGCAAACAGCCCAAATGTTAAAAAACAAAGGATTGATACTAAAAACTACAGTATGTTCATGTGATAAAACATCATGTAGCCATAGAAAATTGGGATGTTGAAATCTCTATATTGACATAAGCTATATGTAATGTAGTGATAATTTTGTAACTGAAGTTATAGAAAAGTAAGTGCATTGTGGCATTATTTATATTAAATATATAAGGAACTAGGGACATTTATGAATAAATATTTATGTGTTGGGGTTTATGGAAAGAGAAAAGGCTGGAAGGCTACGTACAAGGATGTCAGTAGTTGCTATCTGAAGATGTAGGGATTGTGAATTACTTTGTTAATTTTTCTCCATGAAATATAAACTTACATAATAAAAGGAACAATAGAAGCAACCATGAAAAGATAGACAGAACCTTGATTCTGGTTCCACAATATTCCTGGCAGCACTGACCTGGATCCAGCCAGGCAAGTTTGGCCTCAGATGGTTACAAACTAATACAGTGTGTAGGCAGCCCTCAGGCTGGAATGTGTCCACGACTATTTCCTTTTCAGACACAATTTCTTCAGGACGCCATTTGCTTCTTCCTTCCTGTCTTGTCCTCTCAACAAATATTGACACTAAGAGAGGGCTGTGGCCTCTTCAAATTCTCTACTAATGAGTTGTGTTAATATGACAGCAGCTGTGGCTCAGACTGCAGCCCCAACATCTGCACAGCCTGAAAACTGCTTCCCAGAAGGTATATGTTGTGAGAAGACCTCACAGCAGCCATGAGTCCTTGGGAAAGGAGAATTAAAACTGGAAATCTAGAGTATCCCTTTTGTGGGTTTGGAAGGTTTACAACAGTCAACTGGCATGCACACCTGGGGATTTGTGTGTTAGCATCAGAGTTTTGAAAAAGCCTAGAAATAAAGTCAGCCCAGGCAAGGGGGAGAAGAAATCCCAAAAGCTGCCAGGTTCCAGGAACTGTCAAATAAAACAGGAAAGGGATATGTAAAGTGGCCAGGAAGGGTTGGGAAAAGGTCCTTCCATCTTGAATGTGGACCATTTCAGAATGTTAGTTAGATTCTGCACCTAAAGATTCTGCCAACAATTGCAAGGTCCCTCTGAGAGTGCCATTCTACTGGGCAAGTATTCAGTGCCAGTGTTCAGAGCTCATATTAACAAAGCCGTTTCCAGATCAGTCTATAAGAACAATGAAGTGTTCTCGTAGCTATGGAGATGCTATGCCATGAATTTCACAACCCATTTGCATCCTGGCCTCTCAGCTGTGCCCTGGGTGGAACAGGCCTCTGCTAGTTCCTAGACAATATTGAGGAGCCAGTCCTTTTCGTCCCTCTTGGGTTTTTGGTGTGTTTCTATTTTTGCCTTTAGCAATACCACCCTGTTGTCTGTTACTGACAAAGGCTCTCAAGGATCTTTGAGAACTCTGAGTATCACATGTTCTAAAAGAATTCAGTAAACTAGAATTCTATAGTATCACAGCTGGAAGGAATGAAAGGGAAGATCTTAACCCACAGTTACAGAGCTTTGGGAAAAGCCTGGAGGCTGGAAGGGGACATAAGCTGCCTATGGGTCCCCACGCAGTTGTTCCTGGCTATTTCCTCCAAAATTGATACATATGGTCAAATCTTAACTGCGGAAGTGGTGGCAGCAAGAGGTGGGGCCCTCTGGGAGGTGATTCTGTTATGAAAGTTCCATGTTCACAAATGGGGTCAGTGACTTAAAAGGGGGATGGAGTCCACCGGCCTTCTGACATTAAAAATATAGAACGCATCAATACGAGAAATAGTTCTGCTTCATACACTGCATCTGCTACAACTTTGACCTTAGACTTCTCATCCCCCTAAAATGTGAGAAATATAATCCTCTTGCTTATAGATTACCCAGTTATTCTATTACAGTACCAACTACCACACTTTGACACCCTCTAAGTTCTCTCTTCATGTTATTAGCAGTCCACCCCAGGAGGAGTAGAAGAGTGTCTGGTCATCAGACGGACAGCCTGGGGCCTCTCTAAGGATGGCCTGTGATGAGTCATCTCCCCCAGATAGTTGAGGCATAGGATGCTGAGAAGATGGCAGAGGAACATACTGTAAACTCCTGGGGTCTCACTGAGCCTGCTTTGTCCACTTGGCTCAACTGCCCTGACCCAGAGTTTGGGGAAACAACTCAGTGCACATGGCTGCAGAATCTCCACTTGTATAATGTGGTCATCACTGGAAAATGTGTCAAATTTGAGCTAACGTTTCCATTCTCCACTTATTGCATCATTTTGATCTTCTCTGTGAGTGGGGGAAGTAAGAGGGTCATGGGTGACCGCCTCCCTTTACAAATGAGAAAAACCTCTGGCAGAGAAAGTAAAGAGGGCACTCACCTAATTTTAGACAAAGCTAGAATGAAAACTCATTTCTCAACTCTTCATTAATTTTCTCCTGCAATAATTCATAGCCCTTTGGGGTTCTATAGAAGAGAGAATAACTAAGGTGTTTCTGATCAGATTCCAGATGTAGCAGGTACATTGCTATTCCAGATGACTTGGAAAAACCCATTCCACTCATTTCACACATAAAAAAGAGGAACACACAACTATACCTACAGCCAGAGCCATGGTGCTAAAAACACTGAACTCATCATCAGTGCTGGAGGGGTCAAAGATTTTCAAGGAGGAGACAGTACCCAACATCAGAAAATCTGGTACTAATTTAACTCCGCATTTGCCATCCATAAAAATGTAGGCAGTGCCAAAAATTTAAAGTGCTTGCCTCAACAAAGAGGTGCAGTTTTAAGTATAATTTTAATGCCTACAGAGCATTTAGTGTACAGTGGGTTTTTGAAAATCATAGTAATAGATCTTCTCAGGTTGGTCCATAAAATCCATTTCAGCCACAAGATGCCTGAAATGCCATTTACCTCTCATACAGAATCCTTGGAGGGAGATTATATTCAAACTTCTAATTGCATGTATGTAACCTGTATCTTTCCTGATCACTTTTTCAACCTATGTTTAAGTTGCTTTGTTATTTGTCTTGAAGGTAAGAGAGTAGAAATCTTATCTCTCTTATTGTGCCCCAGTGCAATGCCTTCTACATAAAGGTATTTGCATAAAGCATTTAATAGGTGAGTGAATAAATGCTATTGCCTAGACCAAGGATGCTCCTCCCACTCCACTTGCTTTGATTGGGTAATTCCTACTTCAAGTCAGAAAATCAAGCTGCTCTCCACCCTCCACCTAAGTCAGATTCTCACCCATGTTCCCCCCTTCACACCTGGTACTTCCTGTAGTCACAGCAATGACCATATTGCACTTTTCATTTATCTGAATTACCTTTTAAAAGACTTTACCCAAGTGCTAAGCGCTTCAGATTGTCTTCTTTAGTTGCTTCTTCTTAACAATGAGGATGTGTAAGACCAAAACAAGTGACTAAAAGCAGTGTGCAAAAAAACACAAAAACCACCTTCAACAATATGCTATTAACATCCTCAGAGAAGGATATTTAAAGCGTGTTACTTCTATGAGCAAAGAACAGGGGCAAGATCCTATATTTAAATAAAGGAACATTCAAAGACAAAAGAGATGTCTCAGAAATTCAAAACATAATATTAGAAATTCTAAACTTGATAGAAACGTTGAAAGATAAAATTCCAGACTTTTCCCAAAAAATAGACAAAGAAAGGGGAAACATGAAATAGAATATCCAGGGAAATCAATCAGGCAGAAAAAGTAGAGAAAAAAGATGACAAAAATCAACACCAACAACAAACAAAATCATGTAAACATGAGCTGAAAAGTGCACGTCCAAGTAGAAAAGGTATATTTGAACACATTAGACCTTCAGCTAGTTAAATTTCAAATTTCAGAGTGTAAATGACAAAAACACTGCAAACTTCAGAGAGAAAAAGTCAGGGTTAAGAATGACTTTGAATTTTTCAACAACTAGGAAAAAGACAATGGAGTAATGTTCCCAACATTCTGAGGGAAACGGTTTCAACTTAGCATTCTATATATGGCAAATCATCATCAGGGAAAGGTATCCGACAGGAATTTTTAACTAGAAATAGGCCAAAAACATCAACTTCCAATGTAACCATCAGCTATTTTTAAAGGATTTGTTAAACCAGAATAAAGACAATAGTAAAGGAAGATCTGGACATAGAAAGACTGATGGGAAATACAACAGAAGAAGGAAATGATGCTAAGTGTCTGGGCTGTATGGAAAGAGATCCTGGTGATAACTATTCCACAGTGGAGCTGACTGGAGAGCCAGGCATGAGACGGCTACCATTGCAAGCACCCTGCGGCTACCACCTCAGCCTGAAGAATTACCAGAGGTGCTTCTCCAAAACAAGGAGTTTTGAAATACAGCTTCCAAGGAACAGAGAATTCAACCTTAAAAAAAGGCAAAGGGAATTCCAGTGTTTACAGCCAAGTCCCATGATGACAGCTGTGTAGCTCAGAGAGTGAGGGGAATCTACAAGGAAAAGTTGGAATAAATAAATTCCTTATGTAATTGTCCTGCTAGAAATTTTGCTGAGAAGCCTGTGAAAGCTGCAAGGGAAAAGAGAAGTAAATAGAAACAAAACCAGGCAAGTAAAGTCTACGAGTGTGAGTGACTAGGGAAGCACTAGAAACCTTGAATTTGAAACATGCCTTGAGATCTGATTGCCCTGAACTTGGGTGCATAATATACAGAAAAGTGTCCTTGTTCCAATTTCTCCACCTGGGAATTTCTGAAGTACAAACAGTTAACATCAACAAACAAACATTAAGCATGTATAAGGCAAGAAAATCCATGGACTGGTAGTATTCTCCACACTGGGACAAAGCCAGAGTTTCTAATGGCCCATTAGACTTTATTCCCAGAGAAATGTCACTGTGGTAGTCATTTTTACTTCACAAAGATTTCTCACTGTAGCAGGGAGGCAGGGGCAATGGGCAAGGAGACAAGGAATGAGAACTGAAGTGGTCTCCAGATCCTACCTGAGACCTGCTGGGAATGACAAAGTGGCAGCACAAAGCATGTCCAGTCAAGCAGGTGACTTCAGAGGAAGAGTGGTGGGGTCACCTGCTCTTGACAAGGGCTCTTCCAACATGAACCCTCTCTGTGTGCTGGAGAGAACTGCTTTGAGCAGTCACGTGAGCCGAGGGCTCAGTCACCAACACTGGTGAGGTGACTGTTTTCCTCTGTACTTCTGGGTTTCAAAGGCCACTGAAAGATGAAATATTTACTAAAGTCATATGCATGTTACCTACAGAATTTGTATGATAACTAGATAGTTCCTTATTAAAACTTAGTACTTTTGTTTTTATCTGTTTGTTTAAATCAGATAAAGATTGAATGGTTAAATACAAATATCTAAAAGGTAAATGTATAGCACGGCATCAAAGGAAAGCCAGTAGTATGGTCTGCGGTAGCCACCCTCCAAAACAGATCTCAACCTTCTTCCCTTGGTGTTCACTCTCCTGTGTTGTCCCTTCCCGTGCCGAGGAGGGCTAACATGCGTAACCAAGAAGCTATTGTAGAAAAAGTGAAATGTGTCATCTAAGGTCAGGTCATCAAAAACATTGTGACTCCCTACCTAGCTCTATCTTACACTGCTCGCTCTGGGAGAAGCCCACCAATGTGACCTGAAAGTGTTCAAGCTGACACATGAAGAGGTCAGTGTGAGGACAGATTGAGGCCTGCTACCAACAACCACGTGAGTGCAACATTTTGGAAGAGCATCTTCCAGCCCCGGGGAGGCCCTCAGATGACTACAGCCCTTCCTGACTCTGTGGCTACAGCTTCACAAGAGATCCTTGTTCAGAAAGGTCTACCTCAGACACTTAAATTCTTGACCCACAGAAACTGTGCAAGATAACAAATATGTATTGTCTTAGGCCACTAAGTTTTGCACTATTTTGTCATATAACTATAAATAACTTATACACTTGCTACAAATGAAAAATTAAAACAAACCAATGTTATGAAATTCTACTTGTAAATGACTCCATCCAGAAGGGTTTAAGCCTAAAATCTGTTGTGTGTTGGTTAAAGGGAGACATTCATAAGTACTAAGGTCAAAGATTAATTCCAAACTCAGAGTTATTCTCCTTAATCTAACCAGGAAGAGAAAGAGAAAATTGGAAAGGGATATCTCTCTATCTGTTCCAGCTACTTAGTGACATATCTTGGATCATTTAAAATTATTTCAAGGACCAGCAGTTGTATAAGTTGCATATTTGTGAGATGCCAGTGGTGGAAAAGTGGCAAGATAGTGTCATGGGAAACAGTTTGGACAATCTGTGACTCTGGCACCTGAATTCATCCCTGTGGACTTCAACCCCCTCCTGTGTACAAAGAACGAATCAGGTGATGCATGAGTTCTCTTCTAATTCCTATAATTCAGAATTCTACCTTTGATCCAAGACATAAATCATACCATAGTCAGCAGTCTACTGATAAACAAAGCTAGTAACTTGCAGAAAGCCATATAAAAACTTTCTAGTTATGCATACACAGTTTGAAATGTCTTAATATGTGTTCTAAAGTGTCATTCGTTCATTCAATTTGAAAAATAAATTTAGTCACATGTCCTGACTTAAAAAATGAAGAGCATTCCTCATTTATGCATCCAGAGCAAGTCTGATCTTTGCTAAAAATAAAGTTTTTTGCCTGAGTCACATCCAAGTCATAATAATTAAACACCAAGGAGCAGAAGCTTGAAGCAGGTGAGGTTAGTTTCATTCCATATGTGCATTTCTCCCTGAGTATCAAAGTCACAAAGTCTCTGCATGAGAGTCCAGGAGGCTCTGTGCCAATCTGAACATTTGCTTTGACCTACAGAACGCGAAACTGCTGGACCAGAAATTCCGAGAGGGTTGAGCTAATTTTCCAAAGCAGCTTAATGTTTTAATGACCATAAAATGACTCTAATCTACCTATCAACATATGTATAATCACAGTGACGGTTCAGCCCAGTATTATTTTTATCATACATCCATTTTATTCTGTCTCGCTGCCAAGACAAAGGCAATGAGGTATTTCCTACGTAGTAGACTTGTCCTCCCTCAGTCTAACATTTCCTGCTTAACATCCATTTCAAAGGTGAGTGGTGCTGCAAGGTTATTTCCTCCATTGGCTACTTTCAATACAAGGAGGAAAAACTTTTCAGTCCTGAATTCCTCTGAGAAACCCGTATTTGTGGATTATGTACGTATTTTAAAACAAGTTCAAATTTTGATTTGAATGTTCTGTATTTAAATAGATATGTAAGTCAGCCAATATGGCTAAATTTAAGATTAGAGCTTATAAAACTGTGTCCAGTAGTTAAGAGTTTAAATTTGTTTAAAATGCAGAGAGACAAAAGAAGAAAAAAGCAAAGACCAAACAACAATAAAGCCATAGGGGAAAAGGAGAGCATGAGAACAACAGAGTCAGATTAACAGACATGAGGAACTGAAGTGAAAAGGGGAAAGAGGAGGAAAGAAAGGAAAAAAGCAAGTATCTCACTGTCTTTACCTCTTCAGCTTCTCCCAGTAATTTTCACCATACTACCTTCCGTGGAGCAGCATTTTTATGTCTAGCAATGGTTAAGCATACTAAGAAAGCATCCAATTCTGCCTCACCTGCTCTTCACTGCGGAGTCTGCCCAGGGTCTAAAATATGCCTGCCCTTCATTTCTCTGCCCACATACCCTACTGGGTGCTCAGCTGTTGTTGAGTTGTGGAAGGAACTCCACATACTTCTTCAGACAATCACACAATTGTCCTAACCCTCCTTAAGAAGTGAAAACAATGGTCTCTAATGCTAGTAAGTTTACCAAAGGCCAGAAATCACACTAAAGACTTATGTATTCCCACCCTCCTGGAGGAGCCACAAACTACAGATAACTGTTCTTTGTGTTTCATGCAAAGTCACAGCAACACAGGAAGCCAGAGTCTGTTCATTCGTCTCAAAGAAGTATATGGTCAGCTGGCATTGTGGCTTCTGGGAAATTTAGATTTGGGTATAAATGGAGCAGGATAATGTATTGAAATATTAACTTGCATTTGCCTTTTCTGTATTTCTGCTCTTCCATTTCTAGCTGGCAATCAACACTGTCTTTCCTTGCCTTGAAAAAGGCAAAATGTTTAGTGTTGCAATTTTTCTAGTGTTTTATATGACTAGACGTTTTCCCAGTGTTATGTTAAGTGTTGGGAAAGAGGGAGGGAGAAAGGAGAGTCCCTTGGTTACAGCTAGACTGGAGAAACAGGTGCTTGGGTTCTCCCCTGGAGAGGAAGCAGTGAGGGACTCCTAGAGGGTCCTAGAGCTGAGTCTAGTGGAGAGCTGAGGGAGGACACTGGGTGATACACAGGGACTGCAGCCATGTCAGAGATTTCTGTGCCCCAGGACTTAGAAGGAACCCTGGGACCGGGACAATGAACATTGGAGTGGAATTGACAATTGGTGAGTCTAAGGGGCTCTGTACAGCCTCCAAGAATTTCAGATCTAGCAAGGGATCTAACATGCATGGCTGTACGGAGAGAGACCCACCAAGGAGTGCCGAGCCCAGGGCAAGTAGTAGCTGAAGTACAACCTACACTGTGGCAAGTGGGCAGCCACCAGCAAGGAGGGCACCTTTACCCAAGACAAAGACATGCTATATGGACCAGGAATGGCCTTGCATGCCCTTGCCCATCTATGAGCTTTTTCCCATCCCTGAAGACAGAGCATCTCTAATACCTACGAATAAATTTCTGATCACTAGAGTAGTGTAGGGGGTTTGTAGACAAGGGTGGACCTGTAGACACTGGTATATATTCAATAGCCCATTTCTTCTTTCCTCTTTAGACTACCCTTGTCTGCAAACCCACAGGCAAGGCTTCATTCTCTCTAGAATAGAACTTTTGAGGCAGTAATCAGCTTACTCACATCTAAAGAACGGAAGGATCAGTGCCACCGTTCTCAGAGGCACATCTGACAAAGGCAGTACCTCTGGCAGACACACAGAGCAAAAGGGCTAATAGATATGTTAGTTCTCACTCCTGGAGAAAGTCTGCAGTAGAGACAGATTAGATGTGAATATACCTGGGTAAACCTGAGGCCATCAGCTCCACCACTGAGAACCTGCAGCTGAGATTAGGGAGGAAGTGCATCTCCCATGAACGCTGGCCTTTGTAAGGAAGGTGCCACTTCCCATTGTCCTGAGGCACACACGGGCCACTGTTCTTCCAGGGATCCCATAACAGATGTCATTCCTGTCTGAACAGCAGCAAGACCTCTGGTCTTTGACCCATACAAATCTCAATTAGCCAAAATTATTCAGCTGTGTCAAGGCTCTGTCTTCCTTCAAACACCTAATTGTGTGAAAGCCACATTCCTCGGAGCTGCAGCCCCCACCTCCATGATCAGAGACCCTCCCATCCCCGGCCTCTCCCCAAGGGTATCTCTAGTTTTTCCTTCTTCTCTTAATGAACTGTGCCAATCATTAAGGAAATTCCACTGCAGCATTATTACTCTTGGCGATTCTTCACTCGTTAGCCAGTGAGCCAAACAAATGTCCCCATTTATAGCTGCTTTCAACTCTAGTCCAGCCAGGCACTGCAAGATCCCATCAGCCTTTCCATGTACCCTGCTGAGAACACACAGGCAGGCCAATCCTTGCGAAACATAAAGGGATGTTAATATGGTACCAAGTGACAGAAAGCAAACCTGCAAGCCAGTTATTACACATCCGTTTCCTCATTCTGGGTCTCTCATTCTTAACCTCCATGGAATCAGTAATTAGGGAGAGTCACATAACCTAGAGATTCATTTAAATTCCCTGACAGTGAACTCTTTAAAATATACACATGCTGCTTTTGTTGATGCAATTATGTATCCCTTGTAGGTCATGCCTGTTTGAATTTGGCAGGAGACTGAACATGATATAAAACCAAACTCAGATCTTATTACTGTACTTGTCCTAATAAGACATTATCCTTGGAGTTGGATGCTGTGACCCCATTGGTAATACAAAGGCAAAGATCCAGGATGTTCCAAGCATCTATCTCCCCAGAAAACAGAAGCTAGTTACACCCTGACTGACTACACCCAGAAAAAGCCTATAGCTAGATAATGTCAAAATTCTCACATTTCACCTCAGGCTTTTGAAAACAAAAACACATTTTAATATCCCTAATTATCTTTATAACAACAAATCTTTTAAAAAAGATATGAAAAACAATTTCTTTCTTCCTTCTGCTCTCTTGCTTCTTATAAAACCACATCAGACACATGAAATCCCCACTGAACAAGCAGAAGTGGAATTACATTAGGCAAATAAAAACAGCAAATGCTAATTCTGCAAATTCACATTAGGTCACTTTGGCTTGATTTTCCATCTTTTTATCTAAATAAAGCAAACAAAATCCTTCTTTTGTTTTCTCTATTCTCTATTTAAATAGTGCTAGTGTACTGTGTTCAAAGAAAGCTGGAGTTAGCTCACCTATGCTTTGGAGATTGCAACTTAGGCCCACCGTACAGCTGGAGTCCCCAACCCTCTGCTTCTGCCCATTTGCCCAGTTGGCTCCCTCCTGAAAATGGGGCTGGAGAAAAACTAGAAAAGTGAACTAGCAACGTGGTGGTAAGAGGGGTGCTGTGAGTGCTGCAAAGTGCCCTAGAAGCCGTGTGTGTTCCTAGTGTGCTCAGGGTGTAGGGAATGGCAAACTCCAGGGCAACACATTACCATGGTAGGACTTCATAGGGTCCCTGTCCAGCTCTCACCATGAAACATTCTAGGAAATGAAGCACTTCGGAGAAGCCAAACCCAAGTCAGCAGAAGCCTGCAGAAGAGCGAGAGGGAAATGGAGAAGAGTGAGAGCTGGCAGCAACCTCTGGATGAAATTCCCCTCATGCTTCGGCCTTTTTATTTTTTCAAACCTTTTTCTAGAACCTGGCAGATCAGCGGCACACATATGAGAGTGGTCAGAAAAGCAGAACTTCAGGCCCCAACACGGGCCCACAAATCTGAAATTTATGCACATGGAAGTTTAAGAAACACTGGTGTAGAGCACAGCTAAATAAAAACAAACACTAGCCCCAGGACTCTGGCCAAATCCAAGGTATGGGAAGGAAGACATGATGGGCAACATAAGCCCATGCGGTGTGTATTAAAAACTACGTAGAGGGAGAAGAGAGCCAAACACAGTACTCATCTACCAAGTGAGGCATCAGCGACCTTTTCAAGTCAGACGCGTCCCTTTGGTTTCTCCCCTGGCAGGAACCATGTGCACCCACCTAAATTCACACAGCTTCCTCCTGTCATCAAAAGTCCACAGAACTCCTTCTTGCTGCCGCCTCATAGACACTCCTACTTTGCCCCTTGTGAGTCAGTCTTCCTAACTTCTACCATCCCACAGTCTGTTCATCGGTCAACAGTAGCTGCCTGCCACATATGACAGATTGAACTCACGTTTCTTCCCACTATGTCTGGAAACTGCACTCAGGGGAAGAGAAAAGATTTTTAACAAAGGTACAAACTGACAAAAGCAAAGTAAGCTGGAAAGAAAATATTAGCATTAAAAATAGACAACCTCTAAGTTTTGGAAGATGGAAGATAGAAAGCAGAGGGAAAGTAATTATGTTAAGATCCATCAGAGACTCAGGGGACATCAGTTGCCAGGTTAGTCTGGAGAGGGGAGAGCTAGAAATTTTGACCATGATTAAGTCTATATATAGAGTCAGCAAACCTCAGATCCCCTCCCCAATTCTGCGCAGCCCAATAAGCACACACACTCCAAACTGCAGGAGAGCTCAAGGGCCTGTTCTTACAGAAACTGTTCCAGAGCCATTCCTAATGCAAGTTCTCCAGGCGTGCTAGAGGCCAGAGAGGAGGTGTACGAGGTTGAGTTAAATTCACAGTAGGGCTTTCAACTTTCTGTTTCCAGAAAGCATACAGCTAAGCCTTGACCCACCAGAGAGGAGGTTACAGGATTCTTGCCTGGAAAAGCCGATCAGCCTCAAACAAATAACAACAAAGTTCCAGCTGACTAACCAAAGAGCAGAGACACCAGCCTATAACGTCTTGTGAAGCCCACTAGTAAAAACCGCAAAGATCACCCAGTGAGGTCTTTCATGCCATGTTCTCAGGTTAAAATTGACAGATCAGGATCATTTTAGCTTTAGGAAAGCTTCATATCAAAGATAAAGATCAAAACAAGAAAGACTTTTCAGAGATCCAAAAATTTATTGTTTTCTAAAACAATACAAGAAGCAGAAGAAAAATCACAAAAAACCCTAACAAAACTCTCACAGAAATAAAGTTACCTCCATTAAAAAAGAATAAGAGGATACAGGAATGAAATAGGAGCAATTAGACAGTAAGAAATATAAAAAATTAAAAATATAAGAGGAAAATTTTCAATGAAACATAAGAAAGAAATGTTTAAAATACAAATTAGAGGTTTAGTACAGGGAGTCAATGTCTTAAAATTGTTGATCTTAAAAAAATGAACTCAGGAAGCAGTCAGAATATAAGGTCCAAAATGTATAGAAAGTTTTCTAGAGCTATGGAATACAAGATCTCAGATCAAGAAAGATTCACCAAGCAATCCTTCCTTCTCTTTAGTTAATTACATGTTCTGTGGAGTTAGACTAAAACATGTGGGAGTCTAATCTCCCCCAGCAGCGGGCCTTGGGAAGTTCCTTCACCTCCCTATGTCTCAGGTCCTTCATCTGTAAAATTGGAGACATAGTGCTACCAGCCTCACAAGGTTGTAATCACAAGTAAGAGCTCATGTGCATAAAGTACATAATATAAAAACCATAACTTTTAAAACGTTATTTTATAAAAAGACAAGCGTGTATCAATAACTCATCAGCCACTAGAGTAAAGAATGTTACAATGTGCCTAATTTTCTCGCATGCACAGTCGTCCCCATCTCTGCTCAAGCAGATGTCCCTTGGCCCGTCCTTCCAGGCTCTGCTGAGAATCTTGCCATGAAAATGAGCTCCATCCTTCTCATGGGCTAAACATTTGGTATGCAGGATCTTGTTTGGAAATCTAAACTTTGGTGCTCCAGGGTACCTAAGGCAGGACTACAAATTTCCACACTCTGCAGTGAAAATGCAACATTGGTGTCCTCCTCCAACCGAAGGGTGAAGAGGTCTGCAGTAGGCCAATATGTACCCAAAAAGAAAGAAGCAAGAGATGTCACATGCTCAAGAGCCAGTGTCAAAGCAAGCGTGAAAATGAAGAGCCTCAGCCTTTCAATGTTTCAGGTTCCTGCTGAAAGAAGGTCCGACACTCTTCTCCATCAAAGGATGATGATAACAGTAATCATGATGTTTTTACATCATTTGCTACCATTTTCAGAATACCTTCCCATCTCAGTAACTCCTTACAAGCAACTGAGAAGTAATTTGTGTAGGTATTATGTACTCATTTTACAGATGGGAAACTGAGGCTAGGAAGGTGCAGACAACTTGCTTTCGACCTTCTGCCCAGAGCAGAATAGACACTGAAGCAAGAGGCCCTGATGCACAGCCCACAGTTCTTTTGTGCTGCTCCCCTCAAAGGCAGGTGGGTGCACCCTCAATACAGAGAGCTGCAGAAGCAGAGATGGAGACACAGCTCTGAGGTGCTGTTCCATGTTGTAGTCAGTTGAGAAAAATATACTGTTTCATTTCTGGCTAGGACAGTTCCTCCTAGTAAGCAGCAATGTTGGGATATTGGAGAAAGAAAGCTGCACAGAGGGTACCTAGGCAGTTATCCCTGGAGGGCACTTAGGGCTGAAAGTCACCTGCTTTGCTAGAGTAGCCTAAGTTTGACTGCCTCTAAAAATATCAAGGTGAGCTCAATCATCTCACTCCATATGGAACTCGTTGTCCCAGGAGCTCCTACAAGTCAAGTATTAATAGGTTAAAGAAAGCTCTGAACGATGGTATGGGCAACTGATCCAAATTGGATTATTAAGAAGGAAGATGGGCCATCAACCCTTTGTGTTTGAGGATGATGCTGAGAGAAGGAACTTTGGAGACTAATCCTCACAGGGCTTGATATGAGCTGACCCAGGGTGTGGTTTTGTGCACTCTTGTGCAGACAGTTTTTGTGGTTTTGATAAACAGTTCCCTAGAGAACAACTGAAAACTCTCTGGCATTTTGACAGGGCTAATGTCAACAAGATAATCTAAGTAATATGCCTTCTTTTCTTGCATTCTTAATTTTGAGCCCTACAGCCTTTGGAATTGATTCATTTCTGACTAATTTTTTAGAAAGACACAAATACAGAAATATGGGTTCCGTGTGTCATGTTTTCCCACGTATTGTGCTAACCCCTTGTAGTCTTATGGTTTGGAACCTATTAAAGATTTTCACCTTTGGCAAGAACAGTTTTGTTTTTTGGAAACAATTAGTATAAATCCCCTAGCCCTGGAGAAATCCTTCTCTACTTCTTTTTTCTTTATTTGATCAAAGAACAATGGAGAAGAGAGAATAAAAAAGGCATTATAAAATTTGCAGAAAGTGAACCAATAGAAACAATAAGAAAAATGGAAGAAACATTGAGAAGTAAATAGAAATGGTGGAGAGCCCATGAAAAGAGTCTGCCTGACAAATAGAGGTGTGCAGAAGATTAAAGCCCAAGAAAGAAAGAAGCTGAAAAAAGAACTGGGAAAACAGAGAAAGGGAGGAAATAATAAGTTACATGGAGAAGAGAAGGATCAAAACTTGTTTCAAATGAGTCATTCGGGAAGACAACACTGAGACCCCAAGAAAAGGGCTGTAAATATAACTGAAAAAGAAACTACAAGAGGATTAGGGAGTCTTAGAAGCTGAGGCTCCTGTGAGAAGTCTCCAGAAGCTCTTCCACAGATAGCAAAGTATGCAGCCATCAAACATGGAAATGATTCGACTCCCTCTCACCCACTGCCCACGCCATAACTAACTTGCACATTCTTATTCTTAAATTATCTCTCTATTGAGGATGTCTGACACACACCACACAGACTCCCTGGACGGCCACAGTCTAATATAAACAATGGTGTGGAAGGCACTCGTGATAAAACACGGTTCTAATTACCAAAGGCTTTCATAGTCCATGATACTTGTTATCAGCGGCCACTGAGCCGAAGGTCGTGCCTGGTCCAGTTAATCCTTCCCTTGACATGAGGTGAGTTTCCCAAGTCAAAGCTGTACATCTCTGCCATTCCTCCTCCAGACTTCCAGTTCATTAGAGCAGTCAGAGACGCACTGAACATATAATAACAGATCATTAGGCACGTTGAACCACAAGACCTCTCAGCTGCCTAACTACACCACTGCAGTGGAGGAGCTGTGCTTGCAAGGGTCCCAGGACCAGAGATGTTCAATGGGATGCTGGGTCATGAGGCTCTGACAGATGAAGGATGGATGGAACTCTGCGTGACCCCGAGTTGTTCTAAGGGCTCCATAGAGTAAATCCACCCTCCTTCTTGCTGGAAAGGGGCCAGGAAACAAGACATCTTTCCCTAATGAGGAGGTGGAAGGAAGCTTGGGAAACTGATTCTGAATTCCCAAAGTGAGAGAAGACAAAATCTCTTGTAATCTGTTGATAGAAGTGCTCTATCACAGCCCATTTCACACTGTAATCCCCAGAAGCCCAGGATGGAAAGTGTAGAGTCCTCTCCTACTGTCTCCCCAGGCTCCTTCTCACTTATTAACTGGCAGGCAAGTCTTCTCCAGGAAGATTTTTCACATTCTCCGTTCCCAATGACTCAACCTCAGGTCAAGTTCTTTACCTCTACTTGGAATGACCAGCATTGCTCTCTAGCTGGTCTTCCTCCCTGTGAAGCCGTGTGCTGCTGACTTTCTAAGGCAAAGCTTTCCTCCCTCTCCAAGTAACCTGTGATGGCCCCTCAGTACCTGGGACTGAAATATAAACACTGTCTCCAAAGTGCAGCCCCGCTCATCTTTCCACCCTGTGGCTCATGGTTGTCCTTTGGACACACCCACTCTGGGCTGACCGCTCTTCTCAGTCACTAGCACACACCCAGGCTTTCCTGCCTCTGTGTCTCTGCCATTTCATTCGCTATCTGGAGCTGTTTGTCCAAAATGGAGGTCGCACTTTACAAAAAGCTAATGAGTACTTGAAATGTGAGTAGTGGCAATCGACATTAGCAATCCAAAGGAAACTACACACAGCATGCTGAAGATCCATTAGAAACAAAGAATGCGAACTATCATGCTTGCAGGCTTTCATACTGTTCACATGCTGAGTTGAGCTATAGCATAAAACTTTGAAAGTATGCTACAATAAGAATGTGAATATACATCATTAATAGTTTTATATGGGTTGTATTTTGAACTGATGATATTTCAGCTATATTGAGCTGAATAAAGCATATGATTAAATTTAATTTTTGTTTCCTTTTACTTTTGAATTTGATGACTAGAAACTTTAAAATTCTGACTCTTGCGTGCAGCTCATAGTATATTTCTACTGGACAGTGCTGATCTAGAAGACTCTTTCATCTCCATGTGCTCAATCCCAACCTTCCTTCAAAGCCCAGACTGGACCTACTATCCACTAAGCCTTATGTGACCCACAGGAGCCAGCACTAATATTTCTTACCTCAGAAATTCCATAAGACTTAAGTTTATCTTATCAGTCCCTGCCCTGTAAATTATAATTATTTCTCTTCATACCTCCCTGGAATATTCCACAAGCCCCTCCAAGGCATGAGCCATTTCTGAGCCATTTCATGAGCTAGTTGCAGAGTGGTGCTCCCACATTAAACAAACTAAATTTAAGATACAGATTTCATGATTTACCAGCTGTAATATTGGCTAAATTATGTAATTTCTCTGGACCAGGATTCCACATTATAAACTGAAGATAGTAATCATGCCTATTTTGTGGGGTGTAGTGAGAGTTAAGTAAAATGATATAATATAAAGCATTAAGCATAGTACCTGGCATAGGAAATAACAGTAGTTATTATTCTGAACTATGAAATTATCATTTAAATAGTGCATGCATATGTGTGTGTGTGTGTGTGTGTGTGTGTGTGTGTGTGTGTGTGTACAGAGAAAGCATAGGCCAATAGGGTTAAATTGATGTAAAACTTGATGCTACCATATTGAGACTCAACTCCACAGAGCAGCAGGCTGGAAATTCAGGCCAGGTTTCCATGTTGCAGTGGTGAGGCCAACCTCTTCTTCCTCAGGAAACCTCAGTTTTTTGCTCATAAGGCCTTCAACTGATGGGGTGAAAGCCACCCACATTGTGGAAAATCCTCTGCTTAACTCAAAGTCAACTGACCTAAATGTGAATCACACCTAAGTAGTATCTTCACAGTCACATCCTGACTGGTGCTGGAACAAAACAAATGTGCACCACAGGTCCAAGCTGACACATAGAATCATCTCACCTGTAATATACTGTGCACTATGCTTCTTGATGTTAACAGGAAGCATCTTGTTACTCTTGCATCTGTGATGCTTAAATTGGAAAATTAAGTTGATTAAAGCTCTTTCGCAGTTCTTAGAAAATCTACAGTAGGTCAGTCAATCAAAAAACACTGCATTTACTGAGAACCTATGATACCATTTCTTCAAAGTAATGGAAACAAAGTGGTGAAGAAGGCAGAGCCTTGATGTTAACTAGAACACATTGTAGTAGAGGGAGACAGACAAAGAGCTAAATGCAAACAAGATGCTTTCAAATAATGATAAATAATCGGGCAGACTTGGGGAATGACCCAAGAGGAGGCCACTTTATTAAAGCCTCCGAGGCACTTTTACTGAGACCTGCATGCAGTCAAAGATATGATGAAAAGTTGGAACCAAGAACTCCACAGGACACAGGGATGTTTGGAAATGTTTTGTCCCCAGGAGAACTGTGTCATAATGTCACAAGAGCCCTCACAATGCACCACTGGTTTAAGCTGCTTCTCAGTGTCAAATGTTGAGATTGCAAATTCTTCCAAAATGGTAGGCAAACTGGAGTTTACTCCCCCCCGCCAAGACACACACACAAACACAGGTCAATATACACAAACCCACATACCCCTTCTTGTCCTCTATACTACTTCTCAGGGCAAACAACTGATTCTTTCCCAGAGAATGAGCACAAAGTGAACCCTGTGACATTTCCCCAGTGAGAGGCCAGTGTCTTCCCAAGACAAAACCAAGGCTTTACCCACTTCTGTCCAGCTATATGTCAGGCTGGAGGAAGAACTACAGAAAAATACTCAGCCTTTCTAGTCTGTAGTCAGTCTGTTGTCTAATCTACAACCTGGTCCATTTCTCCCTAATCTTTACTCATCAAGAAGAAAGAAGCAGGATGGTGCTCATGGATCTAGAAAGGGAACTGTTAACCAAGGCAAAAGAATGCATGCATCCAAAACAGAAAATCTGCCAAACCCAACTCCACCTAGATGCAAGAAGGTCCTCTGACTTCCTGCACAAGTGAAGAGAGTCAAAAAGCTTCCACTTAAAAAACCCTAAATGAAAGAAGAAAGATGAGTGAAAACACTTAACAAGATGAGATCACAGCTGTTGAAGTATTTCCTGTGCAGTTTGGTTTTTATTCATGAACTGTCTGCCTACCCCTATGTCTTCAAGACTTCTACCTACTTTCTCTTCCAGTAGATTTAGTGTTTCTGTTTTAATATTGAGATCTGTGATCCATTTTTACTTTAGTTTAGTGCATAGTGATAGACTTGGGTCTAGTTTTAGTCTTTGGCACGTGAAAAGCCAGTTTTTCCAGCACCATTCACTAAAGAGACGATCTTTCTTCCAGTGAACTTGTTTGGCTCCTTCATCAAAGATAAGGTGGTTCAGTGTGTTTGTGGTTGTGTCTGCATCTTCTATTCTGTTTCACTGATCCTCAGGTCTGTTTTTTTGCCAGTATCATAAAAAAATCAGCCAATAACAAATGCTGGAGGGCCTGTGGGGAAAAAAGAACCCTTCTCCACTGTTGCTGGGAGGGTAGACTGGTGCAACCACTGTGGAAATCAGTGTGGAGATTCCTAGATTAGAGATCCCATTTGACCCAGCTATTCCCCTTCTGAATATTTTCCCCAAACAATTAAAAACATCATACCACAGTGATATATGTGCACCCATGTTTATAGCAGTGCAATTTGTCATAGTTAAATCTTGGAAATAACCCAAATACCCATCCACTGAGGAATGGATAAAAAAGGTGGTCTTCTTTTACAATGAAGTATTACTCAGCTGTAAAGAAAGATAAACTCGAGGTTTTTATGGGTAAATGGATGCAGGCAGAGACAATACTGATAAGTGAAATAAATCAGACCCGCATGTGTAAACACCATATTGTTTCCCTAGTGTAAAAAACTGAAACAGTGAATAAGATCCAAAAGGTACAGTAGGAGCTGGGGATTTAGCTCAGCAGCACAACGCCTGCCTGGCAAGTGCAATGTCCTGAGTTCGATTCCCAGTACCAAAAAAAAAAAGGTAAAATAGATATTGTAAAAGGGAAAGAAACTACTCAAAAGGAAAGAACAACTGGGATGGGGAAAAGTTAAAAAGAAGGAAGGAATATATGTGTGTGTGTGTGTGTGTGTGTGTACAGTTGTCCCTCACTATATCACCGTTCACTTACTGTGGCTTCACTGCATCACGGGTTTTTTAAAAAAATATATCTAATTCCATATGTATTGTGGAGTTTTCACTATGTTGTGGGATTTTGCAGTATATAGGTATTTATATAATATTTGTGATTTAAATTATTTTTGCCTAAAAAATTTAAAACAATATAAAAATGTTAATTCAAACATATTTAAAGAATATTAAATCAAAATAAAACACAGTATGTATTTCATTAGTGGATGAATACCATACTGTATACAGTGGAGATGCAGTAATATATATATTATATATATATATATATAGTACTGTTTATATTGTTTGATCAATCTTACACACCTATATCTGGTGTCTGAGCAACTACTTTGGAGATAATAATATGCAATATAATAACCATTGTTAATTTCCTATCATTTTGTTTTGAAATTCTGTATCTTTTTTTTAATTCTCTTTAATATAAAAAAAATTGAAAAGAGTGAAGAAAGAGGGATGAACACAGAGCAGGTAAGGAACAGACAAGCAGAGGCCAGTGAGTGCCACCCAAGAATGACGGCCTGTCTTCCTCCTCTCTAAGGTTCTACTGCCTTTTTGCCAGCAATATTCCAGAGAGCTTGCCAGAACCCAGATTCGGGTCCATGTCTCTCTACAAAGGAGTAATGAGCAGACGAAGGTGTATTCTTGGAGCTGGGCTCCCACATCCAATTCCATGACACTGACTTGGCTACTTTTCATCTCAAGGTTGAGTTCTCATCCTGAGGTCGAAGGTAGAGTCCAATACTGGAAGAGCCTGGATTTCTGACTTCTAGCTTTCTACATAAAAGCTCTCAACATGCTGTGATGTTTTAGGACACTCTCTTCTGAGGAACAAAAACCAACAATGTGGAAATGGAAACCTGGGATTTATGAGTTTTAACTATACAATAGGCACTTCTCCTTTACTCCCATTTTATTCTAACAGCTGCTGTTAGGACAGATACTGCTAAGGGAGGCAAAGGAACTCCATCAGTCTGGAGTCTCTCGATTTAAACTAACTGAACCTTAAAGTGAATATATTGCCTCAAAAACTGAAAACTCCAAAAGTGGAACTGATAAATCAGGCTACACTGAAGTGGGCTTTCAAAGGACAACTCCAGAAACTTTTGAACTTCTATTTTTTTACTCTGTTTGCCTTTTTGTTGGTCAGGGGGAGGGGAACAGGGTGTAGCCGCATAGTAGAGCACTTACAAGGCATGCCCAAGGCCCTCAGCTCTATTTCTGGCACTGAAAGAGAAAAGGCCTTCTGTGACGCTAACCAAAATTTTTAGAAAAATCTCTCTCCAAGGGGTGACAGAAAAGGCCCCTGGTAAGCCTAGTCTTCATTGTCCATACAGCTGGCAATCAACTCAAAAATCCAGTGTACCCTCGAAAGTTCTTGCCAAATTCCTAACGCTGACTCTTAATCAGCCAGAACTAGGTCAATGAGCCAGAGGACGGGGTCAGCCTCCTCCCAAACACAAGGCCTGAGAAGGCGAAAAGCACTTCCCTCAAAGGGTTTTGATAGATTTATTTTTAAGTGTGCCCATCTTACTTCCCGAGACGGAAAGAAGACTTACTGCAAAATTAATCCCATTCTAGAATCTGCAGAAAAGACTGTGGTGATTACTTTCAGATACTTCATGTTACGCATTTTATAAACCCTAAATTCGTCCATTCTGGTTCCTCTGTTGGACACACACTCTCTTCGTTTGCTACTCCCCTCCTGTCTGTGTACATCTCCATTTTAAAAATCACTACCAGCACAAAGCACAGGATTTTAAAGGCTGGTTTCTGGGCAGAGACTGAAGAGTGGGGAAGGGGTAAATGAGGAGGATTACTTTTTATAGGTCCTAAACTAGGGGACTCGTGTTCAAAATTCTTTTATAGCATTTCCAAATGTTTGTTCTGCAGAATATTATTTGATTATGATGCAAAGTGAAGAAAAGTTTCCATGATTAAATAGGGCTTGGAAACATCATACAGGACATCCTCCCTCACAGAGAGTCAAAGTATGCATTAATTCACCAAGAGCTTTGAGAAGCTCTTAAGAGGAACCATTTTAACTCTTAGATGCAACATTTATCAAACTGTCTTACCTCAAAATATTTTTACTGATGACATGTATTAATGTCTCCCAATTACAATAATATGTGATGAGCAATGTGAATCTGAGAAATCTTTATGAAGGCTGCAGACTTCTATTTTTCCAAATTCTCAATCAAATTTGAGAGTAGAATAAAGCCCTTTCATAGAGTTCAGTTCCCAAAAAAATATATCTCCCGTGTACTCTCTCTTAGGAAGCTACTGGAGGATGTAGGCCATCCAAGCAAGGTAGGAAAACAATAAAGAAGGCATAAATGTAGAAATTAGAGTTTAAACTCAGAAAAGGAAAGAAGGGAATCTTCAAAATAACAGAGAGGGAAGACCCCAGGATGACAGCTGCTATCAGTGCAAAAAGCATTAAGTCCAGACAGGGACCTGGTCTCAAAATTTTAAAAACATGGACTGGGGATGTCACCAGCTTCTCTAGCCATCAAAGTTGGGTTCAATCTCCAGTACTGCAAAGAAATATACATGCACTGCAAGGGCCCTTCCACCGCTCATGTGCAAACTAATTCCACTGAAAGCTACCTGGATATCTATGAACCAAAAATATAGCATAGTAAGCACAGAATAGAATCCTAGAACTCAGGGATATTTTATGGATTCTCCTTTACTAAAATATCTGTAATAAATAAGACAGGGCCTCTTTTCTAATTATAAAGAAATAAAAAAGCAATATATTCTCATTGAGAAAGATGCAGATGACATAAAAGCACAGTAAAGAAAAGAGTGTCATCTCCACTGAAGACTTTGGCTCCAGCAATAGTGCATATCATTAGCAACAGTGCTCTACCTGTGGACCTCCACAAAAGGAAAAAACAGGGAGATCCTCTGAAGCCATTGGAGAAAAGAAACTAAGCCTTACTGGCCAGTCGCCAGGGGGAAGGCAGAAGTCCAGAGGAGGTTGCCATGTGGCAAGAAAGAATATTCATTTTAAAAATTTATGTATTAACATATTAATTATGCATACCAATCATGCTTAGTGTGATATTTTCATATATGCTCTGATAAAATCCAACCAAACTTTCTCTCCTCTCTTTCACTCTCTCTCTCTCCCTCCTTCTCTCTCTTTTACTAGGCCCTTGTGGTCGCTATTCTACTTTCAGGTTGATGTTTTTCAGCATCCACATATGAAAAAGAATATATATCATTTCTTTCTTATCAGGCTACTCTCCTTGAACAAAATGCCTCTGGTTCTCTCTGTCCTACTGTGATGGATTTAGTTCTTCATGAAATGTTGAAATGCATGTGTGTTCATATATACATTCATTCCCTGTTGCTAGGCACATAGGCCGATTATACATCTTAGCTATTGTGAGTTCTGTGAATAGTATCAATGTGGATGTGCAGATAACTTTTTTATGCTGGCTTTTTTTCCTTTAGATACATGAGGAAGAAGGATTTTTGGATAATATGGTAGATCTACTTTCAGCTTTTTGAGGTACCTCCATACTGTTTTCCATAATGGTTATACTAATTTACATTCCCATCAGCAGTATAAGAATCCCTTCTTCTCCATATCCCTGAGAGAACTTATTTTGTTGGTTTGTTTTTTTTTTTTTAATAATGGTCATTCTGACAGGGATGAGGTGGATTCTCACATGGTATAGTAGTTGGACTTGCATTTTCTTGATGGCCTCTTTCATACATTGGTTGGCCATTTGTATTTCTTCTTTCAAGAGTGTCTATTCAGATGATTTGCCCATTTTTAAACTGAATTGCCTGCTTTTTTATTTTGAAGGGTTTTTTTTTTTAGTTCTATGTGTATTAACCATCTGCCGGATGAATAGGCAGAAAATATATTCCCCCATTCTGTAGGTTTTCTCTTCATTCAGAATACCATGCAATTTAAAATTTATGGGTTATTCCTTTCTAGAATTTTTCATTTTGTAGACTCCTGTATAAGTTGCTTGTGAATAACTGAAATCATGGAAAGTGAAACTATGGAGAGGAGGGTAACTGGACTTCCTAGTCCACCAAGTTCATGTTGAAAGTGAATTGCTAAGTACCAGCCTACGGCTACATCTTTTAAACTCTTACAGGAACAATGTGGCTGGACTGCCAGCTCAAGATGGCAAACTAAGGACATGTATTTGCGTCTCCTCCCTTTTGAAGCCCAGTAGTAATGAAAGGTCTTTTCTTTGTGTTTGTTTGTTGTTTAAAATCACAACCACATCATGGAGAAGGAAACAGAATATGGGGCATCATTAGGTGAAAGATTTGAACCAATTTTTAAACAATGGAAAGTAGACAGAGTCTGAAGAGCATGCGGTAAGATGTAAACACATATTAAGTCTGTGTGGTAGGTACCCGGGTGTCCTAATAGGTTCTGTGTATTTAAAACATTCATAATTGTAAAATATTAAAATTAAATCAGAAGCAGATGGAGGTGCACCAATAGATGAATCAAAGAAGATGGTTTCACAGCCCACAGTGCAGACAGAGGGGCTGCAGCTGAGAGGTTCTACCAGCCTGGCGGTGGGGGAGGGTGCTTAAGAAGACATAAATGACCAAAATAAGGAGCTGACATAAGGATCTATGCTAACAGTACATATGCCTCCTTTTTTGTGAAGAATAGCAAATACTCAATCATTAACTCCCAAGCTAAATATTTCACCATTTTTCTGTACACATGAAGCTAGTCTTTGGGCAAAATGGGGACAATTAAACCAAGTATTAGGCTTCCAGAATGTAACATTTTCTGACCTCTACAGAACCCCTGCTTTCTTACACAAAAGAAAAGCCTGATCATAAGGTAAACCTGCAACAGTCATGAAACTCCCAGAGAGCCTTCCTTCCTTGATTCACAAGTATGAACAGACAGAGAGCTCTACCAGACAATTACAGAGTGCACGCGGTATGACAGAGTATGGCAGATACACAAACAGAAAACCATCTCTAAGTTTTCAAACCAGAAGAGATTTTAAAATAAAAATCCTTAGTTTCCTTAGAAATACTGCAGCAACACTGTATTCTTAAAACAGGAGTAGAATGTTATAAGAATGAAAGACTGTGAGAACAGGAATTTCCATGATGAACAACTGAAACTTAAAATTCGATAGGGAGTATATGCATATATTTGAGGAAGCTACAGAAAATACAGAGAAAAAAGAAAAGAGAGAGAGGAAGAAGGAGGAGAAGGAAGAGGAGGAAACGAAGGAGGAGGAGGGAGGCAAGGCAGATTAATTTTGAAAGCACAGCACCCAAAAGAAGACACAAAACTGAATGCAAATATTACCAAAGAGCTATTACAAAGAAATCACAGACTGTTAAAAAAGAGAACCAGGTCCTCCTGTAGGAAGAGTTCCCATGGGTGGGAATGGGCCAGCACTGGTTAAAATATCCTGTCCTAGGGGATATCATTTGGCACTGTGACTCAATGAGTGAGATTTTGTGTTGTGGACAGGAAGCATCCAGCCACTTCTTTACCATCTTCTGATTCAAGAGATTTTGTTTCAGCAGAACAAATCAAAATCTCCAGTGTCTGACCTTGCACTGGTCAGCAAAGGGGGAAAACAGAAATTCTTATTGTCTAAATCACAGTCCATCTCGGCCTAATTATACCAACCTCTTTTTATTCTGACCCACACATCCAATTGTGAAGGTGAAGTTCCAGAGGTGTGGAGTGGTGTTGGAGGTGCAGTTGGAGGAAGGAAAGATACAAGTCGGAATGTGTTTCTGTTCACTGCTGAGCAAGCTCATCCCTGTGGACTCCTGCTGAACTCCAGTGAGACAGACCAAAGGCAGAGCACAGCAGTTGGCAGGACTCCTTCCATTTCCACAGGATAGGTTGGCCTGAGGGGTCAGCTCAAGACTTATCCCAAACACAGACTTTACCCTTGACATTGAAAGGTTTACATTTTCACTCAGAACATCACTGCCATCTCCATATCCACAAGGTCGCCTAATTAAAACCAGGTCCCAAGTTGTACTTGAGTGTATTGAAACTATTTCCCACTATACAGGATTCTTGGAACAAAGATGATTTCAAGAAACCAAATATGTGTGTGAAGATGAATATGCAAGGATAGTGTGGCCTCATCACTTACAGCAGAATCAGCTGCATGTCCTGAATATGCAGGTGTATGGAAATAGTTAAATAAGTCATTGTATGTTTATATCACAGTCCTTTAAAATTATTGACTCTGAGGAATGTTGAATGGTGTGGAAAAATGATCACAGAATAATAGTAAATGGAAAAAGCCATATAAAATATGCAATATAGTTCTAGTTGTGTAATATAGGGAATGAGTGTATTTATGCATACACATGTGTGCAAGTATATGGAATTTTTGTACATGATGATGAGAAAATGCTCTTAAAATGTGAACTGTTATTAGGTCTCAGTAATGGGATTGTACGTAACTATTATTTGTTTACTTACCTATGTATTTCCTAGCATTCTTCAGTGAATATGTATCATTTTTACCATTAAATGAAAAAATTTATAAAAGACATAAAAAACCTGCCATGTCAGGGATCATATTTTCTTCTCTTAGCATGCAGCACTGACCACAACAGGTCTTGACTTAGAAGTCCAACTCCCCTCCAATGCTCTGCTTGTGCTCTTTCCTGCTCTTCCTTCAGCAGAAAAACTAAAGAAACTGGAGCAGAACTAACCACACTTTCCCATTCACAATCAACATGGCCCACACCTGGTTTGGCTTCAGCTGCAGGCTCCCTGTGGAGGTTTGTCCTGATAGCTCAGAACCTCTCAACCCCTGCCAATGACATCTCGAGTTCTATATAATGGGCACCTCTCCACTCACTCACCTGGAAGGCTAAGACACTGCTCATCTACCTCTCCCATGAAATTCACCTGACGTGAACCAGCTGGCTTATGTGTCCTGCAGTTAACAAGTGATCCTGAGAGAGAACTAGTGTTGAAGAGACTTGGCTCTATGACAAATCTCTCTAACATCCTTGTTCTGCATTCTCGGAGCCTGTGGTCTTTCAGGAGGACTGCCTTAGCGTCTGCTCAGTTCAAAGATTTTTTGCAACTCTCTCTTTCCACTCCCCAAATCACACACCAGTGTCCAAGAAACACCTGTGCCCCATGGAGGGGTCTAACGGCCACCCACATGGACTTGGCTCACAACTTGGATGATCTTAACGGACTACTTGGAAAGGAAGAAGGAATTGTCTCATAGTAGAGTTGTGCCCATTGCCCACAGTGTCATTCATTTTAATTGTCATGAAGAAGGATTTGATGCTGTGGGGTGACAGCTGTGCCCATGGTAGGAGAGAATCCAGGTTTAAACGCCACTGGAACTGATGCATTATCTGAGATAGACAAGTTGGAATCAGCAGCATGCTGGACACAAAATCTCCAAGCATTTTTGGACATGAAAAATCTGTTTCCCTTCTGTATTGATGCACTTGTCTAACCTAGTTGTGCAAATGTGTTGGCTGTTTCTGTCCAGACTCAAGGCGCCTCCCTTTGTCTTTCCACCTACTGCTTCATGTACTTGTTTGTTATCAGCTGTTCAAGGAGTAAAGAGAGTATGTTGCATGATTTCACTTCTGCATAAAAGTTACCTTTTGATCATGGAACTAAGAAGATACTTTTTGCTTATGCAGGGCCCTCACCTCAGCAGTCTCCTATTTGATAATCCAAATCTTTCCATTCTTAAGGACCCCTCTCCCACCTGCACCTCCTATGCCAAGTTTGCCTTCCTTCACCACTCCAGACTTCAGGGCGACATCCCACTTCCAACTGCAGGTGAATGGCAACCATGAAGCATTTAGCTTGTGAGATCTGGAGTCTGGGAGACCTGAAATTGAGTCTGGGGAGACAGGGCAATATTCATTACTTCATTATTCATTAGCTTCTTTTACCTGGGATTTCCATATTGCTTAGGTGGAAATAAGAGTGCTGTGTGGTGGTATCACATGGAGGAAACTGGAGTACATTATGCTAAGTGGAAGAAATCAGACACAGACAGATAAATACCACATGACTGCACTTGTACGTGGGATCTAAGAAAGTCAAACTTGCAGAATAGAAAGTAGCTGGTGGTTGCCAGGGCTGGGAGGTGGGGGAAATGACAACTTGGTCAAGCCTTGAAAAGTTTCACCTGTACATAATGAATTAGTTATGAAGATCTGAGGTATATCATGGTGAGTATAGTTAACAATACTACATGATATATTTGAAATTCATTAAGAGAGAAGGATTTAAGTACTTTTGTCACACACCAGAAAAAATAGTAGGTATATGAGATGATAAGTATGTTAACTAGCTTGACTGTGGTAATCATTTCACAGTATATATCTACATCAAAACATGGCACACCTTAAATATATAAATTTTCTATTTGTCAACTAAACCTCAATAAAGCTTTAAAAAGTCCTTCTACATAGGGTTAGCAAGGAAATTAAATAAATAATTTGTGCAAAATACTCAGCGTCATGCCTAGAATAAGTTAATGAGTACAAATTAATAATAATACCAGCACCAATTTAAACTAGAAAGAATCTCAAACTCAATACATAAATCCTTCCTTTAGGAGGTGACATTAAGGTCACTCATTACGTTCAAAGCCAGAGCTAAAAATCAAGTCTCCAGACACCCAATTCAAGGTCTTGGATTGTCTGTAACACTCACATGCTGCTTAACATGTAGGGAGTAATTTATGCTTTTGTTTCCTGAAGCCCAGTGTCCTCCAAACACACAGCTCTTGGTGAATATATGTTAATAAAGTAACATATAAATAAATGAACTTCTTTTCTGATACATGGTTCAATAATCAAGGTCACATAAACCTAGAGAGGAATCAGTTCTGGACTCACTGCAGGGAAGAAGACCAAGCTTTTGTGCATGATGTGCTGTGAAGTTATTAAAAGGTGCATCTGGCAGCTTCTTCTATAATTACTTGTTTTCCTCCGCAGGGAAATCCACCCAGACCTCCCTACTGAAACCAACGTTGCTGTCTTCACATCCCTCACCCCCAAGTCAACATCAGCTGGGAGAGTAAGACTTGTGCAAAGGCACAGGATACAGGCCTTGCACATGACCCTGAATAACACCTTCCCAGAAATATCTAACAGCTCTACTACAGCCACCTAGCAGCAAGACTTACAAACTCATTTTAAGTAGGTTTAACCATATGGAATAGATCTACATGTATACTTGCTGATTTATTTCTTAAGTGATTTTATACTTCTGTTTATCTGTAGCATCATACGTGAGCAAGCAAATCCTACATATTAGGTAATGATCCAACTTGGGTAGTCAGCACAATAGAGCTGAGGTTTCCAGAGACTGCAGAGGGGACACAGGAGGGGTATGGAGAGATTAGCCGGTGGGTAAGTTACAATCAGATAGAGAGAATAAGTGCTGATGTTCTGTTGTGCAGTACAATGACTATAGTTAATTATGCAAGGTAGATTTTAAAATAGCTATGAAGAGATTCCCAATGGTTTAGCTGCATTGTTTTCTTGTATCTGTCTACAGGTTCTATTTTTAAAATTTTAACAGAAATTCAATGGGCTTTTGCAAATGAAAGTGCACCTCCTGTTATGTTAGAGATAGAGCCTCATGCAGTCATAAGTGGGGTGATTAGGAGGTGACTGGATTATGGGGGCTTACATAGCTGGCTTGCTGTGAAAGGGTGGGACCTGGAGGGGAAGAGGTGGGTCCCTGCGTATGAGGCCTAGAACTGTCCACCTCCCTCCCTGGCTCCGCCCTTCTCTCTCTGCTTCCTGTCCACCAGCCCTGAGCAGCTGTGCTCCGCCCACTCCCCTCTGCTGTGCTCCGCCCACTCCCCTCCACCATGCTCCTCTGCCAGGCTTCTCTGCCTCGGACTCTGCTGCCAGACAAAGACTAAAATTTTTAAGACGTGAGACAAAATTAGCCTGTCCTCCTCTAGGCTATCAGTGTCGAATACTGCGCTCCACTGTTAAAGAAAGTAACGAAGACACCTCACAAAGTTCACAGAGAGAGGACGTGAAGAGCCAGGCCCGACCACCACTTTCTGGCAGGGAACTGTGTTGATGCTGTGGTTGCGTCTGTGCGGAGCACAGCTCCAGCCCGGCCCCGCTCCTTGTAAGTACTGGTCCCTGGGAATGTGCAAGCCACTGCATTCCCCCAGGTCAGCTCCGCCCTGAAGTGTGTCTCAAGGGGCCAACGTCCTGCTGCCAAACAAGGCCAAGCAAAGTCAAACACCAGGAGTCATACAGGAAGTAGCCTGGAAGCCAAGCCGAGAAGGCAGGTGGCATAGGAAGGCAGGAGGTGCTCAGGTGTTTTCACTGTCACAAACTGGCAATAAAGTCATACTGCTGAAGGAACACCCTGAGCCCTCCAGCCGGCTTCCATTCTCAAAGAGACATTTGATCCAAAGGAAATGGGTCCAGTAACTTCAGTTAGGAAGCTTATAGCGTGGCACAGCTATCAATTCCCCTGGTAGCTACCGAGAACCAGAAACTGAGGAAGAGGAGGCCGTGCTGTATGCGGAGGAACATTTCAGAGAAACCTCGTTTCCAGAAGGATCTCATTCAAGCTAAGGCCCCTTGGTGAAAAATTGCCTAATAAGCAAGGCTATCTCACACCGTGAGTCAGTGTGAAACTCAAATCTTTCCCATTGGCAGGGAAGATACTGCATGAAGGAAAGAGCCAGAGGAGCATAACTGTTAAAGATTTCATTTGAGCAGACTGCAATTCATGAATGCAGCAGTTCCAAACCGGAAGAAGTAGAGGAGCTCCACTGAAGAAAACTGAGGAGGAGGTGGTAGGACACCCAAGAGGCAGAGCCACCACAGCTTGACTGGCTACAGTTACACAGTGGCCTTGCTTGACCTGTGGAAAGTCTCTAGTTATGCTGTGTTGAATTTGTTGGCTGTTTCTGACTGGTTGAGTTTAAATTCTGTTTCAATAATAAAGGCACTTACGAGAAAGAGCTGAAATTGAGTTTTGCTTACGTTTGGAAATCGAGCAAAATTTAGGCCACTTCTAAAGTCTAGTTGGTTCTGTCTGCTCACAAATTCTTCAAGCTTGGTTTCCATTTTCATGGAAGAGAATTAAGACCCAGAAGTAGAGGATAGGAGAGGAGAGATTTCAGGAAGAGAGGTCCAGCAATTAGAACTGGTCTCAGTGTGTGCTGTGTAAAATGGAGTGAGATTTCTGCCCCTAGGATTCTGCCTCTGAACAAGCAGAGGCTAGGTGCTTACAGGCAACTGCCACTTTTCCCCGTCAGTCTCAATGTTGCTTCATTCTTTAAACATTGGTTTCCCATAAAAGATTTTACCTGAAGAAAGGGCTCCAGTGACTTGAAGAGTCTAAAACCCTAAACAGAATTCCCTAAAGACTCTTCACATCTGAAAACTGTGAATTTCTAACACCCTGCACTTCACAGAGGATCTTGAACACACACTAGTGGCCAGGTGAACCAAGCCCAGCCCCAAAAGGCCTTTTTATTTGTGAAGTCAAGTTTAAATGACTGATGTTTTTTGTAACAAGATGAATTGAACCAAAGCTTTCCAATGCTAGCATTCTTGTTACCAGATTGTAATCGTTACCTCCTCTTTTCAAAACAGTGGAAAGTGTTCTCCAAATGGAAAACTCTTCCTTGCCAACAGGAACAATGCCACTTTTATAGCTACCAGAAGGACATCTTATAGGAAATCCTTTTATCTGATTCTACCACCTGAGCACACCTTCTTTGATCTTTCCAAGTGCCCCTGTTTTGTGTTCCTTACCCATTTTTGGTGTCCCATTTTCTTCAAGGGTATAAACTTACAATGTTTTGTCATTTCCATTCAGAAAGATTTCAATGGAGAGTATTGCATCTGATTTCAGGGAGTGTGTTTTCTTATTCTTTATTTTTAAAGGGCTTGAAATTCCTCTAAACTTCTTGTAAGTCATTTATCCTCCTTATTTAGAATGTGATTTGAATAAATTTTGGAATTGTTTTTAATATTCCATTAGCTTTGAGCAACTGACAATACTGCCATGTCCAAAAATGTTAGTGGAAAAGGAAAAATAATGGAATTTCTTGGGGAAGAAAGAGTTGGAGAATATATGGAAATGAGAGAGGAGAACTAGTAGATTCTTGAGAGTTGGGACAGTGTCCTATTTATCTTTCCATTTGTTTCTCCCAAGACACTGAGAACAAGGGCTCAATACTCCTGAAGATCATAATCAGAATGCAAATGTTTCTTAAAATTTCTTCTCCGTGGACCTTCACTTACTCACTCCACATAATTAGCAGAAAATGTGGACAGCTGCTGAAGATGGCCAAGAAATATGAAGCTTAACTCATAAATTAAAGGAAACTCCTGATAGTTTTTTATATGTGTATGGTGCAAACACTTGCTTTCACATCTACGATTTTCTCTCTTTTATCTTCGAAAATCCACTGTTCTCTCTTATTTGGAATTGATATTTAAGTACCCAAAAATTATTCCTGTATTTATAGAGTCATATCTGAGTTTGGATCCCATGCACCATACTTCTTAGTTATCCAAATATTAGTACTTGCAAGGCTTATGTCTATGTATGAATTTAAGTTATATACATGGGAATGGGAGACTTGTAAGATTTACATTTAGAAGATAGACTTGCTGCAATGTGAACAACAGGCTGGAGAGAAGCAGAAGGATGCAGAACCAAACGAGGAATTTATTGTAGTAATACAAGTAAAAATTATGATAGTTTGCATTAGGAAGGTGGCAGTAAATAATGGATAAGATGAGATGAGGATGTACTTAGGAAGGAAAAATAATACAACTTAATGATACATGAGATATGGAAGAGGAGGGAGAAGGTGATATCAACATTGATTCTTACATTTCAGATCTGTGCAAATGTATTATAACATCATCATACTCTAAATTCTTTAGAGTAGAGGGGCCTGGGGAAAAGCTAACATCAGGAGTTTAGCATCATAGCTGGGGGTTAAGGGCCTCTTCCTGACATCTAATGAACAGAACCCAGAGGTGTTGCTAAACATCCTAAAATGCACAGCACAGCCCCTAGAGCAGATTTATCTGGACTCAAGTATCAGTAGTATGAAGATTTTCACAAGGAACAAAGTGCTTTGGACAGACTGACTGTGTAAACAAAGATCTTAAAATTTGTTATTTAAATATCCTTAAGGATAACTGATTGTTTAAAAAGCATGTAATATTGTGTGGGTTTTATAACATTAGGACGTAAAGTGTTTGACAATAATACCACAGAGGCCGAGAGAGGAGAAATGGAAGTGCACCGTCATTAGGTTCCTAAACTATGTAGGCCCTAATATGTGACCTGGCAACACACTGAAACAAGATTAAAGTTTATAATATAAACCTCAAAGGAACCACTGGAAAACAAAATAAAAAGTTATTTCTGGTGAAGCAACAGAGGTGATAAAATGTAATACAAAAAATGTACAGTCCAGAAAAGGACAGGGAAAAAGCACAACATAATTTTATATAGTACTTAATTGCAAAAGACTAAATGTTTTTCCCCTAAGATAAGGAATATGGCAAGGATATCCACCCTCATATTTCTATTCACTATTTACTGTATTTAGTGAAAGTTCTACCAGTATAATAAAGAAAAAGAAAATAGCAACTTTTATATTGTAATGGAAGAAGTCAATTTGTATTAATCCATATAACCAAAACTAATATATATGTTTACCAAGAGTGGGTATCAGATCACTAAACAAAATTCAATCATGTTTCTATGTATTAGTAATGAAAAAGCAAAACTGAAATTTAAAACACCTTATTTAAAATATCAGCATAAAATATAAAATAGTAATAAACTTGATAAAATATGTGCAAATCTTTTCATTGAAAACTACAAAACATTGTTGAAATATATTTAGAGTTCTGAAAAATAGAGAGACATGTTATGCTCCTGGTTCCAAAGACTTGACTTAAGACGTCACTTCTCTCCAAATTTATCTGTGAATTCATCCAACTTTCAAGTAAAACCCCAGGCGATGTTTTTATATAATTCACAAATATACTCTAAAATTCAATAGAAATGCTAAAAACTTTCAGTACCCAAAACAACCTTAACAAAGTCAGAGGATTAATGCTACTTTACTTCAAGATTGGTTATAAAACTATTCTTATGAAGACAGTGGTATTGGCCATGAGAGAGACAAACAGATCAACGTCCAGAAACAAATCCCTGCATTTATAAACAACCAATTTACAACAAAGGTAGAAAAGGAATTCAGTGGAGAAAGAATAGCCTTTAAAAATATATACTCAGCAGTTTTCCAGAAGATAATGCACTATTATTAACTATAGCTACCATCTTGTACAAAAGAGCTCTTAAAATTATTCCTCCTAACTGAAAGTTTTTGCTCTTTAACCAATATTTCCCCAGTCCTATGATCCACAAACCAGTGGTACCCACCATTCTACTCTCTGCCTCTGTCACTTCAATGCTTTGCACTTCACATACAAGTGAGTTGATTTGGTATTTATTTTTCTGAATCTGCCTTACTTTATTAGTGTAAGACCCTCTATGTTCATTTGTACTGTCTCAAATGAGAGGATCTTCTGTTTTCAGAAGATATTTACAAGTTAAAACAATTGATAGAATTGCAACAGAGACTGGATACTCAGGAGATTAAAAAGAAGTCCATAGTGCATAACTCTTGAGAAGGTAAAAGGAAGGTCCAAATCATACTTTAGAAATTGTTCTCAATTCTTTTTATACATTATGTGCATGCACCTACTCCCCCCAGTGAATATAATCAATGTGTACTACAAACATGTACGAATAAAAAATAAATACATAAGAAAGGCTAGTCTCCATAAGAAAGAGAAGTTGCTTCTCTATGAAATAAGCAAAACGGAAGACCAGATTTGTGCAATTGTGTTAGGTGGGTTTGGTAGCAGAATGTGGAGCGATCTTCCATTTTTTGCATAGTGTTGCTGACATGATGTGCTTTGGAATCTAACCCGGAGAGGTAAGAGAATGAAAAAAAGAGCAGACTTATGGATAGAAGGGGCAAAGTAAAAGTAAAGGAGCTAAAAGTCACAATAAGGTCAATAACTGTTTTCGTGGTTGTAATAAAAAAGCCAAACTAACGGTGGCATGCACTTGTAATCCCAGCACTTACGGAGACTGCCGCAGGAGGGTGGTAAGTTTGAGCCCCGGCTGGACAACTTTGTGATTTACTAAGACCCTGTATCAACAAAACAAAACAAAACAAAACAAATTAGCTCAAGGATAAGGCCTTGGGTTCAGTCCCCAGTACAAAAACAAGCCATACTGGAAACGGAGGAAGTTGTGGTCAGAAAAAAGACACTTGCATCGATGTGCTGGGGGCGATGCTGAGACCCAGTGAGAAAGAAGAGCCACAAAAGTCCCTGGAGAAGAGAAGATTAAAGACCGCGAACTTGAGTGTGTTAGATAAAGTGTGTTTGCTACGTGAAATTTGTTTGTTTTCTTTGCTAATTTTTCTAGTACTTGGAAAGTATACATCCTGTTTTTGTTTCAACCAGCTCTCATTTTGAGGCTTAGAAACTACATCCTGTAACATATATTTTTCCAGTTATCTTTATCAAGAATGAAATGATATCCCCCTTGGGAATAATGAGGAAGTCATGTGCTCTCCCACCATTTGGTCTCTCATTTTTGTTTTTAAGTAATACACTAGACTCAAATTACTATAATTAGATTGCTATGCTTATCATATGAATCTGTTATTTTCAAAGCTTGGTTTTCACACTTGTGTTTTATTTTACTCCTGTAACTTGTAAAACAATCACCTTGATATCATGTCCTGTTCTTGGTGATCATCACTGTGACCCTCATACCCTACAGCTCTATAACATGATTCATTCACCATCAGCTACCACAGGTCACCAACTCTTTTGTTTAAAGTTGTTTAGATCCCCGCACTCCACGTCACTCTGAAAGCAGAACACGAGACAAGGATTTGGGTGTAAAGAAAACATTTAGAGCATGATCCTAGCATGCAAAAGCAAGAGACAAGAAAGGAGTCCAGCAGAAAGGAAAAGGTGTGCAATGCTGAGCTCGTGGTCCAATTTCATATCAATCTCTGCTAGAGGCTCTGAGGAATCACCCAGCACAGTCCTCTAGCTGAGAGCCATGCAGTGGCCCCCTGCATCCCCTATGTGTGTGCCCCCATTTTGTAACTGCATCTGGGGACAAGGTGATAAAAGTCTTGACCTATTGGAAAAGGGCACTACAGACTCTGGAGCTGGGTAAGAGGAAGAGTGGGAGGCCACAGTGGCTGCGGGTGGCTCCAGACTGTCCACCAGGGCTGCAGTTAAAGTCACAGGGAGCCCAGAGACTGGCTGTGGAACGCATAGCCTTTGCTATTATAATTAGCCTCCCCCATGCGAAGGCAGTCAAACACCATGCATTTACACTCATGTATACCTCATGAGAACCCTGTGAAGCAATTAGGGCAAACTGCTTTTTAAATTGTCTTTATACAAGTTTTTCTGATTTATCAAACTTTTCTACCACCCCTACACTCTCAAATCATTTTCTTTACTTCCAAATCCTTCCTAGGTGATATTTTCAACACCTGAAACATTCTTACACCTTCACCTAGAGATTCCGGCAACCCTGTTCTTCCACTAAACCAGCACAGCAAAAACGTCAACCCCACACTCTGTTTCCACAGCTGCATTACTGGGGCTGTTAAACATTGCAAAAAAATCAATCAATTTTCACTTCCAGATTCCAAGTCCAAGTGGCTATTCAGAACCACTCAATATACCATTTACATATTCAGGCAACTTAGTCTCCTACTTCCATTAGTTTATAAAACTTTTTCACTCCTGTCAGACCCTCTACCAAAACTTTGTGCTTCATTTTAAGATAATAATTTTGTATTCTAATTCTCAAGAAAATTGACCGTCAATTTCAACTGTCTATCTCTAAAGCAAATCTGCACAACCCACCTCCAGATTCAGGGAATGGCATGCCCTTTCTCCTCAACAAAGTCAAACTCCCCCATACTCTTGACTGTATCTTCTCTTTTTCCTGCTTGGTCCCCCTAGCAATTATTTCCTTTTAGTCTAAATCATTACTCTCCTACTATTTTCTTCTCCTATCACTAGAAACATGCTCATTTCCCTCATGTGTACAATGTCTCTCTTTGAGTCTACTTTACTTTTGAGCTGTCATCCTTACTCTCTCTTTTCAGCCAACACTTTTAAGCAGGGTCTCACTTGCTAAACTGCCCATACTGGGCTTAAACTTTTCATACTCCTGCCTATGCCTTCCCAAGTGCTGGGATTTCAAGCACTCTTAGCACATCCAGCCTCAGCCAGCTTTCCAGAAGAGTATCGCTACTAAAACTTCATTCAAATCAACCACTCATCTCTGCTTTTCACTGGACCTGCTCTCAGTGATAGCTCTGCATTTCTGGATCTTGAAGCACACTTCTCTCTTGCCTTCAAATTCTCCTTACTTTTCTCTCCTATCATTGATTATTTCTCTTCCTCAAGATCCCTTTCTGTCTCCTTTCTTGCTCAACTTCTAAATATTGGAGGACCCTAAGACTTGACCCTTAGCTGCTTCTCCTTTTCCATAAATGCCATCATTTTTCCTAAGCACAGCATTCACAGACTCAAGTAGCTTAACAAACCCCAAGCACAAGAATCAAAAAGAGAACTATATTATGCAGTAGTATCATCAACTCCTTCAATCCCACTGTTAAAGAGAAAACCTTAAAAGTATGAAAGCAGCACATAACATACAGTGGGATGAAGATCAGAATAGTGCAGGCATCTACTTCCACAGAGCAGCCAAAGCAATTTCCTTAAGTGTAAATCAAGCTTCTGATTGTGTTTTGTCCTTCTTTGAACAATATCCAAGTTTTCTATATCCCGTAGCTTGTTGTGCAATGACAGCCTGCTTGTCATGTCATTTCATGCTGCTGTCTGTACATCAGACACGTTGGCTTTCTTCATGTCCCTCCGATATCTAAACCCATCTTTACCACACCAGCTTTTGCCCTTACTTGTACCCTATAGTGGCAGTCACGTTTAATCTCAGTTCAAACCTCACCTCTTCAAAGAAACCTTCAATGATCATTTGATCTAAAATAACCCCTTCATACCCCATTACAAGCCCTCTATACCTTGTCAGTGCAGACGTCGCTCACTGTCTATCCTGATAGACCTACCCTGATGGAAATTTCATGAGTTAAAAATGTGTGTAGTGCTGCTACTGGGTGTCATGCCTTAGCAGCACAGTGCCCTGAGGAGACTGACCATTTTCCCTCCAACCTCACGGCTGACCAGGAGCTGCAGCTGTCTGTGTTACTTCCTAGCAGTATGAGATAGTATCAAATGCATGTCACTAGACTGGAAACTTCAAAATATAAAGTATGAGTACTGCTGAATACATAGCATCTTCACACCAAAGTTGAAAATCGTAAGTCAAACCATCCTAAGTCAAGGGCCGCGTGTACTTTAACTTGTCATTTTAAGTGTGACTTTTCTTTTGATTTTCTACTTTCTATTCCACCACCATGTATAAGTTCCAAGAAAGCAGAAGTCTGTCTTCTTAAAATGTTGCAGGCTGCTTAACCTCTGTAAGTGGTGCTGCTTCAAACCACAAGAATGAAAGGAAAAAGACAAAGCATCCAGTGCTGGACAAAACAGGACAATAGTTTCAGCATTTCAAAGTGAAAAAGGAAATAACAGTTTTCAAGGAAAAGTAAGGTTTGATTTATTTTTAAAAAAATATTTTGGCTATTAGAGGAAGTTGATGTCTACATTATCCTTATCTTTGTTCCACTGTATATAACATGTCTGTTTTTATGTTTTTAAGAGTTTTCTCTTTAACCCTGCTGTGGAGGAAGTTAATGATGATATGTGTTGTAGTCAGGGTTTGCAAGGGAATAGATTTAACACAGGACACATAATTTAAGGATTAGTTTATACTCACCCAAAAAATCAAATACAGGAGAGTGCAGGAGATCTGTCCATGCATTACAGACCCAAAGAATCCATTTGAGGGCCTGGACCCACAGCTATGTCCTGTATGAGTCCAGTTGAAGACCTAAGGCCCACAACAATGTCCTCCACAAGTCCAGCTGGAGGCCTAGAGCTTACAAGAATGTCTCATGCAAATCTGTATCAAGGAGCTGCACTGGGAAATGTCAGGGGTGGAAGCTAGAAAGTCTATGCCAGCAGGATGAAGGATCATCTGATCCAGCAGGTGGAGATATTTGCACTTAAGCCAGGAAGTGATGCTTGAGGTAAGGACCAGAGTTCCCCCAGAGAGAACCCAGGCACACTCAGTGACAGCAAGGATCCAACCTCTTCTGACGATGAGAACAGCTGAGTTCACATCAGGAAAACCAGCATGAGAAGCTTCTCCAGGAGAATCAACAGCACTCCATCTTCCTTTCCAGTTCTCCTTTTTATGCTGTTGGCAACAGTCCTCAGATGGGCCCTCCACACCCAGCACCACACTGATTCAGTTCAGCTGGGTGTTACAAGTTGACCATCGGGTAACCCACCACAAAGTCTTACCATTTTCTTCTTGGACCTCATGCTTAGGGTGTGCTGAGCTTCTTGAATCTATGTGTTATTCAAATGTGAGAAATATCAAACAAATCTTGTAGGATTTGGTCAGAACTTATCTCTTTTCATGACTCCCAGATATGACAATCTCCTTGGGCCTTTCCTGCACCCCACCCCCGAGGGTAAGGCTTACCAGGCTGTGGTGACCATAACAGTGGGATGCTGGCCACTGTAAATGGAGTAAATCTGGCTAAAATGAAAGTTTTAAACGATTTTTGTACTTTCATGAATAGATTTCACCCTCAGCTTAAAGAAACTTCCGTCATTTTTCCCATGTCTGCATATTTTAAAACATACTTACGGGGGAATGAACTAGCTGAACCCCTGTGACTTGGTGGTTTCCTCCTAGGAAAACCTGGTTTGTGTCAGCCTTGAGGCTGATCCCCTCACATGTGTAGCTTTTGGGCTGCATGTTCAATATCCATGACAGTAAACTGAAAATGACGAGAGATTTAGGCTGCCTGCTGATGTGAGGAAAACTGAAATGAAAAGCATTTCTGTCGCTTGTAATGAGTATCTAGTCTAGTGGGCTGGCAGAGAAGTAACTTCTAAATTCAAAGCATAACTATAACAGAAATAATGTTGACTTTTTACTAAAAACACCAGAATTTTTTCTCTATAGAGGAGAGACTAGGAAAGAGAAAGAGGATAAAGGCGAGGGGGGGAGTGAGAGAGGAGGGGGAATGGGGAGACGATCAAAGTATGTTTTATGCATGTATGTACTGCTGAAAGGAAGCAAACTTCTCTGTATAACTAATATGTACTAATGAAAAACAGATCTTAAAAATTTATTTTTCTAAATGAATGTTTCCATAGTCTTATGCTACTTGCTAATCTTATCCCATTAGTAAAGTATTAGGAAATGCCTTCCAAAATACCCACAACTGAAGCCAGGTATTGTGGCACATTATAGCCTATCACTATTTGGGAGGCTGGGGCAGGAGTATCTCAAGTTCAGTGCCAGTCTAGGCAACTTAGCAAGATCCTGTCTCCAAAAATAAATACATACATAGAGAGTGCATAAAAAACAAAACAAACTCAAAATAAATATTCACAATAGAGATAAAATAATCATTATTTTCTATAACAGCACACTTTTAAAGGCCAGATTTATATTGTTTGTTTTACTTAACAGACTTAGTTCTAGGTGATTTTTCCAGCGCCCAAATACATCCTCGAATATTAAAGCTGCCATCTTTGAGGTTACTCTGAAGAATGAATTACAGGGTAGAAGATTCGCAGTTGTAGTGATTTTCTTGACAGAAAAAGTATTTCAAACATGTACAAAATAACTGAAAGAGAGCTCTACCAAATATTTTTAACATGTTAACTTTTGAGGTCTCCACATAAGACATCTTCAAAAATATATCACACTTTATGTCATCCTATTGTATGACGAAAGCCATTCGAGAGCCCAGAATGCGGTCAGATAAGGGTATGTGTGGCACATACACGGTATTGTACGCGAAGGCACTGTATCGTCAAAAAATAAAAGAGGAGCAAATAGTCCCTCCTATGGATCTTGGAAGGCCGCGCATTGGTAGAAGGCATGTGTGGAATTCCTGGGAGACCTTGGTTGGGGGAACAGAATTTTTAAGAAAACAAAACCTGGATTAAAAAACATCCATTCCTGTTTTTCATTTAGAAGATTATTTCTGAGTTAAATTCTAAAGTTCAAGATCTGAAAGGGGCTTGAGCGGCTTGCCTCCCCACCACCTCACAGCTCTGAGCAGTTTAACATCTCTGGTTCTAATGACTTTATTTGTGAGTAAAGAATAAAGTTGCCTGCATCTTAGGACTGTTGAAATGTTGAATGAGGTAGCATGCACACAACTGCTCTGACCCAGCAGCTACGTGCACACCAGCTTTAGGGACCACCACACCTGAAGTATCTTCAGGCTTAGGATGGCCAAGTCTGCAGCCAGGGCTCCCTTCCCGTCCCTCCCTTCAACATTCACGCACTCCAGTCTTGATGCTCTCCCGTGAGGTGCAGAAACACATGCAAAGGTCCTGGGAAGTCCTGGCAGCTTCAGCTCTCCTAACCCAGGGGTGCTGTGGAGCCACTGCCACCGATGCATGATGCCAGTTCACCCGCTGAGTGACTAGAGGCTTGGACCACAGTCGCACAGCCTGACTTCCTCTGCCGGGTCTGTGGAGAAGCTCAACACCCTCCTTGTCCAGTAAACCTTCTCTGAGCCACAACACTCCCTTTATGCGCCAGAGCCTTTGGAGGTGTGGAGAGGATGGTGGAGGTGCGCTAGGGACTGCCAAATCCAAGCAATGTCAGGTTAAGCCCAAGCGCAGCCCTAGGACCAACAGTGTCCTGCTTACCTGAGTGTTACCGAATTGATAGTCATGAGTTCACTAACTCCCCTGGCACCTCTCTTTCAGAGATATTTCCAAAGTAATGCAAGTAAGCAAGGCGTCCTGAAAACTGTGGCCGCTTTGCCTTCCCGGGAGGTGTTCTCCACGCCTCTACTGCTGCCTTTGCCCCCCACGGGGAGAGCTATTTATCGGCCCCCATACTCACATAGGGGTTCAATTAAAAGTCAGGATTTGGCAGCAACAACCTGTTTTCTTGTCAAACACGTTGTAAATTGTATAAAATCTATTTTGGGGCAATTTACAACTTTGGAAATAAAAACACTCGCATCCAGCAATTTGTCTGCTGCAGCTCTAGGAAGTCTGGAGGCCCGGGCTCCGGGTCAGCGGCTGGAAAGAAGCCAGCAAAGGCAATGTGTCTTAGGGCGGTATGAACACAACAGTGACCACCAACAGCTAGGTGTGGACAAAGGCGCGCCGCCTCGCGCCGCCTCCTCCAAGCGCTCTGCAAGGACTAAGCCAGTGATATGTTAGAGTATTTAGCACTACCTAAAGACTAAAGTAATAACATACTAAATACTTAGCACAGTGCCTGGCACACCGTATTCTGATAGAGGCGGCAAGGAGTGATAATACCAGCAGTGAAAGCGCTCATCAGCATAGCCGTGATGAATAGTGCTAAGTGCAAACTGCAGCCAGGAAACCCTGGGTTTCAGTCATAGCTCTATACTAGTAACTCTCTGGTCCCTTTCTCCCACTTCAGGAGGATCAATGAAGGCATTGGACAAAGTAGATCAAAGGAGAAGGGCTGTGCTCAAGGACAGCTCATTATTTTTAATCTCATCATGACCTGAAATAGCCAGAGGTAAGAAATCAAAGGGAAAAGAGGAAAGGTAGGCAAATCTCAGGACTGAGGAGTGGAGGGGAGAGCGGACCCTCAGAATGTCTGGTCCCTGGGCCTCTCCGAAGGAAAAGATTCTAAGTAAGATGCTGGGGTTCCAGATGGGTTTTGAATTTAAGTTACATGAGACCAAGATAAGAATGATCAGGTAACTACTTCAGGGAAGTTCAGAAATAAACCCAAGTATATAAAAAGACAGCACCCTAAATCATTAGGGGGAGCAAAGGATAAGACTACAAACAAGAAATCTTGCAAAAAAAATGGATATCCACCTGAAAGGTTAAATAAATTTCACTCGAAACTCCTATCCTATAATAAAAGTACATTGCAGATGAAAATAAACTTAAAATATATAAAATAAATCATAAGAATACTAAAATAAAATGAGATTATTTTTCTTAGAATGGAAAATTCTTTCTTAAAATAGTATGTAAAACCCAGAAACATTATGAATGTGAAATACAACTACCACAAAGTTGACAAAGATGAGTGACAAAATATTTTAAAAAACAATAAAAACACAGGAAATCATATGTCAAATTGTGGAGAGGGGAGGTTTGCATAGCGGGTTAATTTTCCCAAGAATCTCCAGCAAATCCATAACAAAAGTGGCAAATGGACAGGCAGACTGACTAGGAGAACACGAGAACACGAGAAGACAGGCACACTGTTCACAGAATGCAAAACAGAGATGCTCTGGAGCGTACCAAAAGAAGCTTAATCTTGTTTATCCTAGGAAAACCAGAAATGCATTTATCATTTTTACCTCTCAGATTGGCTATTAAAAAGAATACGAGTACTTTGAAGTAATGTGGTAGGGAATAAAATCAAAGATATATGCTTAAGTAATAAAAGTAATAGTCATGTATAGAATATTACCATTTTAAGGAAACACAAAACATTACGTACTTGTAAATGCATAGACTCTTTCTGAAAGTGTAAAGAGGGAGCCGGTGCCTGAAGTGATCTCTCAGGAGCAAAAATTGTTGTCTGGAAATCAAAACAGAAGAAAGATATACTTTTTATTTTATGTTCTTTTATGCCTTTGGGATAGTGTATGTACATATATTGCCTATTTACAAAAGTCAGTAAAATAATATGCAAATCAAAAGGGTGGAGCAGAAAAGAAAACCTCCCACCAATCTCACTCCCAGATTGGCCCAGTCTCACATCCTTCTAACTCTTCAAAAGGGTTGTGTCTGTGCATTTGCACATCTGTGGTCTCAGACTGGATGGGACTCTTTGGGGGAATTTTTCTGAATCCCCAACAAATTAGGTGAGAAGCTACTAGGGCATACGGTATTTATCTGCCACACCCCGTCCTGTATCCCTGTATCATAGAAGTCAGGCTACCAAGCCCATGGGAGGTGAGACTGGAGGAGTTGGGGTCCAGGACCAAAATCTGGGTGTGCTCAAAATATAAGACGCCATAGGATTTACATTTAACCTATGTCCATCTTTCCATACACTTGAAGTCATCTCCAGGTTACTTACAATACCTAATAAAATATAAGTGCTATGTTATGAGAAAAAGGTTCTATAAATTTCAGTACACAGTTTTTAACAAACATTTTCAATGCATAGCTGCTGGAATCCACAGGGGCCAATGCCCTGGGTACAGAGGGTGGACTTCATTTCCTTGCCTGTCACTCCCACTATACTCCTAGCTCTAGGAAATTGGAAGTCTTTGTGACTCTCTGTTTGCTGTTCTATAAGTGTCTTCTGCTGTGTACACTTTGTCCCACCCTCTGACTAATGTTATAGCTAAAAAGAAGTGGCAAAACAAGCCTAAATTCTTAGAGCTGTTTAGTGGGAGGCCAGAAACCAGAAACCGCCATCTCTTGCCACCGCATTCCCCTCTTCCCACTATATAATTTGCTTGCTTATTTTTTAACAGGTAGCCAAGTGTCCAAAGTTTTCACCCTACATGAAAAACATGGCACAGCATGTTGGGACTCGTGTCTGACGCCCTTTTCCACTCAGCAACACCTTCCTCTTCCGTCACACCAACGCTGGCCTCCAGCTCCCCATCTCCCATTGCTCACAGGTTAATCAACAGCAGCTGCGTAGGACTATTGCACTCTGTTTCTTCGATGCTGAAGCCAGTGTGAGACAACTAGCCCTGAGCCTAAGTTGCCAAGCTCGCGAGTGACACATCCAAGTTTTCATCCTTGCTAGCTAGACAGCCCATACGACCTAAGCCTCAATTCCTCATCTGAGAAATGGAAGCACGGTGCCACCTCGAACTACCTCACAAGACTATTAAGAGAAGCAAGCATGTGAAAATCTTCTATACATTTCAAGATGTCATCTTTATTATAAACTTTTGACCCCTTAAAGCTCACCTTTACTGAGGGCAGAAAGTTGTTAGTCCCCAACATAAATGTTCACATTGGTCATTTTCTTGTCCTCTTTAGCCTGGTGACTTTCTAAAAGTAGAAAGGTACTCGGAAAGTGGGCTTAGTTTTGTGGAGGGGGTAACACTCTCCTGTACACTTTCCAGTAGGTGGTCCTATTTCTAAATTCTTGACAGTACTGGCGATCAAACCCTGGGCCTTTGTATTGAACTGTACCTCCAATTCTTTTTTTTTTTTATTTTCTTTGTTGTTTTAGGAGACTGGATCTCACTAAGTTGCTAAGGTCCCAGGCTGGGCTCGAACTTGCAATCCTTTTGGCTCAGCCTCCTGGGGTGCTGAGATTATAGCCATGTGCCAGTCATCCAGCTAAAATTGTTTTAGAGGGTTATATCAGAAGCAAAATCTTCTTAATACAGTGAAGCCAGAAGACAAATCAAAGCCACAGAGACATGAAGCTGTTTGTTGACTAAGTTATCATCAAACCTTCACCCACAGGGAAATGATTTTGGAAACTGGATTCATTTGGCTACTACCTGGAAGAAGAATGAAGCATTAACACGCAGAGAAAGGTATTTTATTATGTTACAGAAAGAAGAATTCTCTTGTGGGTACCAAAGGAACTGATTTTTCTGTTTCTTGCTCTACTACTAACTAGTGTGCAATTTTAATGTAAATCATCCACCCTCTCTGAATTTCAGTAGTCTTATTCTCAGGCATGCTGGGAAGGTTAAATAGCTGCTATAAAAATGCTTTGATAGTTAGCTGCCTATGAGTATGAATTAGTGTACTCTAAACAGGTATTTCCCCAAATGGGTTCTGCAGAGCTTTCTCATAAGCCTATGATAAAAGTGTCTATAATCACATGAGCTGGGAAAATAAGTCTCCTTGGTGTAAGTCTTCTCAAAGACTTTAATAGGCCCATACGATCTTAGCGTCTGCAAAGCTAAAATAAGAGATAGATGTTGCTGCGATGATCTCCAGTATTTTCAGACAGTCACTTCAGGAAATGCTGTCCTTAGTCTAATAGCACTTGGAAGGCAAGAGCCTCATCTCATTCGGTTTCCTATCAACAAAGTCATGCATCTTTTGTCAATATATTGGTGTTTTTCAGAGTGCACCCCCTGGTTCGTCCACCCCAATTTCATCTGCTCTCCACTCTTCCCTGCTGCCTTCTGTGTGCAGAGCTCCGACCCTAGGGACCAGACTCCCCAGCCTTTTAGTGTGAGCCAAGTCTAGTGAATGGGGGAAACTGCAAGAGACACAATACTAAGGGGAAAAAAGCTGGGGCCCTTCCTCCTCTGATCCTTTCCTGGATGAGTATTATGGTTCTAGAAGGGACTATGTCCTTTTATGAGGTTTCTTACTCTAGGATCCAAGGACTTCTCCACCAAGACAGATGGAAACAGAATTAGAAGAACCTGTAATTTTGGAACGAGAAAAATACACCATTTTCTCATTAAATTTTAATGGAAATTTAGCATTGTGAATTATGAATGTAGGCAAGAAATATTGCTAATATTAGTAGTCATGATCTGTCACTGTAATGGTTGACTCTTTGTGTCAACTTGAGTTTAGAAGCTTAGTTGAGTGACTCAGGAGTTCTACATTATCAAGTGTAAAGGACCCACCCTAGGGCAGGTAGCCTGCATACAACATAAGGGAGGAAAAGAGGCTTGCTCCCCCTTTTCTGCTGCTACTGCTTTCACTGTCTTCTGCTACCATGAACTGTTGTGCTTCTGCCATGCCACCCTGACTTAGAGCCATCTGATTATGGACTAAAACCTCTACAAATTGTGAGCTAAATAAACCTTTCCTTCCTTAGTTTTGGGCATTGAGCATTTTGTCTCAGCAACTAAAGAAAAGTAACCAATACAGTCACCAATTAAAATTAAATGTCTTTTTGGAGTTTGTTACAATTTTTGCAGATACCTCTAGCTATTGTTAATATTCATCACAGACTGCAGCTGTATAAGAACTGCCATTCAATTTTGTCATATAACATGCTAAATAAGGAGGTTCACAAATTAATATATTACAAATTTGTTTTTTGAAAATATATTCGTAACTTTATTTCAATATAATTAATTTTTATAATTAGATTAGTTTTATTCAAAGAAAGGATTCATATATTTCATTGGACTGCCCAAGGGGCACATGACACAAGTAAAATTAAGATCTCTTGCTTACAAGAAAAATTAAGATCTTCTGCTCAAAAGATCTAAATAGACATTTCTCAAAAAAAGAAAAGATACACAATTGACATTAGCACAAGATACAAGTGTATGCACACGTATATTTGTACATGCACATTTTAACATTGTAGCCATGGGTAACAGTTCATACTCAGTAGGATGACTATAACCAAAAAGATAGTAAGAAGGTTAGTAAGGATGTAAAGAAACCAAAACCTTTCTTCATTACTAGTAAGAATGTAAATGGTGCTGCTGTTTTGCAAGACAGCCTCATAGTTCCTCAAAAAGTTGAGCAGGGGGGCTGGGGATTTAGCTCAGCGGCAAAGCGCCTGCCTAGCAAGCTCAAGGTCGTGAGTTCTGTTCCCGGTACCGGAGAAAAACAAAAAAAAAAACAAAAAACAAAACAACAAAAAAAAAGTTGAGCAGGGTTGATGTATTACCCATAAATTTCAGTCTTAGTTATATATCCTTAAGAAATAGAAATGTGTGTCTACAGTCTTTTATACAATATGCTGAAATAACCAAAATGTCTATCATTTATTAATGGCTATATGAAATGTAGTATATCCATAGAATAAAACATTATTCAGCAATAAAAAGAAAGTACTGATAGCATGCTACAACATGGATGAAACTGCAAAGATTATGTTTAGTAAAAGAATCTATTTAATAAGCTCCTGTGTTATATGATTTATTTGCAGTAGACCATCATTATTCATATTCAATATTCCATACTTGCAAATTATCCTATTTACTAAAATTCATTAGTAACTTTAAAACTAATACTCTCAGCTGTTTTGTGCTTTCACAGAACAGTGAAAATTTCAATTTCCCCAATGCATGACTGCAGCTTGAGATCAAACAAAGTAACATCTTGTCTTCTTGTTTCCATTCTCATATAGTGTCTTTTTCTATATCTACTTGGTAAAATTTTTGACATTCTTGTACTCTGCTTTCACTGCTTAAAGTACCCCTCAGGCATACCATGAAAGTGCTGTTCAATGTTCCTAAGTGCTAAAAGGCTGTGATGTACCCTACAGAGAAAACACATGTGTGAGATGAGCTTTATACAGGCATGCATCTCAGATCTGTTGGCCAGGAGTTCAATGTTAATGAATCAATGACTGATATCAAATAAGGTGCCTTCACACAGAAAACAGAAACATAACACAGGGCAAGTTTATTTGTTCATCAATTCCCAAAAATATTATGCCAAGAAATGCATATGAACCTAACCCTGACTTTCCTCTAAAAGAGCAATGATCCAATATTTACTAATTCAGTGTTTCTGGCAATTTAATGGAACATGAATACTATGAATAAAAAGAATCATCTATGTATGAAGTATGTAAAAGGGGCAAATTGACAGAGAATGAGTAATGAGTAGTTGGCAAGAGCTGAGGGGAGAAAGAGTTGAAAGGAAATGAAGAATGGATGTTAAGCACAGGGCTTCTTTTGGGGTGAAGAGAATGTTTCAAAAGAGATGGTTGTGCAAAGTGATGGGTATATTAAAAAGCTTTTGAATTGTACATGAATTGTATGAAATGTGGATTACAGAATAATAAAGCTGAAGCAAGAAAGAAACGAGCCCCTGTGGGAAAACCCTCCTCCAGTAGGCTTCAGTAACACCATTTCTCCTCTTCTGCCCTGAAGAGAGGAGCTGCTCCCACTCTTACTGTCCTGCAGTGATCAATATTCAATTTAGGTTTCTTTTTTTTTATTTTATAGAGAAAAGAAAAATAAAAATGACATTAAAATAGAGTTTCAAAATATTGGGAGAGTTACAATAATTAATACATTGCATATTATTGTTTTTATAGTAGTTATTTAGAGTACAAGATATAGGCATGATATCTTGTCCAAACAATACTATCCCAAACTTACTTTTCAATGAACTAAGGAAACTAGCTGTACAGCTAACTTAATTATCTTATATATAAATATATTTTTTCTTTTTCACATTTTTTCTTTCCCCTTTCCTCCATCACAGTTTGTCTTTTCCTTTGAACAGTTTCTTTCTACTTCTCAATATCTACTGAATACTTTGATTCTTACTTACTCACTCCTGTTTTCACACTAATGAGACAATATGATGTTTACACATATGGGTCTAATTTATTTCACTTATGACTATAGTCTCAAGTTCCATCCATTTACCTATAAAAGTCTAGTTTATCCTTCTTTATGGCTGAGCAGTACTCCGTTACATTTAAAAAACACATCTTTTTAACCCATTCCTTGACTTTTGGGTTGTTTCCAAAATTTACCTATTAAAAATTGTGCTGCTATAAACATAAGTGCACATATATCACTGTGGTATGATGTTTTTAATTTTTCTGGAAAAATACCCAGAAAGGGAATAGCTGGTTCGAATGGGACCTCTAACCTTAGTTTTTTAAGGAATCTCTACACTAATTTCCATGGTGGTTGCAAGAGTCTGCACTCCCACCAACAGTGAAGAAGGGTTCCTTTTTTCACCACAGCCCCTTCAGCAGTTTTTGATGATAGCCATTCTTTCTAGGGTGACATGGAATCTCAGTGTTGCTTTAATTTGCATCTCTCAAATGACCAATGACATTAAACATTTTTTCATGTATTTATTTACCATTTGTATTTCTTCATCTGAGAAATGTGCATTCATCTCAGATGTCCATTTTTGGATTGTGTCTTTCAGTTGGGGGGGGGTCTGATTTGTTTTCAATTCCTGATATGTTCTAGATAGAAATCTTTTGTCTGAAGGACAATTGTTGAAAATTTTTTCCTGCTCTGTGGATTGTCTTTTCACTCCATTAGTTAGTTCATTTGTTGTGCAAAAGCTTTTAATAAGGCAAGATCCCATTTGTTGATTCTTTGTAATATTTCCCTTGCAGTCTGGGTTTTGTTCATGAAGTCTGTGCCTGCACCTATCTTTGAGATTTCTACCTATTTTCCCTTCCAGTAAATTCAGTATTTCTGTTTTAATACTTAGATCTTTGATGCATCTTGACTCAGTTTAGTGTGTGATGATAAATATGGGTCTATTTTTACTCTTCAGCCAGTGGGGAGCCAGTTTTTCCAGCACTACTTATTAAAGAGGTTATCTTTCTTCTGTTGAACATGTTTGGCTCCTTTGTCAAAGATAAGGTGGCTGAAGGGTTTGGGGTTGCATTTGCAGCTTCTGTTCTCTTCCACTGATCCTCAGGCCTGTTTTCTTCAAATACCATGCTGATTATATCACAGTAGCTTTGTAGTATAATTTCAGGTCTGGGATTGTGTTCCTTATCTTCACTGCTCAGAAGTGAAGTGCCTTCACTAGTCTAGGTCTCTTCTGGTTCCAAATGAATTTTTGGAATGTTTTCTTAGATCTGTGAAGTATGCTAATGATATTTTGATTGAGGTTCAATGAAATCTATGTAGCAGTTTTGGGAGTATGGCCATTTTCACTATGTTGGTTCTTCCTATCCATGAGCAAGGAACATCATTCCATTTTCTGACATCTCTTCAATCTCCATTTTTAGGGTACTGTAATTTTCACTGTACAGATCTTTTACATCCCTCTGTTAGATTTATTCCCAAGTATTTCATTTTTGAGATACTATTGTGAAGGGTGTGCTTTCCCTAATTTCTCTCTCTGTGAGTTTATTGCTTGTGTCCAGGAATGCTATTGATTTTTGAGTGTTGACTTTGTATCCTGCTACACCACAGAATTTTAATATTAAATCTGCAAGTGTTTTGGTGGAGTTTGGGGGGGGTCTTCTGTGAAGAGTACCATGTCATCTGCAAATAATGATAATTTCACTTCTTTCTTTCCTATCTTTATCCCTCTTGTCTAATTGCTCTGGATGATGTTTCCAGAACTATATTGAATAGGAGTGATGCTAATTGTCTTGTTCCTGATTTTAGAGTGAAAGCTTTCAGTTTTTGACCATTTAATATGATGTTGGCTGTTGGTTTGTCATAGATGACTTTGATCAGAGTGAGGTAAAGACCATCTATTCCAATTTTCTGTAGGGTTTTTACCATGAATTGAAGTTGAACTTTGTCAAATGATTTTGCTGCACCTATTGAGATTATCATGTGTTTTTTGTCTTCTCTGTCAATATGGTGTATTACATATATTTGCATATGTTGTACCATCCTTGCATCCCTGAGAGCAATCCTACTTGGTCATGATATATAATCTTCTTGATGATTGGCTTTATTCTGTTTGCCAGTATCTTATTAAGGATTTTTGCACCTATATTCATTGCAACATACCAAAACTTATGGAACACAGTGAAAATAGTCTGATGAGGGAAATTTACAGCAATGAACTCACACCTCAGGAAATCAGGATGAACCCAAATAAACAACCTAACTTTGAACCTCAAAATTCTAGAAAAAGAAGAAAAAAATCTAACCTAAAGCTTGAATGAGGGAAGAAATTATAAAGATAGCCAGAAATTAATGCAATAAGAACTAAGAAAACAATACAAAGAATCAATGTTTTGAAATACTGGTTCTTTAAAAGAATAAATAAAATTGATAAACCATTAGCCAAGCTCATCAAAAAGGAAAGAAAAAACACAAATTCAAGCAGTTAGAAATGAACAAGGGGAAATCAAAACAGATCCCACAGAAATCCAGGAGATCATCAATATCTACTCTGAGAATCTATATTCTAATAAGATGGAAAACACAGAAGAAATGAACAGATTCCTAGACACAGTCGAACTGTCAAAGCTAAATCAAGAAGACATAAAAATTCTAAGTAACCTGATATCTGTAAATGAAATTGGAAATGTAATTAAATATTTACCAACAAAGAAAATCCCAGGCCCTGAGAGATTAATTATTGAATTCTACAAGAAATTTAGAGAAGAACTAATGCCACTAATGCTGAAACTCATTAAGGAAATGGAAAGGGAAGCAGTACTTCCAAAATCATTTCTGAAACAAAGTATTACCCTGATTCCAAAGCTAGAGAAGAACAAAACCAAAAAAGAAAACTACAAGGCCAATCTCCCCGACGGACATAGGTTTTTCTCTACTCTGCCTATATTTGTGAAACTTGCCCCTGTGTTTGGATTCTCTTCAGTTAAAATCTTTAGAGTAAAAACTCTGCTTCATTTGGATTCTCTTCTGTTAAGCTTTTTAGAGAAAAACTATGCTTCCTGCTGGAGTCCAAAGTGCTACAGCACTGGTTGCCTCTTACATTTTACCCCACTTTACTGCCTGAGTTCTTTGTGTTGTGAACACATGTTAAGGCAGTGAAACTGGGGCACAATTGCAATAACCACATCCTGGATTTGATGTTCCAGATTTCAACTAGGACTCTGGTTGCAAGCAACAGAAACTGACTCCCATTCTCCTAAGCAAAAACAGAATTTAATGGAAAAGGTAAAGAGAAGGGAGATCAAAGAAGAGGAAGAACAAGCTAGAATCAGGCAGCTCCATAAAATGTAAGAGCAGATAATATTCAATACAGGTCCCAGACTGCTGCCACTGGAAGAATGTGCCCAGTGAATTTTTTCTATCCTTATGACATGCCACTCATCATTCAAAATTGCAGGAGATAATTCCTAATGGATGAACATGGGTTCCAGATCTGCCCCTTTTCTGAAATTGATGGCAGAGAGTGGGAAAAATTATAGCAGGAGGTTCCTGGGTCCTCTCTGGTTTCCACAAAGACAGCATCCAGAGGTAGAGCAGCAGCTCCCTAGAAAGAAACCTGGAAGCTCTTAGGTAAGCAGAAGGAATGTGAGGTGTCTGAACATGACAAGAGTCCTGCACTCAGAAAGGAGGAAGGGGACTGCTGGGGAGGAAATAGCATAAATAAGCAAGAGCCAGACCAGGAGTTCAGACATCTCACCAGGGCAGCAGCAGGACGAAGAGAATACTGAGTGGAAAGGACATTTCTTTCACATATGATCCAGTGTTTTCCATGAAAGAGAGACAGAGGGAAAAGTTTTAATTGAAAATAGAAAGACTGACCAGTCCAAACTAATCTTTTTGCATTGCAGTCTTCTCCTTTGGGTCTTTTTTCCTCTGCCTATTTTTTTCGTAATCATAAAGACATCCATTTCCATTTCAAGATTACTGCCAATTAATTGGGGCTTTCATGACTTACTTGCATAAAGCAAGTTGTCAGCAGAAAAATAGGGAGCATTGTCCTGACTGTGGGGATTTTTCTCCAGGTTCTGGAAATTATTGGCATTGCCTTTACCTAAGCTTTACTCTGAAAGGTCCAGAGCTCACCCAGCAACTGATGGCCAGTGTGCCCCAGTGACAAGTAAGGCAGCCATGGAGACCAGCAGTCAAGTGCTCCTTCCTATGCTCCAGCCAACTTGACTTCATGGTTTTTTTCTCCCTCTTAATTTGAAGTAGGATGCTACAATTCAAAATGCCATAACTTCGCACAGAGGCCTTTGATGGATTATGATCTATATTCTGAATCTGACATTTTCTCTTTTTGACTGGACAACACCTGGTTTCACATGACTTTTGCTTGTTAGGGGAGACCTGTATCATTTGATTGTAAGCTGATTTTTTTAAAACAGCAATTAAATTGAATGACTCCACCTTTAAATCCTATCTTTGGCTTACATGAATGCATTCAGTTTTATAGTAAATGTGCCTTAAATTTAGTTTTTAACCCATTTGGGAAATTTTTTCACACCTGCATTTGACAAATGGTCCTTTTGTTCTTTAATAAAACCTAAAGATCTTGCACATCTGTGACAGAAGAAGGCATCTTTTCTGCACATCTGTCCACCCATAAAAACATATCTAAAGAGGCAGACACAAAAATAGAAAGAAGAGAAAGAAAAATTTGCCTATTATAAAAACCAGGGCCATGACTGAAAGTCACTACCATAGACTACTGGAGCTCAGATTTCAATATCAAGACTCACTTCTTTAAACACTGTAACTGAAATCAGGGTTCAGTGAGATGTTTACATCTCCTTCTTAATAGCAGCATTTTCACAACAGGCAAAACTTGGAATCAACTCGTGTCCTCACCAGATGAGTGGAAAAACACAATGTGGTGTATTCAGAATGTTATTCATCCTTAAAAATGAAGAGGACTCTGACACACGTGATGACAAGATGAATCTTGAGCACAACATACCATGTGAAACAAGCCAATTACCAAACAGCAAAAGCTCTGTGATACCACTTCTATGACATTCTAGGAATAATTAAACTGATTGAGGCAAAAAGTAGATGGTAGTCTCCAGAATCTGAAAAAGACAGGAATGGGAGAGATTATTTACTAGGTAGAAATTTTCAGTTTGTGAAGATGGAAAAGTCCTGGGGGTGGATGACAGTGAAGAATGTGAATGTGCTTGGTATTGCTGAACTGTACACTTGAAAACTGAGCCAGGTGTGACGGTTCACATATGACATCCAAGTACTTGAAAGCTGAGACATGATGACCTGAGCTCCAGGCCAGCTTGGGTTACACAGCAAGACCCTGTCTCAAAACAAACAAGCAAAAATTTGATGGTAAATTTTATGTGTGTATTTTACAAACATTTAAAATCATTTTAAATATTAACCAATATCAAAATTAGCTTTACAACAAGGCAGCCCAATTCCTTACACTAAGCTGTCTGTGCCCAGTTTCAAGTTTCACCTGGTATTTTCTTCCACTCCTCATTTTTAAACTTAGGGCAAAGAGAGAAAATACAAGCAAATAAAAATAACATACCGGGGCTGGGGATTTAGCTCAGCGGCAAAGCGCCTGCCTGGCAAGTGCAAGGTCGTGAGTTTGGTTCCCGGTACCGGAGAAAAACCAAAAAAAAAAAAAAAAAATAACATACCTACTTCCCTTCTGCCCTTCTTTATTAAATGCAGTACTGTGGAATTCTGTTTTAGGAGGTCTTCAGAATTGACATCCCATGAGTCCTGACAGCCTTGACTTCCCAACATTGTAGCTCAAAAGGATGTTATGGCCTGGAGAAAGGCTTGAAGATTTAATTCTAGTACCAAAGCAAATTGAAAGTATAGCTGTGATATGTATGGTATGTGGCTCAAGCCCAGTTTTTACCTGGTCTCTTAACCAAAAGCATGAAGCCAGAGATAATTATTGCAACCTATGCTGAACCAGTGCTGAGGACAATATGCAGCAGCGCCTTAGTGAAGTCATTTCCCTTTTTTATGTCTTAGAGAACAATGATGTATAGCCCATAAGTCCATAGAATGAACAATTTTGCATTCTGGCGGTGTCAGCATCATTTATTTAAGAAATATTCCAAGGGTGCCTGCCACAGGACATGTGCAGTCTTCATGCAGTCCACAGTTTAGATACTGGCATTCAGCGGAGCAAATCCTCTGGAACGTGCACCAACAATGTCCCTCCCTTCTTCAGTTCTGGACACTACTCACCTGGAAGCGCCATATATTTTTCAGAGACAGATGAAGAGAGGGATGCCAATTTACAGAGTCAATAAATAAAATTCTGTACACCAAATCCTTGTTGATAATAAAGCTCTGCCCCAACTTCTCCTCTCTTCAGCTGACCGGCTCAACCATTCCCCAGTCATCCCAGTTCAAAGGAGACATACCTTTCAGCTTTCCTCAAAGGACCATGATGGTTGGTCACTGTTATTAACACTTGCATAGTGTTTAATCTGATATGTGTGTGTATGTGTGTGTGTGTGTGTGTATATATATAT
>NW_004955467.1:3155626-3168656 GCF_000276665.1 Chinchilla lanigera
GATACACACCCACACACACACATAGAAATACACATGTTAAATAGCTGTAGGGATTAGTCTTATTCTCCATTAAAAGACCAGGAAATTGAATCCAAAGAACTTAGATAACAGACCTCAAATCACCCCTCTAATAAGTGGCAGAGCTAAAATCTGATCCCAGACAGTTTGGGTCCAGAATTTATGCTCTAAAGCTCAAGCTACACAAAATAATGACATTGTAGACTTTTTAATACTGGTCTGTGAAAAGATAAGGAGTTCACACCAGCTTGTAAATTTACACACTGCTTCCTTCGTAGGGAAGATCTTGCTGTGAATAAGTATCAGCTGAGCTATCATAGTCAATTTACATTCTGGCATGAACTTATCTCCCCTTGGGAACCACTAGCAATCAATGGTAGACCAACATTGACTACACTTGGAGTAGCACTGCAAATCCACTGCGATGTACTGCCTCTCCGACCACCTGTGTATGAGACAGCATCTTCATTTCTTCTGTAGGACTGTGACTGTTAACCGGAGGTGTTAGAGAAGTCGGTACAGGTCAAATGCTATCAAAGCATATGCCTAATTACAAAGAAAATCTTAAAAGGATGAAAGAATTTTCAAGTCCCAGCCCACCCATCCTAAGCAGCATTTGATATCTGTAAGGTACAGAAGCCTCCATGGGAACAAATCCTTTCCAGACGGATGTACAAAAAGGCATCTTCCAGAGTGACAGCTGGAGCCCTTTGTAATTTAGCTTAGCTTTGAACCCACTCTAGGAGGATGGAAAATAAGCCAAATTATGGTTACTTTCTCAGAAAATGATAAGACTTCAAGATCTGTCTTTTCTTTTATATGGATGACCTGGAGCTACAGCCAGAGGAGAGTGCTCAGTTACAAAGCATACTTGAAATAGAATCCTGTTTCAACCAGTCAATTAGTATGGAATTTCGACTGGATAAATACAATTTCATGTGCCAAATGTGAAAAGGTAAGGAAGCACAGACACATGCACCTCTTTGAAGCAACTGAAATCTGGGGTCTGGAGTTCCCAGGGGTTTGCAGAGTCAGGAACTGCAACACTTTCTCTAGGGAAAGACCAGAAAACTGCAATAAGGCATCTTGAAATCTTAAAAGAGTTAGGCATCTTGTGAAGATGTAACTTCCCACTGAATAGATGGCTGACAGTGTGATTTAGTGGCCAAATGTGGACTCTAGATCAATTGTCTCTGCTGCTTTAGACCCATAAAAATAGATATGGTACTCACTTCTTGTGCTGCTGTATTGCCATGACATCTGCCTGACAAAGATTTTAGGATTAGCTAAAATGCAAAGGGCAGTCCTCAGCATTGGATAAACATTCCATAAGGGTTGACCTTGATTATTAATGCACACATTCCCCATTTTTAACCTTGTCACTTTAACTTTTGTCTTAGTGACTTTTTTCTCATTGCTGAGACAAAATACCCAACATTTAAAGTTAGAGAAGAAAAGGTTTATTGTAGCTCAAGGTAGCTAAAGATTTCAGTTCATAATCAGCTGGCTCCAAGGCAAGGTGGCATGATAGAGGGGTGTCACAGAGGAAAAACAGTTCATGGCAGGCAGAAGGCAGCAAAGCAGTGAAGTAGCAAGTGGCAAATAACAGCAGCAGCCTTTTTTCTGTCCCTTATATTCTACCCAGGGTGGCAGATAGAACCAGTGTCAAGGACTCTTAATCCTAGCATTGTACCATTTATCCCAACATCACACACTTAATCCCATCATCATACATCTTAGATCCAGCCACCTCTGAAAAGCTGCACATATGACTGCATGAGGCTGTGGGGGACGTCTAGATACAAGCAATAGCAACTTTGAAAAAAATATGCTCCTTTTCAGAAAGGTTTTGTTTCTTCAGCTGTAAAGCTGTGACACCCTCCTTCCTTTCCAGTATCCATCTCTAGAAGTCCCTAGAATTCTACCCTTGATTTACCCTGGAATCATTTTTTAAAAATTCATGATCCCCGTTAATATTCAGCTTAGTGTCTGATTTTGGAAAATCTAACTTAAGATATTAATTATGATTCAATAAGGAAAAGATATAAATGAGAAAAGAGAAGGAAGAAGTCCCAGGACTCTGAGGAGAATATGAAGATATGCACACACATAAACCCTCACACAGAGAAGTAGAGAGATATACACAGAGAGAGAAAAGAAACAGGGCTACCAGAGGTCTATAAGACAGGTTGAGCATCCCTAACTCAAAGATCCAAAATCTGAAACTGTCTAAAGTCTGAAAATTTTGACTGTCGTGTGTCACATTGGCAATTTCACAGCATTTTGGATCTCTGAATTTTGAATTTGGGATGATTGACCAGTGAAGTCTGTAAAATATTACAAACTCCAAAAAACTCTTAAATCTGAATCACTTCTGGTGCCAAGGCATTCACATAAATAATATTCAATGTGTATCTGAGATGAGGATAGAGATACAAAGCTCCATGAAATCTTCCCTTCCACCTAAATTCCAGAACTGACATTCCATTAGTAAGTTCTTTAACATACTGATGAGATATTTCTTCCAGTGTCTCTTACCACTCTGTTTCCTAATTTTCTAGATACTCAAATTTTAACAGCCTACCGGAGAAATTGTTCTCATACAACTAATTCACTGGGCAGAATGATTCCGTCATTGGCCCTAATTTTGGGTCACTAAGTCCTTAGTCTGGCTCATTCCAAAAGTTTCAGAGGGTTTTTGTCTTACATAAAGAAAAATGTCTAAATGATGACATGCTCTTTTTCATTCAGACCCAAGTAGAGCCACACTGGTGAGGCAAAACCCTGTTTTATCACTGGGAGTGGTAGTGCACATTTGTAATCCCAGCCCTTGGGAGGCTAAAGTAGAAGGATTACCATGAGTTTGAAGCCAGCCTGGGCTGCCTGCTGAGTTCCAGGCTAGCCTAAAATACATAGTGAGACCTATTTCAAAAAAAGAAGGAGGAGAAAGAAAGAAGAAGAAGGAGGTGGAGGGAGAGGGAGAAGGAGAAGGAGAAGAAGAAGAAGAAGGAGAGAAGGGAAAAGAAGGGGAAGGAGAAGGAGAAGAAGAAAAAGAAGGAGGAGGAGGAGGAGGAGGAGGAAGAGGACGAGGACGAGGACGAGGACGAGAATGAGGACCAGGACCAGGATCAGGACGAGGACGAGGACGAGGACGAGGACCAGGAGGAGTACGACGAGGAGGAGGACGAGGAGGAGAGATTATGAACTTCCCAGGGAGGCTCTAGTGCCTCTTCTCAACTGCCTCCAGCACCCAGATGTGTTCACACTTACCTCTTACCTCTAAGAATCTTCATTTACCTAAAACAAGGCTTGTAGATTTGTGGACTCTGGAGACTGACTAATGCCTTTGCTGTGACCCCAGAGACAGTGGCTCCAAATATCTTAAAGATAATGGGCTGTCGGTATCAGTGTTCATGTGTATATGACTTCCTGCAGCTCTATAGCTCAGTGCTCATTCCAGAAACACATCCTCCAAAGGCTTATTGTCAGAGACAGAGCTTTGGATTCATCCAGTGTGACTGGATCGTGAGGGCTCTAACTCCATGGGTGGGTTAATTCCCTGAGGGATTTAAAATTTGACCACACTATGGGGAGGTCATGAAGACTAAAGAGGTGGAGCCTACTTGAAGGGAGTGAATCATAAAGGAATTGGGTCACAGGGATGATATCTTGTCCCTGGCCCCTCCTCCAGAGGCGCATCTCTGCTTCCTGGTGCAGTGAGGTGTGTAGCTTTCCTCCCTCAGCCTTTCCGACACGGTGTTTCTGCCTCCCCACAGACCTAACAGCGTGAGGTGAGCTGAGCATGGGCTCAAACCATGAACCAAAGTAGAACTTTCCTCCTGAAGTTGTTCTCAAGTACTTGGCCACGGTAACAAAAACCTAACATCTGAAATGGTTTGGATGAGAAGTGCTTCTAGTTTCAGAGATTTCCAGATTTTAGAATGTTTGCATAGATTTTCCCAGTGGAGTACCCCTACTGTGTGTGTTGTTCTGAGCTTTCCTGATAGAAATTATAGGCCAAGATGGCTTGGAGCTTCAGTACCTATAAGATTCAGAAAATTTCCCACTAAACCAATTGGTACTGGAGAAAAAGACCAGCATTTGGAGTAACTCAGTCCTGCACTTGACAGTGAACCAGACAGACATGAGCTGAGGTTTGCCAAGGTCCTCTCTCACCTTCAAGAGACCGTGGCACCTGCACTCCTCTCAGGTCCCTCTTCTGCTGGTTGCTTCTCCAGCCACTTCAGCTCACAGTGGTGTGAAATCAGCAGAGAACTTACCAGCCTCCCTGTATGAGACTTTTCCCTGCCTGCTCTTTCTCTATTGCAACAGCTCCTTATTTTCTCCCCCCACTGGACAATGGACATATTTCTGGTTTACTATTGTTTAGCCACAGAGCCTAGCACTGTGCATTGCACATTATAGGTATGCCAGAAACTCTGTAGAATAGATGAATAAGTTAATTACACTTCTACCTCTTATGAGCTACAAGACCTTGAGCAAGTTTTCTTGTCTGTAGTATAAATAAACCTACTCTAAAGGTCAGTTACGAGGATTTAAAATTTGTAATTACTTGTAAAATCATCTAGCTGATAGTTCCTATGCCTTAATAGCAGCTCAATAAATGTTGGTCTCTTGTTCTGTTGAATTCTCCACCCTAACATTTAAGCATAGGGCAGCTCATGTGTGCAAGGGAAACACTGTCTAACAGTCCTGGAATCCACTCCAAATGTAGTGGGGGGGGTAGAAATTGAACAATACACTATAGTCATGCAGTAACAATAAAACAACCGACTGATCAGGTCTGATGCCCACCCACACATCTCTCCCCTCAGGGGCCATTTCCCCATGCCCCGCCTGTGAAGAATCCTTGTCTGCTTTTCCTAGACACTATCCACTGCATTCAAGGACTGCTAAATCAAAGGCAAGGTGAAAATCACTGTCATTAAATGGTGGGAGAAAAAAACACATGAACTGAGATTTTTTGCAAGGAAAAAGTATTAAAATATTCCCTGCAATGATTTCATGCCATTAAAAAAAGGAAGAAATTCTCCATTACCGTATTTATTACCAAAGCAAATTCCCTTTTAATCTACTGTTTGTTCATCTCTAATTTCCAGCAATCCATGTATCCCCAATGAAGTCTAATTTCCATAAATGCTTTAATGAATTCAAAGAGGACAGATCTTTGAATCATTCTAATATTATTAATAAATGCTAAGAGAGTATACCATGAAATTAATGGGTAAATTTAATAATTCTCCTATTAGATTGCATTTCCACAGAATTCCTGGGGGAGAGAATGATAGGGCATACTTTCTGGAGAGAATATTGTTTAATGGAAACTTTGCAAAACTTAGAATTAGGCCTTTGGTGAACAGGGATCTTTAATTTAATTTGTTTTTATGACCAGAACACAGAGAGTCACTCACAGTGGATTGCACTAGCAGGCAGCCTGTTAGAATTAGGTTTTGTTGTGATCACCAGGGTAATGACTTCTCTGAGGCCTGGTGTTTGGAGAACAGCGTGGTTTAGTTATTATGGGAATCGTAAATGGCATTAATAAAGTCCTGGAGGAGCAATCGCATTGCAGAGCAGCCTTATAAACACGGGAGGCCAGTCACTCTTCACATACTTGAGAGGAGAGGGGGTGAACAGTTGTGATGTTTTGGGGGAAGGGAGGAGACAGAAACACACAGAGGAATGAGAAGGGAAGGGGGATGAGGAAGAAATGGAGCCTTTGCTTTTATTTGAATTTTCCCTTTAAAGCTGCCTCCAGCTTTAAACACAAAGAAAATCTTTCTTTGCTAACACCAGCTTAGCTTTCCTGATGTGAATTCTGCTGTGCTCATGTCTGTGATGCAGAACCAGCCTTTGTCTTTGTAAAAGCTGCCCAAAGCTGAGGTTTAAGAGTGAAAATACCATGCCTAGGTACCTACCCAAAGGAACTGAAAGCAGGGACTTGAACAGATCCTTTCACATTCCTGCTTGTAGCAGTGTTATTGGAAGCGACCAAAAGGTGAAACACACCAAGGACCTACTGATCCACGAGGAGATAAACAAAATGTGATCTGTACACTCGAAGGACTATTAGTCAGCCTTAAAAAAGAAAAAGGATTGGACCTGAGCTACAACAGAGGTGAAACTTATGACATTACACTATGTAAACCAAGCCAGTCACAGAAGGGCAAATCCTGTATGACTCCATTTATCTGAAATATGTCCAATTCTTAGAGACAGAAAACAGAAAAAAAAGGTTACCAGGGACTGAGAAAAGGAGTCAGAGAATTATGGTTTATTGTCATAGTTTGTGTTCAAAGTAATGAATAAATTTTGAAAATAAATAGGGATGATGGCTGTAAAACACTGTGAATATAACTAAGACCACTGAATTATGCTTTTAAAATGGTTAAAATAGTAAATCTTATTATATACATTGCAATAGTTGATTGATTGTATCAATTTGAGAAGTTAGTTAAGAGAAGTTTAACTAAATCTGCTCAACCATTCTACACCCCAGGGTGTAGAAGACCCACCCGAGAGCAGCTCCTACCCTGGACAGTACAAAGGGGAAATGAGGAAACACAGTTCTACTTCTGTTCTTTGGAGGACCCAAAGCTTGGATGTCATCTACTGACTTCCAGCTCATGCTTGTGCTTCCACTGAGGATCCTTCAGCCTTCGGCATACACGCTTCAGCCTCCATTGTAGACCCATCAGCCTCCTGATACTGACTTGCATGGGACACAATGGTGAGTTCCAGACCTTGGACTGAAACTTTTGGTCTTTAGTGCACACACAGACCCTCTGCATTCTCCCTCACCCCACTCTGTGGGTGACCATCATAAGCCAGTCCTGTAATTGCTTATACATTTGTATTATACCTGTTTCTGTAGTAAAACACTGACTGGTACATAGGTAATTTATGTTACATATCATACTACAATAAAAGGGAGAGGATTCAGATTTTATGAACTTCTCTTCCTGTTTTCCCTGTCTTCCTTCTACTGCCCTTTCATATGTTCTTGGTTGCCCATGCCCTGGTTAAGTAAGATGAGGTGAGCAGAAGGACCTGGTTCACAGCAGATGCTCAGTAAAACAGATATACCTCCTCTCGCAAATTGGCCTGTGTAAAGGAGGCTATGGTGATACAAATTCAGCATCTCCTTTCTTTTGCCTTGCTGATTTTATGCCATCATTGTGATTTTTATAAGGTGTTTAAAAATATTTGTACTGAAAGCCTGGTGCTTTCAGAAAACATTTTTTGGCCTACAATAAAATGTGTAAATTCCATATTCAGTGGTGAGCACAGGCTTTTTAAGTGGCCACTTCTCAAGAGGATGATTTTATATAGAATTTTAGTTCATAAGGAACAGCACCAAAGCTGGAGCATGCTGGCACACACCTGTAACCTGGCACTCCGGGAGGCTGAGGCAAGAGGACCACAAGTTCAAGCCCAGCTGGGCCAAGCAGCAATTTAGCTAGACGATGTCCTGAAAAAGAAAAATTAAAACAGGCTGGAAATGCAGCTTAGTGTGAAGGCCTGGATTCAGTTTCCGGTACTGGAAGAAAGGAAAGAAGAGAATGAAGGAGGGAAGAAAAAAGTAATAGCACAAGAAAGAAAATCAGCTCACAGTCCCCTAGGAAAGTGAGCAACCTGTTGTCAACTGTCACCACAAAGACCGAGATTAAAATTTGACTTGCGCAGGTCTCTGTCACGTGGAGACATATTTAGAATCTCTTGAGCTAATGCTAAACATTAACAAGGGAAATTAGGACTTCCCTCATATCTGCAAAGAGCATTAGTAGGTGAACTCCCCTCCTAAAAGAGAAAGTAAAGGTTGAGGTACTTGAAACATTTTGTTTTGAAGATGTAAAACTGTTGCAAAGCTTTCCCCTCACCCAAATACAGATCCTAATAAAATTTTTGCACACAATTAAGATTCGAAAGGCATGAAGTTGTTTGCACCTAGATGCCTTATGGATAATTCCCTCTCGATTTTCTTATTGGAAAGGGAAGAAGTAATCACAAAACATGGTTTTCATTTGTTTTTACCCATCCCTGACCAAAGAAAACTCAAAGGATAACATAGTTTAGCTATGGGGATAGACTTTGGAGAGTTTTTCTTATCTTTATCTTTCAAATGTGGGTGGTTGTTTTCTTCCATAATGAAAAGGCATTACTATGGTATGTAATGTGTTAAACATCCCTAAGATCAGATATTTTGAGAAAAGCCAATAGTTCTATTTGGAAACTTTCATTATTAAACCAGCTCTGACACATATAGTACCTTGAATCATCAGGCAAGACTTGTTACTGAACCACTGACAAATAGTGTGGCTCTGTTTTACTCCTGGTAGGTATGATTAAATTTTTTAAAATTAATCAAGAATTCCGTGGACAATGAGTTTAAGACAAAGAACCTGTAAAATAATGACAACAAATATCTACATGTCACTGTTTTTATAGGACTGGATTAAGATCTTTATAGAGCATAAACTTAAAAAGATTAGTCCACCCTTACCCCTTTGGGATTGAAAATACAATAAAAGCATGGTAAACTTTGCCATATTGCCATTATTATTGAGCCATATTGTTTGCATTGCCTGATTTTTCCAGGATTAAATGACACATATTGGAAACTTCAGTCATGGTCAGGCCACCCAGGTGCTAACGCAAGGGGCAGTCATGATGACTACGCAGTGCATTCCCACAGCTAAGTAACCTACATCGAAGGAAAGCACTAAACTAGAAATAATTGATCCTGTATTTTCAATCATCTTACAAGCCCTAATTGGATCGACCATTTTAATGGAACTGTCTCATCAATTCAAGCAGCCAGTCAATTAAATCTAGCAATCCATCTAACTGATATGCCCTAGCCTACCACCACCCCAGCAGTTCAACTGTTTGACGGTGTGGAATTCACAGGTTGTCTACACGTCATGTGCACACGGCCTTAATGATGGAATTGGACCTGTGCCACTGCTGATCTCATTGATTGCACAGAAATCCCTGCCTAATATGTGCTCTCTCTAACTTTTTCAAAAACTAAAATAAAATCAGCTAAGAATCAATTGATCCACTGGCCAAAGAGTGCCTTGGCCTTAAGCCGTAGGGACAACAGATCGCAGCATTTACAACGCCTCCTAGAAATTCTGCCAAAATAGACGTGGGATAGAAACACGTACTTGGTGAAATATAACTCCCTCCGTGCATTTACATATATTTCTGAGCTTGGTAATGTGACTATACATTCCAGAAAAGTCACAACACTCTCAAATGTAAAACCACTGTCCTATTTTCCCCATAAGTACACTTGCCTGGGCTCTCCTTTTTTTTATTCCAAAACTATGTTCACCTCGGTAAAGAAAGGATCCAAGTGTTCAATAATCTTAACAGTCAACACTCAGCAATAAGGTCCCAAGGGCCCATTAAAAAATGGTTACAGGGCTCTCTCATAAACTGCCAGAATGTATAAATTGATACCACTTCTATAATAGGCAATGTGGCAAATATCTATCAAACTCACAAACACATGTACCCTTTGTCAGAAAGTCTGGTTCTCAGAATTTGTCCTAAAGATAAACATACTCTCATACTGATGGAATAACATAAATACACATTTAGTCAGTGCAGCTTTGGCAACACTAGCAGAAATTGGGAAACTACTTAAATGCCCGCCTATAAGTGACTATTTAAAATATAATATTCTAAATCCATACATTGAAACAATGTAAAGTCATTACAAATGAGAAAACTGTGTATTAATATGGAACAATCTTTTAGCTACAAAACAAAAAAAAAAATTTGTCTCTTTGAGACAGGCTTGCACTATGCAGTTCAGGCTGGCCTTGAACTCACTTTGTAGCCCAGGCTGGCCACAGACTCACAGAGATCTTCACACCTCAGCCTCCCAAGTGCTAGCATTATAGGTGTGCTCTACCATGCCCAGCCCAAAACAAGTTTTTAAAAACCCAAAATGAAAGCAATTTACTTAGCTAGTTTCCATTTATTATTTATTTATTAAAGTTATTTGCGAAAGGTCTCACTGGGTAGTTCAAGATGGGTTTGAACTCACTGTAACCCAGGCTGGCCTTGAACTCACAGCAATCCTCCTGCCTCAGCCTCCCAAGTGCTGCGATTACAGGCATGCACCACCATGCCTGCCTTTGTTTAGTTTTTATAAAAAAGTCTGTGTTCATTTGCTTTGTTATCTATCATGTAGCACTCAGAAAATGCATAAGAATAGTGCACACCTTGAAGAAGTGGATGCCACTGGTGGCCCAGGATTAGGGGCTTAGGTGAATGACAGGACGACCTTTATCACAGACTCCTTTTTTGCTTTTAAATTTTGAATCATACATATATATTGACATTTTTGTATTAATCGTTTTCAGCAGTTGGGCAGGTCTCTTCATTGTTTGAAGTCCCGCACTTTGCCTGTCCTCTTTGCTCTCAAGTCTGGGGTCCCTAGTTACATGGTCTCTGTTCTTCGCTGGGGCCCTCCTTTCTCCTCAGCCCTTTGGGCCAGTTTTCATGCCTGAAACTCTTCAAGAAATTCCACCCAAGAAGGTCCTGGGCCAGTTTTCATGCCTGAAACTCTTCAAGAAATTCCACCCAACTCTGCACAGCTAAGGTGCATGGCCTACCTCTCTGTCCAGGGCCTCAGTGCCAGCTGTCTACAGGGACAGCAGGGGATACCAGAGCCAGGCCTGCTCTATGGGAGACTCGCATTCCGGGAAATGCAGGCAGGCAGCCCCGGGCTCCTGTGCTGTAGACCAAAGAGGGGCTGGTGTCTTCACATCCTGACTCCTCACTTCCTGACTTCTAAGATGGTCTCAGATCTGAGACCTGGAACCTCAGCGTTAGAGAGTTTTACTGAAGAAAATGTGCAGATAGTCCTGAAAGTCTTATTACTGCAGCTGAGAACATCAGTTTTCTTTTTTACTAAAAATAATAATTTTTTGTAATAGGCTCCATTACGGCTGATAATAATCCCATTCTATCTCATTCAATCAAAATAACGTTTGTTTAAATCATTCATTTATTTAGGTAAAACATCAAGGAGCAGATATGTATTTGGTAGGGAAAAAATTTCAAACTCATTTTCGAGTTCCAGACTAACAAGTCTGGAAGTTATGTAGACCGCCTTTGGAAGAGTAGGAACCAAAGGCAACTTTGGGAATGTTTCTGGAGTTGACAAGATTCCCTATACTTCCTCTCCTCTTTCAAATATCTATTATAAAGCTTAACACACTCAACAGAACCCACCTTCAAGGACACACATATTTGCTTATCACAAAAACATAATATCTGAAAACATCCCATTCAATGATAAATATCTATTGAGATGTCATTGTTGCCAGTGACCAACAGAGTTGATGCTCTAATGCAGAGTAAAATACAACCTTTAAAGTGGTGAGTACCCAATGTTTCCCCTTTCTGGCCATAGAAAGTACAAAAAGGAGAGCTGGAACGAGGCTCTGGGCCAGCCAGTGATACCCAAATTGACCACACTAAGCCCAATGACTGAAAAATACAGCCATGCAGAAGTTCAGGTTGTCTACCAAAAGGAGTGTTTTGGTGAAATGACCAGTTCTATTAGCACTTGAATTGGAATGGACAGTGGCTGTAAGTGGTCCAGACTGAGATTTAGATAATAATAAAATACAGTTTTTATCAGTTTAAAGACATTTTTTCAGATTTCAAAACATACTAAAAGCCAGGAATAAGGTGGGATGACAGTAGAAATAAAGAGAAGCACTTGGACCTGAAAGGAAGAAAAGAAAGAAAGAGAGAGAGAGAGACACACACAGTGAAGCAGGGAAAGGAGGGAGAGGAAAAGAAGGAAGAAAAAGAAGCAAAAGAAAAGAAAAGAAAAGAAAAGAAAAGAAAAGAAAAGAAACTTGATATTTTAAAAAGCTGATGCTCTCTGGGCTAGATAGAAAGCGGAGAACATGAGAAAGTGATTTCCTGTCCCAGATGACAAAACAGCCCTGGAGCAACCACACTCTAACACCAAGTGTAACTTCTGGGATTTGTTTAAATTTAACATGTTTCCCCATTTTCCCTCTAGGTTGGTCATTCCATAGCTACATATACAGCCACCATGTGGATTGTCTTGTCTCTTCATCAGTCCTGTATGATCTTAGCTCTGGTTAATGATATGTTGAAAGCCCATCACTGTCCAGTGTGTCACTGTCTCACCTTTTCACAACTTGTGGCTTGTCCTCTAGAACAATCTTAGTAAGGGACCGTCTGAAAGACATTACTACATTTTCTTTTGACAAAAAGCATTGTTACCTAAAAACTGATAATCATTTAACACACGTCTGGGTCACTGGTTGTTTCTGCCTGTTGCAGGAAGAGTTTCTTTTCCTTTCTTAAATTCAAAATGTTTCCTAGAATGCATCTCAGTGTTAGCTATTCTGAGTTGGTATTGTCAAGAATATAACTTTCAATATAAAGTTTCCAGCTATTTGCTATTTAAGAAACTTGTCTTGAATTATAGTTCTTAGTTCTACTCCATTGCTTTGAGGGGGACAGGACTCAATGTTAGAATTCATTCTGTACACTTTTTCTCAGACCTCCCAATGTATATTTTTTCTCTCTTCTGGGCACTTATAGAACACTTTTGCTACAGGGCTTGCACCCCAGTTTCCTCGCTCACTCTCCCTGCTTTCCCTTTATATCATGTACTTCTCTCCCCTCTCCCTAAAAAGACCATAAACTCCTCAAAAACTAGCACATTGTCTTAATCATCATCATTTCTGTATCCCCTAAACTATCCTCACCCACCAAAGCTCTGTGCTCCATAAAGATTTTTGTCAAATAGTCTTGTAATTGAATCAAGCAACTTCTTTGCCCTTAGATCCCTCTGATGGTCTCACAGGGGGGATTGTAATAATCTGCCTGGTGGGGGCTGTGGATTTAGCTCAGCGGCACAGCACCTGCCTGGCAAGCACAAGGTTGTGAGTTTGATTCCCAGTACCAGAAAAAAATATATATA
>NW_004955467.1:3168756-3170282 GCF_000276665.1 Chinchilla lanigera
AAAAATAAATAAATAAATAAATAAATAAATAAATAAATAATCTTCCTGCTGGAGTGAAGTAGAGAATGTGGTAGGGATGTGAAAGTAGAAAAGGCCTTTCAATTTTCAGTAGGTGGTTGCCAAGCCAGTCACAAGCTCTCCTTTCCTGATGGGCTTTGCCTAATATACTCTACCATCCTAGATGAAACACATAGGCTTATTCTGAAAAATATGACTGTCTTAAAGAGCAGTATAGTCACTTCATATATTGTTATTAAGCAGAAGGGAAAGCCATTCTTTTTTTTACTTATACTTACTGCACTTGTGGTCCTTTAAGGTGTAATCTACTATGCCTACTTACATATTGCACTTTGCTTAATAACATTTTTTTTCACAACATGGATATTCCTGCTTCTGTGATGCTGAAAACTGTGCAGTACTTTGTTTCTGATTAATGTTGTAATAACATGTTCCAGGTAATTAAAGTGATCTCTAGGATAGTGTTTTTCAACTGTTAGATTTAAATAACTTTATAATATAATTTCTCATTTATCATCAGATTAAGTTATTAGGGTCTTTTTCCTTCCAAAGCATTTGTAAACAAGAACAAAAAAATTTCAAATGTTTCTGCTTGCAGAGACCACCAAATACATTAAAAAATTATTCATTAAAATTTCTTCATCATAAGTTTCAATTATTGCAATGAATGTCATGTCCAGAGATTTGTAGTTCATTAATATTTTTAAATGAAACAGTTATACCCCTCTCAACAGAGGTTTTCTTCAACAGATGAGTCTAATAGATACCCATCAGTCTGTGAGAGATTAGGATGGGTTTATGTAGCCCCCAGAGTCTAGGACTGAACTGTCAGACTTCAAATGCTGCACCATCACTTACCAGCTCTGCACCTTCAAGAAGTTATTTAACCTTCTACCTTCTGTTTCTTCAATTATAAAATAGGATTAATAACAAGCACCTCACAGTATATTTGCAAAACAAAATGAGCTAATACACTGAATAAATATGCATGGCACCAAAAAGGCCCATGCAGAAGTTAGAATAGCCCTACTATGAAAGCAATCTCTCATCTAAATAGACAACTTCCACCTTCTTCAGAGCATACTCTAAGATCCTTTGATTATTTGGATTGATTTGACTTTGTTAGATAGCTTAATTTAATTTTAATAAAAAAGTGAAATACCATTGACGGAGCCGTGTGTTATGAATGTTCGTCCTGCACTCGAGCTCCTACAAAGACAAATTGAATCCTGTCAAGAGTCTACCAAAACAAGAACAGTTGGTACAAACTGAGGACTGTTAGAAGAAATATAAAGTCCATGAAATCCAGAGACTCTACGCAGAGTGAGTGAGTGCTCCAAGAGCTGCTGGTCTCGCGGTTCAAGTCCATGCTTTGCTCACATCCTCACTGTTCCCAACTGAACCACATGGAGAGAGCCAGGTATTTCCCATCTATGCCTGAGGGCAGAGCTGGTGACCCAGGGGCCCAAAGCCATTACAGACTGAGTCTCTACCCTCCCTGCACCTGT
>NW_004955467.1:3176158-3191078 GCF_000276665.1 Chinchilla lanigera
TATGTATATACAGCATTGTTAACATAGTTGTTCTACTGTCTTCTATTTCTTTGCCGAAAGAAACTGTCAGTGAGTCCTTGGTTGATCAATATTTCATGTCTCTATCTGTTTTCATGAGAAACCACTTTGAAGATATCAATATGTAGTACAACAAGCATTGTTAATTTCCTACCACTTTGTTTATAACTCTGTATTGTCTGTAATGTTCTTTTGCTATTTTGTAAAAGGTAGTCTGTCTGTTAATGTTTTCCTCCTTTTATTTTTAAAATAATAAAAAAAAAGAAATCCAGAGACTCTGGAGTCCACCTGATCTAGGATGTTTACTCTTTGCCACAGAAATGGCAAAAAAATATATGCACCTGAAATTCTGGTTTTCTTATTTAGACAGATATTCACTGAGAGCATCATTAATAATGGTGATTTCTTCTGAAAGGATATCCAGACCAATTACCCTTTCCAAGAGCAAGAATATTATTTATTTGTCCCCAATCCTGACCAAATTTGCTCAGGAACATGGAAATCCTGGTTCTGTCTGCATGCAAATACACTTGAATCAAACTACCTGGTGCTAAAAGCAAGCTGCCAAAACCAGCAGGCAAATTGTGCCAAGTGAAGTAAGTGAGCCATGAAAAGACAAATACCATATGATATTCACTTATATAAAGTACTTAGAGCAGAATGAGAAAGTAGATTGAGGTGTGTTGGGGGTTGGGCAATGAGGAGTTACTGCTGATGTGCATAAAGATTCAACTTCCCCATATGAAAAAGTTCTGAAAAGGATGGCGATGAGAGTTGCGTAACACATGGTGAAGGTATTGAACTCTGTAGAACTATACATTTTAAAACAGTTGAGCTAGTGCATTTTATAGTATGTGTATTTCACCATAATCAAGAAACAATATAAGTGGACTATCCCTTATCCAACATACTTGGGCCTAGAAATGTTTCAGATTCTTTTCAGATTTTGGAGTACTTGCATATATAGTAAGATACCTTTAGCACTGAACCCAAGTCTAACACAAAATCCATTTATTTTTCCTATATGTCAGGTACATAGGGCCTGAAGGTAGTTTTATGTAATATTATTAATAATTTCATACATGAAAAATATTTCATGATGTGGGATTTTCCACTCATGGTATGGTGTTAGTGCTCAATAAGTTAGATTTGAGAGCATTTGGGATTTTTGAGTTTCAGATTAGTGATGTTCTACCTGCAACAGTACAAATCAGAGGATCATAATGGACTCCAACCTATTTCTCTCTCTACAAATTTGGAATACCAACCAGTGTTCAAGCCTGAAAATAGCAAAGAAAGGTAGCCCAAATTTAACTGCTTTCAAGTAGGATGAGTTTAGTTTTTCTGTGCATCCATACACAGCAAGGCCTAAGGACTTAAGATGAGCTGAAAAGTGAGGCTAAACCTGTACCATGTACTCACAGAGTAGAGAAGGGAAGAGAATCTGAAGCCCTGCCTGCTGGGAAGTTTAATCTTCTGTCTTTCATCAGACTGGAGTGTCAGAAACTCAGACTTTGGAAGTAAGAGAACATGGCATTTCAGCAACACAGAGTAAACAAGTAAACTCTTGCCGAGGCTAATCTGGGAGATATGCTCATCAACTTTGTTCTCCCTCGGAGAGATCACTGTGTGTGTGTGTATGTGTGTGTGTGTGTGTGTGCAGTGTGTACTAAAGAGGCGGAGTGACTGTTGCACAAGTAGAGAATAGGCCAGGGACAAAGATCCTCCTCTGCAGGAGACAGGCTGATACAAACATTCCAGCACAGAAGAGGAATGTACTGAAAATCAGAGGTTAAAGAATAACATCTAACACCTGGACATTGTCCTACAATCCTATGGAGAGTAGATGGACAGTGTTTAGAAAGCAATTTTTAAACTCCATTTTTATTTTAAAACATTAAATTTTTTCATGTACTAATTCTACTTTTAAGAATTTGTAGTAAGGAATGAAATGTAAATATTTATCTAATAATTTATGTATAAGAATAATGGGTGCAGAATTTTATGTTAATGCTATGATTTGAATATGGGTAGTACACCCCAGATGTCCCCATATGCTACTGAGAAGTGCTGTGGACCTTTAAGAGGAAGACTCTAGTATGAGGTCCTTTGGCCATGCGGGGTGCTCAATAGCTTCAACAAGTCTTGTGGGAGCCTAGTCTCTGTCTCTCTCTCCTGCAGTTTGAAATATGAATAGTTTGTTCTACTGTGCCACTGCTAGCCAAGACCAAAACCATCTGATCTTGAAGTTAAACTTCCAGAACTGGGTCAAAATGCATCTGCCTTCACTTCATAAATAGTCTGCATTGGGTATTTCATTATAGTGATGGAAAACTAACAAAGGTAACAATCAAGCTTGGTTAAAATAAAGGTTGATACGGCCAATCAGTGCAATACAAAGCTTTTGCTTAAACAGTATCTGTGTGAGAATGTTCAGTCATATCAGACACACAAGCTTAAATATCACATGATTTCTCTAATATGAGAAACCCAATACATAAAGTGCAAAATAAAAAGCAGACAATAGGAAAGAGAAGAATGTTTAAGGGTATGGAAAATATTTATCCCATATGGTATGCAAGCAAAGCGGGTTATATAATAAATTTTAATATGATTCTATCTTTTAAAAGGTAAATATGAGGGCTGAGGTACAGCCAGTGGTAGTGTGAGTGCTTAGCATGCATAAGGCCTTGAACTCCATTCCCAGCATCGAGCAGAAAGCATGACAAACGTGTAGATAAACAGATAAATATAGGTCCACTTGTCTGAAAGCACGGATATCGAATTATTACTAATAGTTAATTTTATGGTCAATGAAGTTATTGATGATTTTTATTGTCATATATTTGCTTTAGTCAAATTTCTACTATAAATCTGTGTTATTTTTGAATAGCAAAAATAAATCATTTAGCTTGGCATGATTTCACATACCTGTAGTCCCAGCTACTCAGAATGCAGAGGTGGGAGAATCACTTGAAGCTAAAAGTTTTGGGCCAGCCTGGGCAGCACAGCAAGACCCTCTATCTCTTAAAGTAATTAATTAACCCTTTTAAATACAGAAAGTCAGTGGTGACAGTCTGCTTCTCCTATGGATATGAATTTTCCACCAAGCAATATTGCGTTTGCACAGTGGATCCCAAGTGATAGCCCATGGTCAGGAGCATCCCTGAGATAACTCTCTGGGAAGTCTGAGAAGTCCAAACAGTTCAAAAAATACTAAGTTGCTGTTTGACCTTTTTGTGCAATGACGTGGCTGCTGATGGTACCGAGGAAGCAGTGAGTAAAACTACTGGAGTTTCAGCAAAAGCAAACAGAAGCCACTTACCTGGTACCCATTATAATCTTTACTTACCCTGACAGAGCTGTTGATGAGGCATTAACAACGAAGAATTTTATCGCATCCTGACTGATGCTTGATCACCTGTGATTTTTAATAATCCGTGTGACAACGTCGGGACTAAGCTCCAAACACTTGTGCTGCACATGAGACCGTAGGTAGCCACATCTTAAGGAAAAGTTCTTGGGTGGTTGTTTAAATTTCTGGCACCTCCCCTTCACCATGGAATATTGTTATTACTTGAAAAATTACAAAGTACATCGTGATTCAGTCTTGAATTTGGCCAATGTCTTCTTGAAAATGAACAAAGGAATTCCATCCCTTCAAGGAACATGACTGACCATCTTTGTTGCCAATGATAACATGCAAGCTTTCAAGTAAAAACTAGAATTTTAGAGAACGTGTCAGTCCCCATAAACTTGACAGCTTCACAATACTTTAAAGACTTTTCTGAAGATAGCAACCTTGATCTTAATGTGTGTGATTGTTTCATACTATATTAGAAAGTACTCATTTGTAAGATATGTATAATTTAAGAACTAATATTTTCCAGATAACCCACACACTGTTTTAAGAATGAAATGTGGGTTAAAAATCTATTCAAAATGCAGGACAGGTGAATGAATTTTAATGTAACAAATTACAAAAGTTAATTGATATGGTTTCAGATGATACATTGTAACTAACTTTAAAAACTTGGCTTGGTGTGGTGGCACACACCTGTAATGCCAGCAGTTTGGAGGCTGAGACAGGAAGATTGCCATAAACTTGAGGCCAGCCTAGGCTTCATAGTGAGTTTAAGGCCAGTCTGAACTAAATAGTGAGATCCTGTCTCAAAAAACAAAAACAAAACAAAACAAAAAGAACAAAAAAACAAAAGAACTACACAGCCAGTCATTGTAGACTGAATCTGTGATCTTGGCCTCCTAGCTTCTGGGATAGTAATGCACTCTGGGAGGCTGATACAGGAGGATCAGAAGTTTAAATCCAGATCAAAGGTCTAAATCTTAGAACAGTTTTTTCCTTGTCTTTTGATCAGTTTCTTCCCTATTCACAATATCTATTGTACTTTTTGGATCTTGTTTACTCTTTTGGATTTTCATATTAGTGAGACAATACAATGTTTACACACGTAGGTCTGGACTATTTCTCTTATGAGTATGGTCTCAAGTTGCATCCATTTATCTATAAAAGTCTCAAGTTTATCTTTCTTTATGGCTGAGTAGTAATTTATTATATATTAAAAAAAGCTGTGATGGGAGAAAGGGGAAAGGAAAAAAAGGGAAAGGAAAAAATATATACATATGCAAAACAGTTAAGATGGTTAACAGCTGGTTTCTCTTGGTTCATTGAAGGGAAAGTTTGGTGCTAGTAATTTTCTGGACAATATTTCATACCTATATCTTGTACTCTGAACAACTACTGTGAATATAACAATATACAATGTGTTGATAATTGTTACTCTCCCACTAACCTGTTTGAAACTCTGTTTTATTGCTATTTCTTGCTTTTTTTTCTGTTTAAAATAAAAAATAATAAACATTAGAACAGAAACAGTTACTTTTCTGGAAGACAAAATAGGTAAAATACTTGAAATGTAGGCAAATACTTTCTGAGCAGAACTTTGGTTGCACAATGAATCATACCAAGAGTCAACAAATGGGGTCACATCACATTGAAAAGCTTCTGCATAGCAAAGGAGACAACCAATGTTGAAAAGACAGCCTACAGAATGGGAAAAAACATTTCCAGCTACTCCTCAGACAAAGGACTAATATCTAGAATATATAAAGAACTCAAAAATATTAGACCTTCAAAATTTAAAGACTCAATCAAAAGTGAGCGTTTGAAATGAATAGGCACTTCTCAGATAAAGAAATATAAATGGCCAATAAATACATGAAAAAGCATGCAACATCATTGGCCATTTAAGAAATACAAATTAAGACAATCTCACTCCAGAAAAAATAGCCATTGTGAAGCAATCAACCAATACCAAATGCTGGCAAGGCTGTGAGGGGAAAAGAACTGTCCTTCAGTGTTAGTGGGAACATAAACTAGTACAACCACTATGGAAATTTCTCAAAAATTAATCCTAGATATTCCATATGACACAACTATTCCTTTTCTAGGTATCTTCCCAGAGAGTTAAAGACATCAGACCACTGTAATATATACATAACCACGTGTATAGGAGCATGATTTATAATAGCTAAATCTTGGAAACAACCATCAACAGATGGATGATGAAAATGTGGTATTTATGCACAATGGAGTACTACTCAACAATATGGTAGTTACTTTAAATATCAAAACCTAAATACTAAAAATACAACTGCCATGCAATCCAGCAATCCTCTTCTGGGTGTGTACCAAAGAGAAGCAAAAACAGAGCACAGCGAGATACTTGTGCAGCCACATTCACAGCAGTTGGATTCACAATAGTCAAAAAGTTGAAGCAACCTATGTTGCTCATGAATCCATGCAGTGCAGTACATGTGCACAATGGAATTTATCCACTTGACAAAGGAAGGAAATCATGACACATGCTACAAGTTGGATAAACATTGATGATATTACAGTAAGTGAAATAAAGCTGGTCACAAAATGACAAATACTGTAGAAGGCCACTTACATGAAGCACTTAGGGTGGGTCGAATTCATAGGAAATAGGATGGTGGTCACCAGGGGCTGGAAGGCGGGAACAGAGAATTAGTGATTAATGAGTAGAGTGTCAGTTCTGCAGGATGACAGACATTCTGGAGGTGGTGGTGGTGATACTGTGTAACAGTGTGAATGCTCGCTTTAAAATGGTTCAAATGACAGAAGGGAGGGAGAGAACTATAATTTGTCACGATGGGCACCACATTGAAAGGAAAAAGTCACAATAATCTGGAAACCAGTTAAAAAACTGTTCCTTTCCCAAACATCGGCCTGTATGAGACCAGATTCTCTCTGTATACTTCAACCATATTGACATATAATATCAAACTGAATGCAGAAGCAAATATGAAAATCCAACCATCTTTTATCAAGCCAAACATGAAGAGATCTGCAGAAAGGTAGAACAGTGCCACACTTCCTGCTATATTTTGTTTGGGAAAACAGTTACTTTCCATAAAATTACAGTTTATGTTAGCATCAATGGTTTTATTATTATTTTAAATTAATCAATAAACTTTTAACGTGTCTCTCCATTCTAATTTCTAATATGATTAATATTTATAGATAGAACTCAGTTAAACAGAAGCATTTTGTGGCCTTCAAGAATATTCAAGAGTACCAAGTGTTCCAAGAGCAAAAGAATCACTGGTTTAGTATAACAAATATTCAATAGACATCTGCTAAATGGGGCTTCTCCCCTCCTCCTTGTTGGGAGCACGCCCTAGAGGATACAAATTCAGGACTTCTTAGAGCACAGAATAGTTTTGCCACAGTCTGGGAAGTGTTGGGGGAGGAGGAGGTGGAAGATGAAGGTGAATGGGTACAGAGGTGCCATTGGAAAGGAGGAATAATTTCTGATGTTCTATAGGACAGTTGGATAACTAAGGTTAACAAAAAATTAACTGAATACTTCAAAATACCTAGTAGAGAGGATTTTGAATGTTCCCAACACAAATAAATGGTATGTCTGAAGTGATAGGGATGCCTGACCATTTCCCATTCTGAACATCGATTTAAATGTCACATTGTATTCCAAAAACATGTAAGATTACTGTGCTTCAATTAAAACTTTTTTAATGTATTAGAGAAAGTAGACTTCAAAAGGCTGGACTTCCCAGTCCTTGTGCAAATCAACACAGTACGTTTCTGGAGGAATCTAGCGGGTTCCCTCTCACCCGGAGTCCCCTCCCGGCCACACCTGTCTGGGAATCCCACTATGTCCTGCTGCCTGTCAAAAACTCAGATCCTACTCTCTTAGTAACCACTTGCCAAAAGTGTTGTCAAACATACTTAAGCTTATAAAAGAACAAACCCTTGGGTAAGTTTCAAAGAAATGTTACAAATTAAGATAATAGATGATTATGTCAGAAGACAACTGACATCAATTGTCAGAAGACAGCAATCTTACACAAATTACGAACTTGGCAAATGGATATTTGTGGTTCCACGGCTGCCCACTGAGGTTTTCCCCTTGATTGCTTTATTCAGAATCTCACTGCCTCTGAAGTCGTTGTAATTCCTATTGCATTGCATTGTAATCCGAGATTTGTGCAAAGGAGGAATTGATATAAAAATAAACCCTCATTCTTTGAGATGCAATCTTAAAATTTACTGGAAAAAAAACCACTGAAACAGATGGAAGTGCTGGAGAGCAGATGCCAGAAGAGGAGCATCTGTATCTTTTTGATGAATGAGATGGTGGTCAAAAGTGAGAAAGTGAGGGGGACTTTCCTGCATTCTGCATACCCTACTGAGCGCGCACACTGACTTTCACACCACACACCGGTTCTGCCACCACCTCTCCCATCCACACTAACCACAGCGGTTCCTGCTACCTGTACCTTGACTTTCTGCCTTTGGGCTTTGTTCAGCCACTGGAGCCCACTCAACCAAAGTGAGCACTTGCCTGGGAGGTAATGCCACCTGGGGAATCCCTCCGCAGATAGTTTAAAACACAGAAGGGTAAATGACACAGCTCTCTTTCCCCTTAAGTGACTCTGGACTTGCACTGTCTGTTGGAGCTCCCCAGGAGTTCTGAGCCTGGTTGCCTACAGTGATAATCTGCTCAGTGTTGCATACTTTATTGGCTTCTTTCAACATCTCAATTTTCCACTATTCTTCTGGGGTCTCCTAGGTCACCTCTCAAATAAACTATAGTACTTGTGCAACATTTTTGTCTTAGAGACTGCTTCTGAGAAACTCAAGCTAGGACTTGTCAGGCTGGGGATATAATTCAGTGGCACAAGTACCTGCCTGGCAAGCGCAAGATTCTGAGTTCAATTCCCGGTTCAAAACAGCAACAACAACAAAAAAGCATATGTCAGAAGTTGAGTCTTCAACTTATTTTATTCTTCTTGCCCTTTTGCTGGTTTCTCTTCAGTGTGGTTGACCATGGATGAGTGGCCTCTCCTAAATGGAGAGCCCTTCTCCCAGAACCCTGCACCTTCTCTGCAGAAAAATCCACCTGTTCTTAAAACACACTGTGGCCTAGACAAAAAGCAATGACGCTCATTGTTTTCCAAAACAATGTCAGGGTGCTGTCTTTTACCAAAGCTTTGAATTCCTACAGTTCCACCTGCCAGCTACACTCAGTTGTCAGCACCTATGGGGTTCCCCAGGCAGATCCAGGAAGGACCAGTCCTCCCCAAGGTGAAAAAGGGAGAGTGCAAGGACTGGGTGGTCATGGATGCCCCTGCCTGTGTAGATTCTCAGCCCCTGCTGCTCTCCTGGTGACCCTGTATTTACATGGGCTTTGTCCCCCTTTATCTGTGTCCCTTGATCTGGGTTTGCTTTTCTGGCCTCTGACCCCACTGTTGGCCAAAATTTCAAGTGTTATCTTGCTCCTTTGTCTTCCTAGTCTCTCTGTCCCAGCCTCCCCAAATGGCCATCAACACTACGCAAACACAGAGCGAAAGGAAGAAGGGGATGATTTCATTGGCTCTACTGAGTGATTGAAAAGAATAAGAAGGTTGCTTTTATTTTACTTTTTTTTTCTTCCTAAAGCAAGTAACTTGCTTAACTTGCATTGATCAACCATCTGACCTCATCAGTTTATCAGTTCCAATGGTCAAGCTAATGGAATTAGGTAAATAAATGAGGAAAAGTACAGAGGTTCAAGGCCTCCTCTCTTTTCTCTTGCTTCTAATCTGAGTATGGAAGAAACTGCTACCAAAGAAACCAAGCTGACAAGCTTATACAAGAGAGGTTCAACAGGAGATCTTTATAGTAGAGAGAAAACTCACTATCTTTACAGTGGTAAAAATATTTGGTTTGGGCAACATACATACACACACACACACACACACACACACACACGCTCGTGCGCACACACACACACACATTAGCATTTTGTTTAGAAAACAAAAATACACTCCCCCTAAGGGATCCATGCTTTGGGGTGGTCTATTAAATCTTCAAAAGTTTTCTCCTTGAGACATAGAAACTAGATGTGAGCTGTCCTAAGTGAGGTTTAGCTACCTCTAATTTCTGGTTAAAAAATAACTAAATAAATAAAATAATGGAAAAATATACCTATACCAAAAGTAGAAAGCAAAAAACTGGAAATTTGTATCCATACTTTAACTCCTAAAAAAGTTTTTTGAGAACATTAATCAAGTCTTAAAAATATTCACTCCCTTTGATCCAGAAGTTACAATTTTATAAATCTATGCCAAGAAATTTTTAAAATTCAGACCCAGGATTATGCTCAAGATATGTAATATAGTACTGATTATAATACATAAACATGGAAGCAACTTTTATCTCAATAATAACATTAGATAATAAATCAAATTATGATATATTCATATTATTGAATATAATTTGATTTTAATATTATTACAAAAAGTATAATTCTCAGAAAGTGATGTTAACTAAAAATAAGATGAAAGACTTTATATCTGGTATTGTTTCAACAATGAGGAATATGTTTCAATATGCATAAAATATATTCATAATACATTTATGCAAACATGAAATACATATTTATATACACAGACACATGATTCTGACTTTTATGGGTGATCTATCTATGATATTCACAAATATTGAAACCCTGGAAATGTGTGTATATTCCCACATTTCCAGTTACCACCAGAGAATACAACTGTTCCAGAAATTGAGCTTGCTGATTGGTTCACTAGGTTCATTTACTTGTTTGGCATATGATTCATACCTCCACATTTTACAACTTACTCTATGTAATGGATTTTCAGGATCTCTCAGTAAGGGAAATTAAATATTAAATAGATGACTGTTAAAGACTTACCATTTGGTAAGTGAATTGAAAAGATTGGAAGCAAATTCCCTTTCAACAGTTGATTTTTCTCTGGAATGAGAGGAACAGAGAATATTTACATATATGGCATCTGAAATTACTGTAATATATTATACATAATGTATAATCTTTAGTAAACCTATTAGTAGTTTTAAAAACAGAAAGCATTTTATAATTATTGAATTTTTTATTTCAAATGCATCCATAAGTAAACTGTTCCACCATAACTGCTCAGTCTGTCCAACCAGAACAATACAGCCACAAGCTCAGGCCATCAGGAAGTCCGAAAAGTTCAAGAGTTAGTTTCTCACTTGTTGAAAGGGGCAATCGAAAAAATTTAGAAAGCCAGTGAAGGGTGAAGCTGAGAATATTTTTGTAATGGTGTATAACTAGTCAAAAATGAACTATTTGCTTCATCATAAAGCAAGAGTTGTTTCTAACTAACAAGAGTTAGTTTCTGTATATATTTTGGTGGCTCTTAAAATGATTGGGATGGCCACAAAAATTCATAAAAATTAGCCATAATACCAATTATTTTTGTAATGCTGTTGGGATTGAACTACATCCCAGCTTTTTAAATTTTTTATTTTGAGACCTAACTTTCTAAATTGCCCGGAATGGACTCAATTTTTGATCCCTCTGCCTCAGCCTCCCAGAGTGTTAGGTTTATAGGCTGCCCTACCATGTCTGGCTCACTGCACCCAATTTAAAGCTTCAGTCACAGCAAATAAATAAATTCTCAATAAGTCATACTAATGAAGACTCTATTTGGAACATGAAATAATCTTCATCTCCAGATGAGGACAGGCTCCCCATGATGCCCTTTTGCTGGAATTCTGTGTGGCATTTATCACAGTTACAGCAACTGTGCATGTGTTTCTTTGTTTAAAGTCTGTCTCTTCTCATAAAGGAAAGCAGAGTTGGTATCTGTTTCTTTAAATTATTTCTACATAATATTTGTACACATCTATGGGACAGAATACAACGATTTGATACCTGTATACAACATATACTGATCAAATCAAGTAATTAACATTTGTATTTCTTTATCATTTTTATGCACTGGAAACCTTTGAACTATTCTAGTCATACTGAAATATATCATTCATTGTTACATACTTACCCTATAGAACCCTAGAACTAATTTCTCTTAATTATGGTTTTGGTACCCATTATCTACTCTTTATCTCTCTCCCTCCTTTGTAACCCTTTGTAACCTATAGTGAGCACTATTCTACTCATTGCCTCTGTAGGATCTACTTTTTTAGATGTTACAAATAAACGAGAACATGCAGTGCATGTCTCTGCATCTGGCCTACTTCACTTGATATGATGTCCTTGGGCTGCATCCATGTCTGCATCCATGTTGCCACATAGAACAGAATTTCATTTTTTTTGCTAAATAATATTCCTTTGTGCATATCATATTTTCCATACCCAGGCCATATCTTGGTTATTTTTAATAATGCTGCAATTAACATGAGAATGTAAGCATCTTTTTGATAAAATGGTATTTGTTTTATGCCCCACTATATCTCTGGTACTAACACAATATGGTACGGCAGATGCCGACCATGTTGGGGCCATATCACCTGGAACTATCTTTGAGTCTTCCTGCAGTGAAGGTACTCCTGCAAGTTGATAGCATTCCATGTTAAGTAGGTGCATTTTTTAATGTAGGAATTTGCAAGAGAGATGCAGACAAATTAATATCTCCAAGACTAAGTCTCAATCAGTGAAAGGTAGAAACAAGTGCCCCACACCAGCCCCACTCCCACCCCGGTCCTCTATATGGACAGCAACGAAAGTCCCCACGTGTGTTTTCAGTGTTTGTAACTGAGCTCCACTCATGAGGACTGAACTCCACTCAGTAACATGATCTTCAGTCCTGAGGACTGAACTTCAGTCATGAGGACGGAACTCCACTCATTAACATGATCTTCCTGGGCTCTCTCCCCCTCCCCCCTTCTCTCACCCTTGCCTTGTGAGGTTGCCTCCCAAATACACCGTCTGCCCCCATATTCCTGGTCTCAGGCTCTGCTCACACTGAGTCCAGCTGAGACACGTGGTTCGTACTGGGGTTTCCATAGACACTTGTTGAATGAATGGATGGATGGACTTATTCTTACCATGGTTAGTCTGGGAAGAGTAATAGCAACCCATTTTCTCATATTCAGTGTGAAATTATTATATAAATAAATAATAAATAATTTATTATATAAATTATATAAATTTATATAATAAATAAATCTATGAGGGGAATCAATAAATATGAATTTGAGGACAAATTTGCTTCTCTTGATTTTCATATAATAATTTGATACTATTTACAAGTTATGCCCATGACTAAGGAAATGAGGTCTCCAAGAATCCAGCCTTTTGTCATGTGGCTATTTTCTTCAGATAACAGGAGCACTCATTTTATCCAGGAAGAAAAGATATACTTTTCAAAGGACTCTGGTAGTTGCATTTTTTTTCGAATTCTTTCATTTCTGAGAAATTAAAGGTCATGGACTAGACTACACTTGAGGTAGAAACCAAATAGTTCATTTTTGACTAGTTATACATCATTACAAAAATATTCTCAGCTTCACCCTTCACTGGCTTTCTAAATTTTTTCAATTGCCCCTTTCAACATCTGTGAACAGCTGCATAAGCTAGCTCTGCTAGATCAGTTCTTACATGGCCTAATGTAAACAATCATCAGGACACTGATTAATTTCTCAAGACTTGAAAGTAATTAAGGTAACAATAATCCTTCCCTCACACACTCCCCTATCTTTTCAACCATTTAGGAAGGAGGTGGCAGAGGTCAGCCATAACGCTCAGCCAAGAATGCCCATTACTGACCTGTTGATTATAACACACTCTTGGGAGGTGTTAGGGGAAAGTCCCACTGCTTTCCCTGCAGATATGGAAGGAACAGAACACCTCAGGGCCCTGCAAACTCCAGAGAGTTTCCATCCCAACATAAGCCACTTCCTCCTCTATTTTGTGTACTGAGGGAGAACAATACCCTTACATGCCAATCCTTCAAGGGAAAATTTCCTAATGTAAACCCATACAAAAAAATATTCAAGGGCACATAAGCAAATGAGGGAAAAGCAAGGATTTACATATTTATCCACCCATGTTTGTAGCATCTTTTTTACTACAGCTAAAAGATGGAGACAAGATGCATTGATCACTGACCAACGGATAAATAAGCAATCTATGGTATATGTCTACGTCTTAGTTTGTTTCTCATTGCTGTCACAAAATAACTGAGCTTGGGTACTTTATAAAGAAGAGAGGTTTGCTTGATCACAGTTTGGGAGGCTGTAAGTATGAGATTGGATGGCAACAGCTGTTTGGCCACTGGTGAGGGATTTCTAGCTGTGTCACAACATGGCAGAGAAGGAGGAAAGGAACCTTCTGTGAGCAGAGAAGAGAGATCACATGATGAAAGGAAGCCAGGAAAACTCAGGGCTGGGCTCACTTTTTATAACAACCTGCTCTCATGAGAACTAATGGATTGAACAAGCACTAAACTCTATGCATGTAAACTCACCAGAAAGAAATCTCTGAGCCTTTTTGGAAAAGAAAATTAAAAGAATATGGTAAGAGGAGATGATTGTTCTCCATAAATCTCAGATAAAACCTGTACAGGAAGGTAGGGTTTTGAGATTACTTATAATAAATAAGAAAATACTTATTATATGACTCCAATGCGTCCTGCTACCCCCAACAAACTATCAGCTCTCTGGTTTGGGGGAAATTAATTAATATATAAAGCACCTGTTTGCTCTGAAAAATGAAGAGATTAAAATAATCACCTGCATTTCAAAGTATGTGGTTACTTAATATCAGACATTGTGTTTCTTCTCATTACAACCAGCTGAGAAGTGTTCAAGATTTCAGTTTGGATACTCAAAACTTTTATATGGTAAAAAACAATTATTCACGAAATGATCTGCACTATGCTGCACTGGATCTTACCTGAACAGAATCATAAAACTTCAAAATGCTCCACAGAGAGAAAAAGGACTCTCTCATCAAAGTAGTTTGGGAAACACCGAACTTGGGACAGTTAAAAAGGTTTTTCAAAGTTTCTACTCTTCTAAAATGTGTGTAATTGTCACCACATAGCCACAAAGATATTCTCAAAAGGGAAATAAGAGTTTGTCACTTTTTGGTGTCAAGTTTCTCAATGGCTGCCTGTTGCACTTAGAATCGAATCTGAGCCTTGTGCACTGACCCTGCCATCCCCTGTGGCTGGTCCCCCAGTCTCTGCTTCACTTTGTACAGCTCTCTCCCTGGCTCATGCATCACTTCCTGTGTGCACTTGCCTGATTTTTCAGTAAATCAAGTATTCTTCTGCCTCCTGAGATTTGTGCCTCCTCTGTTCTCTGTCTAGAGAAATACACTGCCATTCTTTAGGTCTCAGAGATGTCTTCCCTGATCTTTATAAAGCCCCTCATCAACTACTGATTTCCCCTTCAAAAGGCTTCCAGTTTATACATCTCAAATGAGTGCTCACTGAATGTATCACAAAGAGAAGAAATGTTAACTTGCTTTCTATATGGACATCAATTCTCTACTGCCCGAGACAACTAATCTTTTTTTTTTTTTTTTTTTTTTTTTTT